>NC_136948.1:16431727-16954227 GCF_949987615.1 Pollachius pollachius | reverse complement strand
CCGGGTCAAAGTCGTCACAGAGAGACAAGATGCCGTCGTAGTTTTGGGGTGAGCAGTTCACTAGTTCCGCCAGGCGACTCTCCGGGTAACGGTTCAAAACGTCCCCGAAAAGCACCACTCTCACCCCGCCAATGTTCACAGCGATCTCATCCTCACTCTCCTCCCCGGCGGAACCGTTCTTGTATCTGGGCTTGGGTATGGTCCACATATTCCAGAGAAAGGAGCACTTTCCAATGAGAGGCGATATTTAGGACTCAGTAAGTTGTTGTTGTTGTTGTTGTTGTTGTTGGTGGTGGTGGTGGTGTTGTTATTTCTCTGCCAAAATGAACGGTAAGAATGGATACCAAGTTATACCCTCTCTCTCTCTCTCTCTCTCTCTCTCTCTCTCTCTCTCGCTCTCTCTCTCTCTCTCTCTCTCTCTCTCTCTCTCTCTCTCTCTCTCTCTCTCTCTCTCTCTCTCTCTCTCTCTCTATCTCTCTCACTCTGTCTGTGTCTGTCTCGGTCTGTCTGTGTGTCATCTCTCTCTAGCTCTCTCTCTAACTCTGTCTCCATCTCTCGATCTCTCTCTCTCTCTCACACGCACACAACACACACACACACACACACACACACACACACACACACACACACACACACACACACACACACACACACACACGCGCTTCGCTAGTTTTCTTACAATTACCGTATGGGAGGCAGGTGATAGATTTTAGCTACCTTAATCTTAATTATTGACTATCTCGGTAAGATTATGAGATCGTGCATTTGGTATAATTGAACATATAGGCAAAAGAAATGCAACTTTTACATTTCACAGAGCATCTCGCAACACTAAACTGGCAACATTAAACTGGCAACTGGCAACACACATGTTGCCAGTTTAACTTCAAAAAAGCACATCGACAATTTAATAATGTCAATTTCATCGTTTATATGGTTAGCGCATTTGCCTGGTTCTAGACTCCCTCAACTGCGCCATCTGGCGCCCATTTATTGAAAATGTCGTTACGGCGCGTAAAGTCCGTGGATGGAGCAGCTTACAATGAGCCTACTTGTTGCTCCGATAGAGTAATACGATGGCTGCAGGGATAATTCCTTCTCATCATGACCATATAGGCAAAAGCTCAGATCTCATTAGCATTACAACATAGCAACCACGAACATGGAATTAGGGAAAGGAAGGAAAGCAATAATATCAGCAACGTATATCAAACTAATAGTAGCTTAATTTATATATTATGAATGAGCCCATAGGGAACATTCACAAAAACACATTCACTTCTCAACTGAATAGTTGTATACAGAGTCAAAGACAAGTAGTTTCAAAATAATATTATAATTGTAACCTTTTATTTATAATGACCTTTAACTTGGTGGGTTTGCTGGGCTATTTTGTAAAATCCTAGAAACATATTTGTGAATAAGACTGTAAGACATGAAAGATCAAGATTACATAATACAATTCTGTAAATATACATTCAATATACATCAAAACGTTCATTTGGTTCCTAAATTAAGTATCATCTGTATAATAATCGTACCACACTTTCAACCCCCTCCCGATATATATTTCAACCCCCCCCCCACCCCATATATATGTATATTTTATTTTACAGTCGATGACCATATTAACAGTGTGGCATGAAGGGATCCATCAGAATAACAACAAATGTATGGGTAGCTGTAGTAGTGTGGGCAATCCTTGCTAGCATGGAAGACATGCACAATGGTTGTGTTTGGACACCCAACTTGTGTTTCATGAGAAATTCTGCAGCGTTCCTGCATCACCTCTGTTTGGCTCCGGGAAAAAGAAGATGAGAATGAGGGGCGGGACTTCCTGTTGAATGACCCTGCTTGCTCTTCCTGCCGCTACTTGCCAGTGTCCAACATGTTGGTGTTGATTTGGAAGCAGATATAGGAGAAGTACTCCTGCTGAGTCATTTCTGGGACATCAAAGCTGGCCTGCAAGGGACCGAGGGTGACAGAGAGCAAATTAACGAATCAAACGGTCAAAAGGAGCAAATAAAACAAAAGTAACAATATCTGAATGCAGTTGTCAGATCGTCATAAAGTTGAGTACTAGATGAGGACTACATATCCATCGACTATATAACTATATATAATATCCATTGCTTCCACTGAAATACCATTTGAGAGTTGGTTCACTATTTGAGTCCTTTTGCACCATTTCTACCAACTACTGTTAACCTGCACAGAGCATACCTCGGTTTGTTGAACCACCAGTGCAGATAAGATCCATCATATCATTTACCTTTGGTTGACATTCCAAAAGTGGTATGAAGTCGTTCTGCGAGAATCCAACACACTCTTACGTCGAGCCTAATTCAACATGCTTTTTATTCATACAGTATGTTGTGTATTAAATTATTTTCTTCCCCAGATATATAACAGCTACTAACACAATGTCCACGCACAATCTAGCCGAAATACTAAATGATGCATAGCTCCATCACTCAATTCTATCTATTTTGGGCTTAGTCAGTACTCAAATATGATCAAATATGAACACGCAAATATGCACACATTTCTATAAAAACAAGAAGCGAATCAAATCTTGAAGATAGGTCACATGGCCCCGTTGCATTTGCTTTTGTGCGTCACACGTACATGCATGCACGCTTTCTCTACCCTCGACACCCAAAACAATACAGCTTTCTCCCGTCCCATGTAAAATGGTGAGGGGCCTACTTACATCAACCTTGTTCGACATGGCGGAGGGTTCCAGGTGCATGAAGAGGGAGGACAGCTCCTGCCTGAGCCTCTTCACACGCTTCCTGTCCGGCTGCAGCAGCAACGCCTGGTAGCTTACAGGTAGCCCGTACCTAGCACAACATTTACATTCAGGGCACTTTTAACCAAAGCGACGTACAATAAGTACGTCGTACGTCGCGACGTACAATAAGTACGTCGCTTTAGTCAGAAGAAAGGGAAACAATTTATCGCTGTCAGTACACTAAGGTTGTTCATAGAAACAAGGGCCAAGCACTAACAGTCGCTAGGTTAAACCATTCCCCATATATAGGATAGCTAGGATAAGATTCTACACAATGCTAAGTATGATAATTATGTGCCAGAACACACACCTCGTTCTCACTTGGATCAGATTTTTAAAGACTCAAACATGTGGTATGTTGGTGGGTAGTGTGGCTAGTGATTGGTCTAAACTCCTTGAACGCTCATCGTACTTGGAATCCCTTTTATATTTTGAAACTGCCAGCATGACAAAGTCATATTCTTTCAGAACCTCATGATGCAATTAGGGATGGGGGTGTTCAACAGGGATGAATGGTTGATACTGACCTGAGGACTGATTCCACAAACAGCCGCAATGCCTTCAGATGAATCCAAGCAACAAACACCTCTCTGAAGTTGACCTTCAGCCAACGCACAAACACTACCTGAGGAAAGAGGAAGACACACTCATGAATATACTACCACAGATTCACACATTACAGACACACGCACACACACAATCAGACGGCATTGCAGCCGGACACAAACACACATCAATGTACTATCAGACATCCATGTATAGATATACTTACACTCAAATCATCAAGAAAGGATCCCATGTTCACATGCACACGTAAGCATATAGTGACACAAACACATCTTGACACAAGCACCACTCACATTTTGCTCCTTATTGTCTACATTCAGCCTCTCTATTTCCTGCAGGTGTTTTTCCTCCACCTCCAAGTTGCATTGACGCACTGTGAACCTGTGTGGATCACATGACCACAGTTTGGGCGACTGCCTCAGAACAACACAAGATGAGCTCTGGAGAAGACCAATCTCCCTCTCTCTCTCTCTCTCTCTCTCTCTCTCTCTCTCTCTCTCTCTCTCTCTCTCTCTGTTTTGCCTACTTGCTCTGTTTGGCTTTCTCTCTGAAGTCGCTGACAGCTTTCCTGAACAGGATGACGGAGAAGACCCCGCTCTGGGTGTCCTCGTACAGCATCCTGAGGGACGGGCCGCCGGACGGCCAGGGGGAAGTATTAAGGGTTAAAAACAGTGCTGATGCACACAACACAACAACACAGGGTAGTGCTAATGCACACAACACAACAACACAGGGTAGTGCTGATGCACACAACACAACAACACAGGGTAGTGCTAATGCACACAACACAACAACACAGGGTAGTGCTGATGCACACAACACAACAACACAGGGTAGTGCTAATGCACACAACACAACAACACAGGGTAGTGCTGATGCACACAACACAACAACACAGGGTAGGGCTGATGCACACAACACAACAACACAGGGTAGTGCTGATGCACACAACACAACAACGCAGGGTAGTGCTAATGCACAAAACACAACAACACAGGGTAGTGCTGATGCACACAACACAACAACACAGGGTAGTGCTGATGCACACAACACAACAACACAGGGTAGTGCTGATGGGCACATCTGGATAACCTTAAATTAGCTTATAAGACAGCAATACAAGCAACATGCATTTGTATTTAGAGGAATGCAGTATAAATATGACTTTTTTGATTTTATGACAAATATCATAATGCGAAAAGCTTTGTGTTATGATCACAATATCAACCTCAAACCTGGAGGAGTCCCTACATATCAAGTCCCTGTCGCCCTGCCTTGGCAACCGATACAAGCTTTGTCGGGAACAGGACTCTTACTTTCAGCTGGTAATGGAACACTTGTCGTTACCCGGGATCCTTTTGGCACTAAAAAGAACCGTTCCCTTGCCCGTGCATTAAGACATGGATCAAATGGCTGCTGGACGTAAACCAACAGGCACACGCTACCTGCTGGACCGCGGCACCACAAACAGCGAAAAGGATTCGTAGGTGCTGTCCCACTGCTTATAGTCCCCCCTACAACAGCAGGACCCCCAATGGGTCATCACATACACATGGAAGAGTGGGAGAAAAGGCCAGCATTAAACAATGATGAGGTTCAGAGTAAGCCTACTTTACTCCTTGTATTACAATGTCTCCAATTGGCCAAATAGCTCATTATTATAGTACAATTATACCTATTATACCAACATAATCATGATGAAACTGTTTTGTCTCATACCTGGAAACCACCACCAGCAGTGTGGTTAAATACTCCGATTCCAGCAGATCCTCTCTGGTTACGATGCCATTCAACCCGCGGGTATGCAAGTTGCCCCTGGGGAGGCGAGTGGTCAGATGAAACACACTGAGGCTCTTTAATGTACATCAGGAACACCGACGGCAGGCCCTGCCCCACACGACGGTCCATCCACTCACTCCGCTTTGCGCTCCAGGCAGTGCAGACTGCTCTTGATGCTGTTGTACGTCGACGCCCGGGATTTGAACTCGGCATCCACCTGGGACACTTGCTGGCGTGTTCATTCACAAACACATGAACAAGAGGGGCCGATAATCGGCCACAGAAAACTATTATGATCATCCCAGTAGTACCACAGTTGACATGATGATCAATCATGTTATACATGACATCAGCCATCACCTCCTACCAGTTAAGTTCTGCCCTGATAGGTTTCAAACCAGCCTGGCAACACGCAATGTAAGTATACATTTAGGGCATCTAGCATTCGCTTTGTCCAAAGTGTCTTACAATAAGTACATTTGTCAGAAGACGGTGAAACAACAATATAACGCTGTCTGTACAGTAAGGATTTTCAATGGAACCAAGTGCAAAGCAATAACATTGAATTGTTTAAATGAAAAGGTCATTTGCACCAACACGAAGCGCTCTATAAATAAGACCTGATGAACTGCAATCAAACATATTGCATGTAGTTGTTTTATGGGATATCCGCTGTATTTTATGTACTCTGTTTTAATGTCTCTGAGGTGTGGCTAAAAGTATATTTCCAGAGCCCAGCTGGACAATAAAGCCGTATTCTAAATATTATATTCTTCTAAATGTTTGCAACACATTTGGTTAATCCCAGTCCAATCCCTGAGCTGCTGTGTGGTTGTATGTATGTATATATGTTGTATGTATGACAAGAGGCAATTTGAGCTCAGCGTGGAACTGCTGCCACCTCCCTGAAACTCCCCTAGCAGTTTTAAATGTCCACAATATGCCTCTGGCCGTCTGTGAGGTCTCGTCCCTGTAGTGACTTTGCTCCCCCTACCCCACCTCCTTCCAAAAGCATGTCTTTATTATTGAAGGCACAGTTCAAGCATTCTGATTGGCTGTGCCATGTGATGATGAGGTACCTTGTTGATGTTGTCTGCCAGTACCCTGAGGGGCAGAGAGGTGGGATACTTGGCTCTGTCCCACTGAAACTTGGTCACATATTTCACCAGGTCCACTGGAAAAGCACACATACATTGATCCATATAGAAAACGCACGGACACAGCATGCATTTGTGTTGATGCACACACACACACACACACACACACACACACACACACACACACACACACACACACACACACACACACACACACACACACACACACACACTAGAATATAATTGTGTAGTCAGCATAGGCTTAAGTCCTATGGCAAACAGCTGAGGCACTGTAAGAGCACCCCAGCAACGTTAAAAAGGCGCGCACACACACACATACACACTCACACACACACACACACACACACACACACACACACACACACACACACACACACACACACACACACTTGCACCCTGCAACTCAAATTGAATATAGCTAGCAAATGAATACCCCTAAGAGCCTGGAAATAGGCTTTTGAAGGAGATGGACGAACCCCACTGTGGTCTGATGGGGAAGAATGACCAGACATTGTTGTTAGCATTGGATAGCATTGGGTAGCAGTTTCAATTGGCTTGGATAGCAGATTCATTGGCTTGTTTAATGAGCTTGTTCGGACAGGATATGGTCAAAGAAACACATTGGTCTTGAGTCTTGGATGTCAACATGGCCAATGGGGCTTGTGTTAGAGTGTTTGTGACAAACCCATTATGCTAAGCCAGTATTGCCTCATCTAATAGCCGTAATAGTGAGACCGGGCACACTACCTTTACATATTAAGATAGTTGTATTAAAGTATAAAGATTAAAGATTTTACAGCATTTACAGTATTATACAGTATTATAAATATTTTAACAGTATTATTATTCCTAAACAAAAGTTTAATTAAGCTGAATTGTGAAAATGTGCATCTTTGTTTGCCTTGCTTAAGGCTTGTATACTATACGACTATAGAGTACACGTAATATCTACTGGTGACGATTGGCGGATATAGTGTGTGTGTGTGTGTGTGTGTGTGTGTGTGTGTGTGTGTGTGTGTGTGTGTGTGTGTGTGTGTGTGTGTGTGTGTGTTTGCATACCTCCGTTTACAAGGCCATTTTCCAGCACTTTGTCACTGACCTGCTCCATCACCTCTCCCATAAAGTGGCATGTCTTTTTAATAACACTGTGTGGACCACACAATCATTCATTTACACCGTTTGTTCATTTTAAACAGGTCCAGCAACATTTGGTGGTGTTACAGCAAGTTTGCATTTGGGTTATCTTTAATCAAGTTTGTAGAGCTATTCAAAAAGATTGTATACATTAAAATGTTCACTATTTCCTATTTGAATCTTCTTTCAGACAACAATATCTATATGTGCGTTAAGCACCACAAATGCCATTGCTGCTCCCACCCCCAGTCTCGCCCCCAGAATGTTCCCATCCCAAATAGAAAGGACCAAAGCGACGCACATGAAGAAGACGTAGGGGAAGCCGCAGTGGTCTAGTTTAGCTCAGCATTGGTCAAGGGCATGAGGGCGGGGTGCGCGGTGCTTCCCCTCACATGCTGAACACAAAGTAGAATTCACTCATGCGATCGTTTTACCTTTCCGTCAGTGTGTCGAGCTGGCTGAGGTTATCTGACACACTGAGTAGGTTGTCCAGTGTCCCCACCTGGGGAGAGGGCGGGCGGATGGCGGGGGGGCAACGTTACAGTCCGGGCCAAACTTACACCTCTCCGATATTGTGTGTGTGTGTGTGTGTGTGTGTGTGTGTGTGTGTGTGTGTGTGTGTGTGTGTGTGTGTGTGTGTGTGTGTGTGTGTGTGTGTGTGTGTGTGTGTGTGTGTGTGTGTGTGTGTGTTTGTGTTTGTACAGTATTTGGAAAGTCTATTGGGAACCAAGACCAGGAAACCTGAGCAATAGCATTGCATTTCTAATGTCTCTCACTAACTTATTAACTGTATTGAATCACATTAGGGAGGTTAGGTGTGGGGGGGGGGGGGGGAGCAGGGTCCCTATCAACGATTGGCAGTCGATTGTTGGCTTTCGTTCATATTCCTCAGTTTAAAATGTGGGGACCAGCTCGGAAAACAAGCTGCAGCCATAGTGTATGTGTAGACGATACCGACAGAAATTGAATGAGTGAGATGGAAATGTTTATTCAGCAATAAGAAGCAACCCGAGCCCCGCTCATCACCGAAGAAGGACACCAAACACCCTGAACCACTTGAGGTACTCTTACCTCTACCGCATACAGGACTACAAAAACAATACTCTACACTAACATGCAACTATCCTATTATGTTTGGGCTTGAGTTGAACATAAGTATTTGACGGATAACATTTGCAGCAAGATAGTGAATAGATAGACAAAATGAATAAAAACATTTGCAGCAAGATGAATAGATGGAGAAAGTGAAAAAACCTTACCTACCTTGAGCTCAGGGATCGAGAGCCTCCCGTAGGTGGCCAGGTTGGTTTTGGCGATGGTACGTTTTAACTTCTCCAGGCTGGCTACGCTCCTTTTATCCAATGGGAGAGATAATAACCAAAACTCCATTGCAACTTCCAGGGAAATAGCCGACTTATCTACAGATCTGTTAGAAACCCAGTCGGCGCCTCTCAAAAAAATTGTTTTGGCACGAAATGTGCGTCGTGTGAAGAGCAGTAGATCCGAGGAACCTGACCTTGAGCAAATAAATCTCCTGGATGGTCAAGGAAGTAGCCTACCTTTAAGGAGAACATAGACAGACTTTTTATTTTATTTTGGTAATCGATTGGTAAATAAAATTAACATGTTGCAATTCGATTGAAAGAGCAGTACCTTTTTTTTTCTACGTCAGAAATATGAAACAATAAAACCAATACACAAACTAGAAATTGTTAATAGGTTACTTACACTTAATTGTATTGCTTCTGAGCAGTCCTTGCACCACAGACACACTTTGGGATTCGCTTCTGCGCGCGTCCGAAGTTACGCGTGAGAAGCGTCAACGTGTTAGTGAAATGATATTATTTACATCTTCCTTGAGCAGGTCTCGGGGAAAATCACAAGATCCTCGTTTCTCATTACTGTGCTATACATTCTAACACCAAGCTGTGCCAATATCTGTTTTATTCGCGATGATGCTTTGTGCCACTGCATTCCGCCCTGACCGCTCTGACCGCGGTCAGAATAGTTAATGATAGACGGACTAAATATGCAATTGAAATATTCCATTCATGGTCAACATTAACAATATCGATCAACTGAATGTTGAGGGTCCATTCCCAGTTTGGGCCTACTCATTTCTTTGTTAAAGAGCGCTACCACAAAACGTTTTGCTTTCAAATCATTTTTTGATCATTCTCTTCAATGTTTAGCATTATGATATATAATATAGCTATATATCTATATCTAGGCCAAGGCCTATGGATCAATAAGTCGTTTTGGCGATGTAATAATTCAATTACGATATAGACTTTTTAATCCGAAAAAGAAAATGATGCAATTCAGAAAATATATAAAATAAACACAACTTTATTCCAGTAACCACAACTTATTAAAGATACAGATAGCCTATCTATAAATATATATTTACAGTTTTTTTTTCATTTTGACTATCCTCGAACAGTGTTTTTCAACCTGTGGTTCGCACACCACTGGTTACGCGAGGTTACTGCAGGAGGTACGTGGTATTTTATTTTTTAAATATACCAATTCATGATAACATAAACATTTATATAGATAATGGAAAATAAATATATTTTTATGATCGTATGGTTCAGTAAATAGAGTATAATGGCATGTTATTCTTAAAAAATCATGTGTTTTGCATGGTAATGATTTCCATTCATGTTTTGTGTTCATTTGTGTTTCGGAATAAACACACTGGGAGCATAAGCAGCATTACTGACTTTTCTTTCCACGGTTTCCCACTGGCCATGGCCTTCTTGCAGTAATACTTGAGTATAAAGCGTGCGTTCGCACTAATTTCTCGGCAACTGCAATTGTATTCATATTTTTCCACTGTTTGCATATGAGGAGGTCCACAATGGCCTAAATTAATATATAATGGTAAAAGGAACACTGGCTCTAAAGGAACACTTAAAACCTCACCCTATTAAACAGTTCAACATATGTAAAAGTTTACATTGATTTTAATGTAATTGTTATTTTTTAATGACAGAAAATATAAACGTAAATGTGGTACACGATATGTACAGCTTTTTAAAAAGTTAATTTGGAAGCCGGAACTTAGTCATTACAGCATATTTCCACACGGACCAGTTTGGCCAAGCGCGTTACTACTTCCTGTTTTGCTCTTGTTTAGCAACGTGGATTCATTCGGCATGGCAATCATTCACTGTTATGTGTAACCAGACTCTTATTCGTTATCAAAAATGCAGATATCTAGCGTGAATGACGTTAAGATTTACAATTTAAGCTATGGAAAATCTCTGCCAGAGGTAAGCACCCCGACACTTTTGAAAACTTGATTTAATGTAACCTTGGCTAGCCACAAGATGAACTACATGTGGTTCTGTGAATTCAACGTTAACTAACGTTAACCTAACCAAACACTATTCTTACAGTGGCTCACAGATCGGAAGAAGAGACAGCTGCAAAAGAAAGATGTTGGTAAGTTTCTGTTACATCTCATACACACAGAATCAATCAGAAAACTAACATTGACAACCACTTTCCAAAGGTGTTTTAGGCAACCTTTTAATGTCGGATATTTGTTTTTTCCCCCTCAGACGTTCAGCGCAGAATTGAGCTCATCCAGGACTTTGAGATGCCGACTGTGGCGACCTCTATCAAAGTGTCACGGGATGGGCAATACATCTTGGCAGCAGGTAACCGCTTTGGGTTTGTCTATATGCCTCTGCATCTGTGGTACTGATGACATATTATGTTTGGCTTTTATCAACCAAAGATACACAGTGACCTGTAGGTAATGTTGTAAGTTATTTTTAACTATTCCCTCCTTTTTTGCTTCTTATTTCCATCGGTTTCAGGCACATACAAACCTAGGATACGCTGCTACGACACCTACCATTTGTCATTGAAATTTGAACGCTGCTTGGATTCTGAAGGTAAGTTGATGCCCATCAGTGCAGAACATCTGTAAATCCCATTAACATACTGCCTAGTTATTGAAATACATTTCTTTCCTCTCCCTTCAAGTTGTGGCTTTTGACATCCTGTCTGATGACTATTCTAAGGTAAGCAAAGGGGGCACTAGCCATCATTTATGTCTGTTGTGAGTGTGTTTGTATCATTGGGAGGGTGGAAGTCCTGTCTGTGTATCCATGCATTTTTTTTGCAAAGGATACATCTGCTTCTATAGAGTCTGGCATCTAATTTAAATTGTATCCATTAAGATGGTGATGCTGCACTTGGACCGCTATGTGGAATTCCATTCCCAGCATGGACACTACTACAAGACTCGCATTCCCAAGTTCGGACGGGACTTTTCCTATCACTATCCCTCTTGTGACCTTTTCTTTGTAGGTGCCAGGTAAGAATATGCCCTTTTACAGACAACTAATTAAACGAGGGTTGCACTTATTATTTGTGGTTTATATTTTTTGGGATTGGCTGCGACACATCAGCCAAGGCAGGTTTAGTTTGTTTTGATTTCAGTTTTAATAAGGCCCTATGTCTCTTTTCAGCTCAGAGATATTCAGACTCAATCTGGAGCAGGGCCGCTTCCTGAACTCTCTCCAGACTGATGCCGTGTGAGTATTCTGTAAGGTTCACTCCATTAATGATTTCGTGGAAATCTTTGGTGGCTGTATTTTCAAAGAGGCGTGGATGGATAGTCTAGTCTAATTAACCATAAAGCAGTTGAATGCATATTTACGAACAGCCTAATTGTATGGCAGCGCTGTCTTTTTTTTGTATCAGGGGTGACAACCCCGCTCTGCCTTTTCTATTCTTAAAGGGAGCACAATGTGTGTGACATCAACCCTGTCCATCACTTGTTGGCTGCGGGAACCATTGAGGTGAGTGCCTTGTGATGAATGAGAAGCCAACCATTCTTTAAGTTGTATTTGTATAGCCCTAAATCACAGTAAGTCTCAAAGGGCTTAACAGGACATTTATTTCTCGCACCCCCTAACCCTAGGACCACAGAGGTCAGGAGTAAAGAACTCCCTTAAGATGATGGGATGTTGGGGGTGTTCATTTACTGATCTTTGGAAAATGATATTCCAGGTGTATTACTTACTTGTGGTATTGTCTTTTAGAGGTCTGTCTCCCGTGTGTACGTGTGTTTCTGTGAGCTCATTCTTGTACCGGCTTCTCTCTTTGGGCCCTTGGTGTTCTCCGTCTCTACCAGGGTAAGGTGGAGTGCTGGGACCCTCGCGTCAGACACCGAGTGGGCCTGCTGGACTGTGCCCTGAGCAGCGTGACCCAGGGAACAGAGTGAGTCGGGGCTGATGTCATGCCAATTTGGTCTTGGGTCTGTTGGTCTTCCAGGGATGAGTGAGAAAAGCTTGTGTCCAAAGGAGGTCCACAGATGCAAATTGATTTGGGGAATTCTGCTGAAAACGTATATAACATATAGCTGTTGCAATTTAAACGTATTTAAATATTGTATGTATTTATTGTTGCATTGGAAAATGCAGCATTGTACAATATTATTGTACTGTATATTGTACTTAAACCCATGATTAAACTCATAAAGCAGTTTTTATAATATTTGATTAATTAAACATCTTTGTTTTTAATAAAGCTGTAATGCAGTACAATGTATGGTCAAAGCATCTAAACGTTCTTAATAATCTTTCAAACCATTTCACGTCATCAAGTGAAGCAATAACAATAGTTTTAAAACAACAATTTATATTGTCATCCAATCTTTTACCCCTGACACTGAACATTTTGAATTGTACTCCTCTCACCAGCGTTCAAGGCTTACCATCTGTGAGCGCTCTCAAATTTAACGGTTCCCTCATGATGGCAGTCGGCACCAGTACTGGACAGGTACAGTTTACCTGCTGTGAATACTTTACATTATCTACTGTGTCCATTGGTGCAATAAAGAGGGGAGATGTATTTGAAATGCTCCATTTGGTCCATTCCCTCTTTAACCAGTACAACACTTCATTACTATTCGAGAACAAATGCATAACAACTCGATTGCTTTTTAAAAATGTTGAATTAGAATGAATCATCATAATAATGAAAAAGGTTAGGAATAGGTTGCGCATTTACCTCAAATACTGGAGTATTCGAGACCAAGACACTAAAGGAGACGAAAGGCCTTAAAATGAAATATTTGTCAGCCTTGTCCTATTAGGTCACAACCGCCGTTGGTTTCCCAACACCTGTCAAACCCAAAGTCTCATGCCAACCTATGCTGTTCAGTGGTTTAGAGGACCAACTGATCATCATTGCTCATCATCGCTCACTGGTCTGTTCTGGTCTGTTCGTGTAGGTGCTGCTGTATGACCTGCGCTCAAGTCGCCCCCTGTTGGTCAAAGACCACTTCTACAACTTGCCCATCAAGTCCCTCAACTTCCACGGGCCGTTGGACCTGGTCGTGTCTGCTGACTCCAAGATTATCAAGATGTGGAACAAGGACACTGTGAGCCTTGGTTTTTATCAGCCTCACATGTGGTTGCACATGATGAAATTCATTTGTTTTGGGCTGTATTCCCAGACTGCTTTTGTAAACGACCTGGCCTTCTGGCTGTTATCAGAGGCAGACTTTAGCTGTTGCAACTTGTTTGTTGAGAAAAGCAAGACAATAACTCCCTATATTCTAGGCCGTCAGAAGCAGACACCTGCATATAAAGGCTATTTTATATCTTGAAAGCAACTTGTTGAATGCTGACCCTAATCTGTACAGAGAGAGATAGCGCTGTGTTGTTTTTTTTATATAAACAATTGTTCAATGGCCCCCTAGGGAAAGATGTTCTCCTCCATCGAGCCACAGACCAACATCAATGATGTTTGCATCTACCCACAATCAGGTGAGAGAAACGTTATTTTACCGTTAGGGAGTAGACTATTGGAATTGTTATTACAGGTATCAGAAGGATGAATCGCAAGATTGAAAGAACATTATTAAACATGTAACTTGTATTAGCCCGTGTCTGGGGCTTGGCCACTAGAGAGCGCCATCGTGAGCAGAATGCATACCTAAATACTCCAGGCTATAGTATCCCTCGTCTCCTATTTCAAGAATCGGTCACTCACAGGCGTTGCTCTCTATGAATGGATTTCCTCCATGGATGCCCCGATACCGATACCAGTACTCTGACTTGGGCCCGAGACTGTGCTGATGTACTCGTAATACTTCTCGGATACCACCCTGTACCACTTATCCGGACATGTATATTTTAACGCTAGGGTGTGTGGATGATGAAGCTCCGTCTGAGCATCAATTTATTAATACCCGCATCCGAGGGTTAGGATTCCCGGACTCCTATAGGATATTGCTACATTGTGTGTGTGGAGCATTTCATACATGACATCGCTCATTATAATGCTCATACACAACCACGGTACTAAAAAAGTTTGACAAAGATGCTGTGGGCCGTTACCATGGCGATGGCACCTACGCCCCCCTCTCTCCCAGAGAAGCGCTTATTTTTTAAAGTGTTATGGTGTCATTATTATGTAAGTATTCACGTCGGTACTCGTCATCAGTCAATAGTACCCAAATTTTAGTACTTGAATGTGGAATCGGTGCGGTCCGCCGTTCAATTCCGACAGCTCATCATGTGTCATCTCCCGGAACAAAAGATGAGGTCAAACAAAAAGCTGCTCCTTCTTACACCTCGCCCTGTGACCACCCTTAACCTGTCCTCCCCCCTGCCTTCAGGCATGCTCTTCACAGCCAACGAGGACCCCAAGATGAACACCTTCTACATCCCGGTGAGTTGCTGCATACCTCACACAGCAGGTTCATGACACCACCGTGCCTCAAGGTGCAAGGAGCGCTCCCAGAAAAGGGAGTGGAGCAGAGGATGAGTTGGTTAACCGTCAGTGCAGTCCCACGTGTGTGTGGGTGGGTGGTAAATTGCAGTGTTGTCAGGTAAATATAGGCGTGAATCTCTTAATCAGCTACTAGAGAAATTGAGAAATAGTCTTGCGTTGTCGGGAGTCTTTCTTGGCGCCGTAGGTTGGTAATATAAGAAACAATGTTAAAATATCTGTCTTCCACTCAACTGCTGTTGTCTTGTCCCCTCAAGCTGCAGCCCTCGTCAGCTACCGAGTGTTTCTGTGTTTCCTAACATTAAAAGGATAATACCGCTCTGGGTAATCAAAGCATTGTAAATCTGCCTCTTTTGGGAAGTAAGGCGATTCATTCATATGTTGTTCACAAACTTTGTGCTGACAGATGCACATTGATTCCTTAAGATGAGGCCGTCGTTAGTATTCGAGGCAGGCTCATTTGAGCCAAAGTTCTTCGGCAGAATGTGTGCGAGAGAGTAATTTTAACAAATGCTACCGGTAACCGATTTTCTAGTGAAGCCAGGAGAGACGGTTGGGTTGGCCACCCAAAACGCTATTGTCCTTTTTTTCCATCAATGATTACAAGGAAGCAACGTGGGTTGCCTTGGCAGAAGCCTCTGGCCTTCGTTTCTTCACAACCAGACGCCTAAAGATTATTTTGAAATTAGGCTTTTTGCCTCTGTTGCAACTGACCGCATCATTAGAAACTGTTCCGGTCATTTGAGATAACGCATGTACCAATGGTTAGCTTGTTAAGGCTACCAAAACACGTAGGTATTTAAACCACCTTAGAATTAAAAAAATAAAGAATGTGGAATCAGAATACCTTTTTATTGACATCCGTCACACATCTGCCCAACAGTGTGTGTGTGTGCCACGTTTGGACGAATACACAACACGTTGATTCGGTGTCGCTGCTCTCGTTACACATGCCGCCCCGAAACTCCGGGGCTACACACTGACGCGTGTGTTTGTGTGTCTCCCTATTCAGTCCCTGGGCCCCGCCCCTCGCTGGTGCTCCTTCCTGGACAACCTGACGGAGGAGCTGGAGGAGAGTCCCGAGAGCACCGTCTACGACGACTACAAGTTTGTCACGCAGAAGGACCTGGAGAACCTGGGTACAGACACAGACATGCACTGGTGCACCTGTAGATGCGTCATGTTTGTACACCTATGCAGCCACCCACCCGCCCCACACAAAGATCTCTACATATGCGTCCTTACATGCGCTCCGATCAGTACACCGATTAAGTCCTTTCACCGGATCGTTCAGATTATTAATGGTCGTTTATAGGGCTGGGTAAAAAAAATAGATTGTGGATCGATTTTATTTTCATTTTGCAATATCGATTCATAGGGCATGAGATCGATTTTTCTTTTCTTTTTTTCGATTTATTTTGATTTATTTTTTGTTATTATTTATTTTGCACTTTAATAAACAATGCCTTAATGCAATTTGCAGTGATGGAATGTTGTAGTTCAAGTACACTTTCACTTGCAATTCCTTTCTAATTTCAAAATTGCACTTTTGAGATTTGAGACAGTTTTGTTTACAGCTCAGGTTTAAACTGTCCAATTTACAAGTTTGCACTTAAAACCTGTTGTTGAAGGTGAAGAGAAAAAATAAAGTACATTTGTATTTTGTAACACAGTTAACCATTTTCATTATTTAAAAGCAGATTGAATCGAATCGTGATTAATCGATTCAGACCCTTATGAATCGAAATCGAATCGATTTAGGAAATTGCTCACGATACCCAGCCCTAGTCGTTTATTGCATGGATTATGGAGGGTGAGGCACTTTATTTGTGCAGCATAATGCAGTTGATTCACCCCGGACCAGGCCAATGAATTGATGTACGTTGTGTAATGGCGCATTTCCGCGAGCGAGTACGATTCGGCCCAGCATGCCTCAGCCCAGTAGTGAAGGTGCGGTATAGCCCAGCTCAGTTATGGCTCGCGTTTCCACCACCCACAGTACCCTTATGGTAGGGCGGGGTTTAAGCCGTATGGAGATAGCCGCCAGCTACGTAACCCTCGTGACCTCTTAGCATACCGACGCAGTGTAGCCTGATAATAAAACGAAGGAAAAAGAAAAACGCAACGCCTTGAACAAAAAGCCACAATGTAAGGCATCCAAGAAGAAGACGTCAAACTTTTGCGTGACATATTCTTCAATAAACTAAGCTTTCGCCGTTGTCCAGAAACACCTTGTATTTGTTCGTTATTATCCCCCTGTCGCACGGAAGTGATGACTCTGTTGACCAACCAACAGCGTGTGTAGCTCAAACTTGCCGGCACCCTTTCAGATGTCTCAGTAGCCCCATGAAGGAACAATGACGGCTCAGTCCGGATCACGCCCACTTCTGGCAGTCGAAACGCGAACCGTGCCGCACCTTTGCACACCGAACGGACCCATACACGGCTTCATCAGCCTGTAGGGGGAAGAAAATGAGCCGTTGGGTAGGGGAGGGGTCGGCTTACGGCAGCTGTGAACTGCGGCCTCCTTGTTATGTAACACAGAAGCTGTCTGGGGATGGGAGAGCCCCCGCCCTGCGGTCACGCACTCCTTTTATCTTTCTCCTTTCTCAAATACCCCTCACTGAACACACACACACACACACACACACACACACACACACACACACACACACACACACACACACACACACACACACACACACACACACACACACACAGAGTCTTTGATTTCAGTTCCTTTTATTTCATATACCATTAAACAGTATGTTTCACGTCGTGCCTGCTTTTAACACGGTCGAGCGGGTGTAACACTGGTCCGATGGGACCTAATGCGACCGCCACTTCGAGTTGAGGCCGTCCACAAAGAGACTTTGAGCTGCATTCCTACTGTGCACCCTTAATACCCTTCCTGAGTACAGCTCAATTCAAACCACACAGTTGTGAAGTGTTCTTTGGAAGTTAAAGCTGTCATTTTTTAACTTGTGTGCCGTGAATGCATGTGGCCCAGGCTGCAGTGGGGCGGTATTAATGTGACGTGTCGTCGTTTGGTTGCACAAGGTCTGGGTCACCTGGTGGGGTCCTCGCTCCTGAAGGCCTACATGCATGGCTACTTCATGGACATGAGACTGTACCATAAGGTATGCCAGCCAATACTATTCAAACATTCACTTTTAGCTTTTTATTTTTTTATCACCTGAGATGAAGATATGTCAGGATGCCTGCATATGGGCAATAAAAATGTGTTTGACAAGCATGTCCTTCTACCCTTTCAGGTCAAAACCATGGCAAACCCGTTTGCCTACGACGAGTACCGCAAGGACAAGATCCGACAGAAGATCGAGGAGTCCCGGGCCCAGCGAGTGCAGATCCAGGTGAGATATTGATTCAGCAATGTTCTCTTTCCATGACCACCACTACCGTAGGCCGGCAAACACACCGAGATGGCTAACTCGATCTAACTTCAATGCATAACATGTATACATTTACATCCTTTGCGTGTGCCTTTCTTGTGGATTTAATTGTTTCGTTTATTGGTTTGTTTTTGTAACTAGATAGTTGAATTGTGGTCGACTGTTGTTGTTTTTAAACGGCTCTAAAATAAACTGTGTGTATGTGTGTGTGTTTGTCGGAGACAGAAGTTGCCCAAGGTGAACAAGCAGCTGGCTCTCAAGCTGATGGAGGAAGGAGACGACCAGGCGGAGCTGACTGCCAGGAAGAAGAAGGGCAAGGTGCGTGGGTGGGGCGCAGGCGTGCGTGGCTGCAGGGCCGAAGAGAAAGCCTGCTTCTGTCCCCGAACACCTGAGACACACGTAGAGAGAGAAAAGACCCAGTCATGTTTTGTACACAGTTCCCAGAGAGACAAATTCCTGGCTCCTTATCGGCCACCAAGGCCGTTCCCCTTTACTTCAGATAGAAAAATAGTGGAAGGAGTGAGCCAAAAACCTCCACTGACCTCCCGGGGTTGGTGGAGAGACCCGGGGGCTGATCCTTCATTGGCTCAAGGCCAACGAAGGAGAAAAGACAAGCTTATCTTCAACGCTTAGCAAGCTTGTTTGTTTGGTGTGAAAAAAACTACGAATAACAAAGGTGTTGAGTTTCTAGCCTGGTTCATCACATTGCCCCGTGGATCAAATTTCATTCGGCGTTATAATTTTTTCTTCTGACTGTATGACGAACAATAATCATTAGGGATGGGGATCGAAACCCGGTTCCCAACGTTTGGGCTTATCGATACCACTATCGAGTCCCGTTGTTCATTTATTATTATTTTTTGTCCCGTAGGTCCTGTAACGTAATGTCGTGTCCCCCGAGTCGCGTCATGGCATTTAAATCAAAGGGCGAAAATCAGTTATTGTAAAGGGGGGAACACAACGTCAATGGCCAAGCACATTAGCATTGTGCATCATATAAAGGCCAAATGCAGTACCTTCGACTGTCTCCAAGTTGAAAAGACTCTGTCTTCTCCTGTCGCACCACAGACAAGCCCGTCTTAATCATCCACTCAAAGTACGAGCGGTAATCGCACACACAGACATTGTCGCTAGTCCCGTCAGCTAAACATAGTAATCCAATTGTGAAATCAGGGTTGTAATCGGCAGCATACAAGCTAGTTATCTTAAAAAGTAAATTAAGTTTCAGATGTGCTGCGTGATGATGTGTTGAGGTTGGCTCAGTAAAACGACTGTAAGGTTATCATGATGAGTTCAAATGTAATATAAAGAAACGTTAAATTGAGTTTTGGTGAGAAACATCAGTAATACTGTCTTACCGATGTTTCTGTATTACTAATACAGTTGTATAGTATTCTAATCATTTTAGTATATATAATTAAAACTACTGATGAAAATATTTTTTAAGAATTACATATTTAATTTAAAATGCAATTATTTATTTCCTAAATATTAACCTCATCACTAAAAACGCGTCGTATTTCCCCCAATTAATAGAAAAGTATCGATAGTGGTATCGATAAAGACTCGGATCATTAAGGAGTATCAGAAATGGTATCGATATCAATAAATATTAATGATCCCCATCCCTAATAATCATACAGGATGGTTACACAGGGACAGTGGAGCCCATTAGACTGATATGCTGCGGGACAGAAGCTCCGAATGGGTACCCCCGTATTGTGACCCACGCATAGAACTTTTTGAAGTATATCCTGCCCCTTGGTGTTCAGTCAGTGGCTGATTCCAGGTTGCCAGGTTGTGCCCCCAGGCCCCGTGCGTGTCTCAGCGGGTTTCCCATGACCTTTGACTCCTCTTAACCGAGACCCCCTTCGCCCTCCGCAGGACATCCCCAGCATCCTGGGCGACGACCGCTTCAAGGTGATGTTCGAGAACCCCGACTTCCAGGTGGACGAGCAGAGCGAGGACTACCGCCTGCTCAACCCCATCGTCTCCAAGGTGGAGCAGAAGAGGAAGAAGAAGCTACGGCAGATGGCGGAGCAAGCCGCCCAGGTACACCAACACACCAACCATTGTTTTCCCCCATTTCTCCAGCCAGTCCGAGTGAGGAGGAAGCGCAACACAGAGAAACGTACGACCTTAAAGACCGCTCACTGCACCGTGACCGACGCGGGGGATAACATATCCGGGGACCTTTCAATGCATCCCTTTGTCGGTGGTAGTTCATGCAAGGGTTTGCATTAGATGCTATCCCTGCGATTTCCGTGTACGCCCTGAAGATATAGATATGCACTCTGCTCCTCGAGCCCTCTCAGAACGAGGGCACACGACGGGGACCCCTCACTCCGGTTCCGGCTCGGCCTTCGGTCACTTAAGCCGCGCGTAACCGCGAACCCCTTCCCCCGCAGGCGGAGGAGGACGACGGCGAGGAGGAGGAGCCAGAGGGGCGGGGCAGCTCGGACGAGAGCTCTGACGACGACAAGAGCTGGGTGGAGGAGGTGCGGGAGCAGCGACGGCAGCTGTACTTTGAGGAGCGCGAGCGGCGCCTGCAGGACAGGAAGCAGGGCGACCGCAACACCACCCTGGTCGGGGGCGGCGGCGGGGGTGGCGCGGCCTCGGGCCGCGGGGCGGGGGGGCCCGCCAGGGGGGGCCAGCCCCGCTTCTTCCAGATCCGGGCCGGGGAGGAGTTCCGCAGCTTCGGCGACGTGGGCCACACGCAGAAGCTCAAGAAGTGAGTCCCTTTTTTATATATGTATATATATATACTAGGATAAAACTAGGTGAAACTTGGTGCATATATTACGCAACAAGCATATCGATTAATGACCAAAAAAGAATCCTGCTCAATATTTAGTGCCATGAACCACTTTTCAAGTAACTCAACAGTTCCTTCAGGCCCTTATTGTCTGCGTCTCCGACCCACTCTAAAGACCCGCAAAGGTTAGGCAAGTTACGGTCATTTTACATCAGGCACAGAGTCGAACATAGGAAATGAAAAAGCAGGACATATCAAGAGAAACTATAGACGAGCGAAATCGTGTTAACTATAATTTACAACGCGACTACAATATGCTGCATCTTCTATAAATGAGATTCAACCCTTAATGACATTTAGCCAGTGAATACAAGCGTATACTCCATATTTTCATCAAAATGTATTTTAGAGGTGTCAATTATCATAGTTCGATTTTTAATCCAAGTGTAGCAAAGGACAGTTTGCAGATGAGGTGGATTAAGATAGTGGTTGGGCATTATTTAATACGTCCGTGTTTTGGAGACGTTTGTTTTTGAGGTTGTTTCCCTGTTCCGTAACTGAAAACAGGCGATCACTCTTTCGAGGAAGTTTGTATCCAAAACAAAACTGTTGCGATGCAACTGTGTCCTGCCACGGTGATTGATCGATAGCATGCTGGTCGTGGTACCAACATGTCCCGCAGTTCAAGTAAACATTAGCTTGTATTGCTGAATGCTATCGAGGCGAAGGATCAATACGTCTAACGGACTCTGTCCCCGTCACTAGGGCTTCTCTGGAGGACCGGCTGAAGATGGAGGAGCACTCTGGGACCAGCAACATGGAGGACTCTGCAGTGGGCAGCAAGCAGGTCACCTTCACCCTCAAAAAGGTGGGTTTTGTCTTGTTTTCTTTTTTAATTCAACAAGGCCCAACACTCGAGTGTGACTTCATAGCGCCCAACTAAGAGGCGTCACGGCCTAGTGATCCGACCCGGTTATTGCTAAGCTACGTTAGCTTGGGGCTCACAGAGTAGGGGGATTATTGGGACTGCACCACCCGAGTCGCACGGTTCTGATTTCTTGGCTGATACCGATATTTATACAGTACTGCCAACTCCCCCCACTTTCCTAGAACTATCAGCCCGATACAAATCTTTACCAAATCTCATCGGGCTGAAAAAAGGGGGGTTCACTTAGACACGTCATCACAGTGTGGGAGAAAACCCGATCCAATGACCGTAACTGTGTGTGCTTTCATAATTGATGACTGAGGTTTCCATGCCAATCTTCTAGCCACAATGGCTTCTAGCTCTGTATTTAGCCACACAAGCTATGACTATAATCAGTCCCTAGCAGGACTAGAAATAAGATGCAGTTTCTCCATTGCATCTTACTCCTTTTTAATTCCTCAAGTCATCGTATCCCCAATTCTAAGAATCAATCTTGGTGTTTGAAAAATGACCTAAGAAGAACATTTTGACCGAAGAACATATATTACTTGGGATTTAAACGTGCAAAGTAGTTCCTATCCATTTTTGGCTCCTTCGCTCTAAAGCACTCCAAAGCCATTGTGGACACTCATAACCCGATGACCCCCCCCCCTGCACTGCGAGCAGCGTATCGGTGCCTGATCCCTGGTACTAACATGGCTGCTGCGTCTGTCTCTCTCCCCCGCGGGGTCAGTCGGAGGAGCAGTCGAAGCAGCGGCAGGCGGAGCGAGAACACCACCAGGAGCGGAAGGCGCTGCGCCGCCCGGCCAGCCACCTGAGCAGCGCCCGGGGGCGAGCCCGGGGCTGGGGCCGCGGAGGACGAGGGAGAGGTGGTGGAGGAGGAGGGAGGGGTGGAGGAGGAGGGGGCCGGGGAAGGGGCCACTATTGAGAAGGAAAGCGTCTTTGTCCTGCTCAGAGGACGGGGTTTTTAGACGAACGCAACGTGAGGATTGGGAGCGGGGATCTGTCTCCGCTGCTCAGCTCCCAGCCTGGTAATCCAGTGGGAACTTGGATGGTGTGTGTGTGTGTGTGTGTGTGTGTGTGTGTGTGTGTGTGTGTGTGTGTGTGTGTGTGTGTGTGTGTGTGTGTGTGTGTGTGTGTGTGTGAGAGAGACTGAGAGGTATTTTACTTTTATTTTGTGTTTAGTTTTTTGTATTGTTTATGACAGTATACGGTGAGGGTACCAGCTGAACAACAGTAGGCCTGAACTATAAACTATTTTATTTCTTACAAATGTGTAATTTGCCTGTTTTCAAATTCCTATACATGTATATCCTTATATAATGTACAAGCACAAATAGCCCAACTGCAACCAAGAATGCAGTGTGTTAGTCAAAAAAAGCCTCTGATAATAATCTACAAAAGAAAATTTGGATGAAACATATTTATATTTCTGGGGGCAAAATTTATTTTATTGTAGATTTGCATAAGTACGTTTTGGGACATTTCAGTGAGAGGTACAGCTGGGTATCGTCAGCATAAAGACGGAATGTTGTAATTCCGAACCTCGGATTTACTCTCCGGGAACCCTGTAGATGAAGAGTGGGCAGAGGAGGATGTGAGATTGCACATCTGAACCGAATAGTTTCCAGTTTGTAGGCATGACATGAACCAATTGAAGAATATTCCAAGATTGCCAATGTAATGATAAGTAGAGTGAGCGGCAAGGGTTTAGGACCCTCAGGATCAGATAAAGTGGATTGTTGCTGAGGAGGCCACAGAACCCCGGCCTAGCTCACTCTATTGTGCCTCTGAAGTCACCCTGACCTATTTGCCATCAGTCTGCAGTCAAAACAAATGGCCTTTATTTTTGCCAAGTGTCACCAGCCACTGTTTAAGTAATGAATGTTTTCCAGTCAACTCGCCTCCTTTCTGAATTCAATATGCCTCGGCCTCACCGTGACAACCTCGATTTAGACCACAGGAAGTGGGTCAACCAATGTTGCCACTTCCTATTGCACAAAAAACAAGGACATAAACAGACGAGAACAAGGGATTGCTATTTGATATTCCTCGTAGCGTTAGATGGTTACTGATGGCGCAATTAAGGGCCCTAGGCCTCGATTGCTGGGGAAGATTTGTGGGTTATTTGCAGGGTGCGATTTGCCGGTGGGGATGGTGGGGATTATCCCCCCCTCTGGTTTACACGTCCTACCCTCTGCTGAATTATTTTTATCCTCGGTGGGGATAAAAATTATCACCCCCACCCAAAGTATTTTCACCATTACATCGTAATAATTAACAACCAAAATACACAGGGTCCGTCTTCATTTTGAAACATTTTAAAATGTTTCTCAGAATTATCCCCCCCTCTGGTTTTTTCACAAATCGCACCCTGGTTATTTGTATTTTCTTTCCTTCGGCAAATCGGCAGAAATTATAAAATTGTATCAAATCCTTTTCATGCGTATTTATAACGAAAAATGTATTGGAAATTAACATTTGAGTTATTGGGGTCGTGTTTAAAAAAAATGACAAATTAATCAAATCCATGTCATGCAAAAATCATTGGAGGTATTTATTTATATTTATCAACATCTGACATTTTGGCCTATTAAATGCAATTAGTATCGAAGAACATTTTGTTCATGAGTTACATGATAAGTAAATTAATCCTATCCTAATTCAATCTGCTTCTACTGAACCTCAGGTTATTCCATTCTCCAATAAGAAATGAAGAATGGCATTCTTTCAGATAACTCATAAATCATATCCCATTACAGTTGTTGTCAGCGAGTTATTACACACTGGCTATGTCCAGCCAAGGAATTCTGGGAAGGACAGACTATGAGACAATGAACATCTAGGGTAGGACAACAGTGATATATTATGGTGGCCTGCCTGCACACTAGCCCCAAGCCAAAGAGTTACGAGCAAACGATTACAGCACACAGGAAATGTCTCCCTTTCCATGGATCATTGTGTGGCGTTCCATGGGTGGGTGGCTGGGCTTGTCAAAGACCTCGGGCGCCGAGGCATGTGACGCCAATGTTCCTGTTTTGATCCACAGCGACTCGCGTCTGTGGTTTATTTGTTATATATACCGTTTTTTTTTTTTCCAAGGTCGGGACGGCTCAGTAAAATGGAGCCTATTTACAACTGTCTCTCAACACTTGGGAGAAAGATTTCCCTTTTATCACTCGATGTGCGTTCATGAAAGTTCAGAGTAACCCGTTGTCAGTTTACCATGACATGCTTTGAATCATTTTCTATTGGCTGTCCTTTTCCGTCTGTGTTGGAACATGGTAGGTACAACCATTTTTATTGTGTGTACTATGTCACAGTCATTCCCCACATTACATTACTAGACATTATTCAACTTTTAATATATTTGTGCAGGGTATTATAGTATGACATTATATGAATCATGGATATGCAACTTCTTATTTGTTAGAAATGGCATAGCCACGCCTCAGCTATCAGTGAGTGAAATGCATCCGTATGAGTCCATTTTGATCTTAGACCACTCCCGGCTCATTTGTGCCCAATCAGGGCTTCGCTTCCCTGATTGGTTTGAGTATTCCACCTTGCCTGTCCATCATACATGTGAATGAATGTAACACTTTACAACGGCGGAGAAACGGAGGGAAGTCAGGAGCAAAGAGGAATCTGACATTTTCTTGGGTTGTATAGTTTCAAAATCTCACTTTCTTCCTCTCTGTACTCTTCTCTCTCTTTACAACCCTCACTTCTCACCTACAGCTGATTTAAATTCCACATTTAGACGAATTTGTGTGCTCAGTGGTCCGTCTCAACCCTTCCGTCACATACTGTAGGACTATAGGGATCACATTGGAACCCAGGTCCCGTGGCCACAGACAGACAGGCGGGGAGCAGGGTGAGAGCTGCAGTTGGTCAGACAGACAGGCGGGGAGCAGGGTCAGAGGTGCAGTGGGTCAGACAGACAGGCGGGGAGCAGGGTCGGAGGTGCAGTGGGTCAGACAGACAGGCGGGGAGCAGGGTCGGAGGTGCAGTTGGTCAGCCAGACAGGCAGGGAGCAGGGTGAGAGCTGCAGTGGGTCAGACAGACAGGCGGGGAGCAGGGTCAGAGGTGCAGTGGGTCAGACAGACAGACAGGCGGGGAGCAGGGTCAGACGTGCAGTTGGTCAGACAGACAGGCGGGGAGCAGGGTCAGAGGTGCAGTGGGTCAGACAGACAGGCGGGGAGCAGGGACAGAGCTGCAGTGGGTCAGACAGACAGGCGGGGAGCAGGGTGAGAGCTGCAGTGGGTCAGACAGACAGGCGGGGAGCAGGGTGAGAGCTGCAGTGGGTCAGACAGACAGGCGGGGAGCAGGGTCAGAGGTGCAGTGGGTCAGACAGACAGATGGGGAGCAGGGTCAGAGGTGCAGTTGGTCAGACAGACAGGCGGGGAGCAGGGTGAGAGGTGCAGTGGGTCAGACAGACAGGCGGGGAGCAGGGTCAGAGGTGCAGTGGGTCAGACAGACAGACAGGCGGGGAGCAGGGTCAGAGGTGCAGTTGGTCAGACAGACAGGCGGGGAGCAGGGTGAGAGGTGCAGTGGGTCAGACAGACAGGCGGGGAGCAGGGTGAGAGGTGCAGTGGGTCAGACAGACAGGCGGGGAGCAGGGTCAGAGGTGCAGTGGGTCAGACAGACAGGCGGGGAGCAGGGTCAGACGTGCAGTGGGTCAGACAGACAGGCGGGGAGCAGGGTCAGACGTGCAGTGGGTTAGACAGACAGGCGGGGAGCAGGTAGAGAGATGCAGTGGGTCAGACAGACAGGCGGGGGCAGGGTGAGAGCTGCAGTGGGTCACACAGACAGGCGGGGAGCAGGGTGAGAGCTGCAGTGGGTCACACAGACAGGCGGGGAGCAGGGTGAGAGCTGCAGTGGGTCAGACAGACAGGCGGGGAGCAGGGTGAGAGCTGCAGTGGGTCAGACAGACAGGCGGGGTGTCTGGAAGAGATTAATCCCCTCCAGCCTCCTCAGGTCGTCCCGTGACACGGCAAGGGTTACCTGAACGTGGCTAAGATACCTGAGTGGGATCTTAGCCACCAGATTTGGAACCCTTGCTCTCGACAAAAATTACTAACATTCATCTACATATGCAGGAAAAGCATAAAATGTGCTGGAAACACCTGCCTTTTCCATTTCCCTCTTCCAACTTCCTAAGGAAGTTCCATACAACAGAGAATATGAATCGACCGTGTGCCAAAAGGTCATACGTTGTATATGATTGTGGATGTTTAAAAGTTCCACAAAAGGGCAGCAATACATCCCCAAATATCCAATCAAACATACTCAAGTTAGAGATGTCTGGAAATTGTGAATCTGCACGATATGAAATGAGCTATTGTTTTTGGTGTTACCTCATCAAATGCGCAACGGGTTCACTGTCTGACTAACACATCTCTCCGAGCGTCCTACTTGACGCCACAGGGCTATGATGATGTGTCAGTGTTGAAAGGCATAGAAAGAAGCTTCAGAGGGAGAAAAAAAAAACGGGTTCACTTTTTTCTCCCCTTCTCTTTTTTTCAACCCACATGGGATCAAAGCAGTGAAATGTGCTGATGTAAGCCGTTCTGGGGCAACACAGAGGGAACCGCAGACGGGCACAAAAGCAGTCCCGGGCCAAAAGAAAAAAAAAATGATAAAGACCACATTTTGCTGTCCACGTCGTTGGGCGAGCTTAGTCGGAGCAAGTCAACCTCGATTGAAGGGGGAGAAGTGAAGAGGTGGCGGGGGGCCGCCCGCTGGCAGTGGGCCCCTGGGATTCGGGGAAACTTTGGCTCAGTTCACAGAGGAGGACCTGCATGGGAAGAGCACAGAGTCTCACTCACCGAACGATATTTAGGAATATATAACTAGACTATCTTGTAGGGTACTTGTCATTCTAAACTAAAGGTTTTATTTATACACAAATACAGCAGATAACCCACTTATCTCCAATCTTAGTTTTGTTTTTTGTTTTTGTTCAGAGGAAATAGCCTTCTTAAACACTACCTAGAAAAATAACATAATAATAACAATAAAATAACTATTTGGGGTTTGTAGAAAATACATTATGAAATAGTTCCTGCCTTCTTCTAACCCTAGGTCGCATTTGTGTCTGGCCCATGTCTAACCTCTCAGTTCAAGGTTTTCTTCAGCGGAAAAAACAAGCATCAGTGGGCTTGTGGGTGTAGTCACTACTGTAAAGCTGTGAGTTTGAAGCTGATGAAACGATCAGTGTACTCAAAGGCTCGTTAAGAGCTTCCCCAGTCAAAGGCTTTCTGGGTCACATGGTCTGACCTTACAGGAGAAAAGGCGGGGAAAGAATCAGGAAGGGTTAATGCAAAGCCCCCCTAGCAAATTAGTCCCCCCTAACACACACCCCACCGCACAAAAAAACACCCACAAACACACACAGGAAGCAAACATGGGCCATCTGCTCATATTGGCTTGCAGCCCAAAAGAGAAACTTTCAGATTTCCGGCCTCGTCAGTAGCATCTGGGCCCACCAACTGATATTCAGTTCAGCTCTTAATGTTGTTTGACTTTAAAACTATTATTTAGCTTATAAAACAACCACCTTATCACCATAGTCACCTTTATAGGGTTGGACATACATGGAATTATAAACATGTGTTCCTGATGACGGCCAACAACTTAAAAAACTACAAACCCAACTTAGTCTTGGCTCTTGGAGAGAAATGGGCTTAAAAAACTGCTTATTTACCTTAGGTCTGAAAATGTATAAATAGCAAACATTAATAATCACAACTCATGATTATTATCAAATTATTTTCACCAATATTCTCCCAGAAGCCTTTCAGACAAAGGTCCCAACATTCACTAGGCCCAATGCTGAGATCCACCAGTGGGTTCGCCAGCTAGACGTTGAAACAGTTGCTAATCATTGCACTGTTTAGGCTAAATGTGTTCACCTCAACAGAACACCCTCCCCAGAAATTGAGGTATTGTTGAATTTGGCACAGGTGGCAGAACTTGGCTTTCAATGAATGGAAATGGCGTCTGACAAATTACTTACTTTTGTTTCATTCCCATTATTTATTGATGAATGAAAACTGTGAGAAGGAGGCTTTTCTATTAGTTTTTTAAGATACACACACACAGACACACACATACACACACGCGCGCACACACACACACACACACCTACACACACACACACACACCTATACACACCCACACACACACACACACACACACACACACACTGTATGATTTGGGCAGACAATGACAATCATGTTTCTTATTGGGACTTTGCAAACTTGGGGGAGGGGGGGCATAACAGAAATTCCATCACAACCGAGAGAGAGAGAGAGAGAGAGAGAGAGAGAGAGAGAGAGAGAGAGAGCGAGAGCGATGGTCTTGGGGGACCTTATGTGGTGGTATTAGACTGGGATAGTTCCAATTGACTGTTAGGGAACCTGGGCTCATGCTTTGGTACATTGGTACATCATTAGATAGAACCAGCAGTTGATAATACAACACCTGATATTGGTAATATACCGTGTTGTATATACTATGCAGTACACAAATACCAAATAGGCACCATTATGGTCAGTAGCGCCGAGATCGTTTATTGGCCTGTGGCATGTGCCACCGCGAGCACTGACATGCCGTTCCTGAACGGCATATGACGTTCAGGAACGGTAACTGCCGTTCAGGTGGAACGGCATATGCCATGGTATGTCAGTTGGTATGTACTGCGACCTTGTTGATGTTCTACTAATCTGATTAATGTTTGGTATGAAAGCAATTTCATAAAAAAGCGTACAAAACATACAATCGGAAAGAATCATTTGTGCCTTTGGTACTCTTACGGCTTTGCCTGATTCTCTGGCCATTGCTTTTCTTGTTTTTTTTGAGGCTATGGCTGAGGTCATGGAAAATAATTTCAGTTAAGCCCACAGATATTTGGTCCTTGTGACGCTTTCAATCCAGCGGCTGCTACTTTAAACTAAAGCTATGCACTGGATTTAAATTCCAGATGTGTCACTGGACCACATCGGTCAAACCATTATTATTTGAATCCATCTGGAATGTATTCTTTCGTCATATTAGAATGCAGCCTTAGTAGACAAATCATTGATAGCTTGTTCCCTTCGGACTGGTTAAAGCCCTCAGCTTTAAGATAATTATTGTTCAGGTTGAATCTAGAGTCTAGCGAGCCAAGAATGAAACGTATGCTTACCCTTCCAAGCAGATGTCCCAGATCAAATATACCTCTTTCCACGGTGTCCAGATTACATTTTATAGTGAAGCGGAACTCATTAGTTGGTCAACTCCCATGAAAACACAAAGTAAGTCATAGAGTGATTGCTGCTTTGCAATTGCAAGAGTGAATGTTATCTCTTATATGCAAATGGTTTAGTTCATAGTTATTTCATAGAGTAGATATATCAGATAGATTTGTCATCAAATATATTTGATAGTAAACTGCAATTTCTTCAGTCGCGATGGACGTTATAACTGACGCCTCCAGAGTGCTCAACGGCGCACACTGGCGTCCTAGCTGCGCCCCTTCTGCTTTCACCCCTGCTGACGGCCTTATGGTGTGCTAGAGGGCCTGTCCTCAGAATCCCATCCCCTTCAGCAGCCTGACGGTAGATGTGGCCACAAAGCCCCTGCAACCATCTTCTATCTCGATCCCCTGTATTTGCCAGCCCTGTTGTAGTACCTCAGTGGCTATGACTGAGTTCTCCCGTTATTTGCATTAAAAGACCTACTAAAAGACAATGACGTACTGATGTACTCAATAATGTACTTGTTAATGACGGTAAGTGTACGGTTCCTCCAACTGTGTCCAATATGAACATGCTTATTGCCCCCGGATCTTGCACAAGGCAAGTTCAACATCACTGTTAGTTTAATAATATCTGTTGCGCTTCCTTTCTTCCAACAAATCTACTGCTTATGTCTCTTTGAACATAAGCAAAAGGTAATATATGTGCAGGATGTCATGGGGGGGGGTTCTGCTGCCTGCCTGACCTGCAACAGGGAGGCTGGCTGCTGTTTGAGAACATGGGTGCCTACACTGTGGTAGTCTCATCAAACTTTGGTGGCTTTGCAAATCCAGACGTGCTCCATGTCCTGTCCCGCCCTCTTTTGTGAGTAAGCTTGACCCTGCATTCCTACTATATAGACTTAAACCCAGGGATAGTTTAGTATTTTTCATACTTATAAATACATGACCTAGGAATAAGCAGTTCTTTTTTTAATTGGTTCATCACAATCTTTTGAAACATATACTGCCCCCACACAGGCTAATATAATTACAATTCTACTCATACAGCAGGAGTTGGTGGGAATAAGCACAATATCGGTTTGCATCAAATAAGCAATAGTCACACCCTTTGTTCATCTAGTTGCACAGATTACCTTTCACAGGCTACTAAAGGTTATATTTTGCAGCGGTAACGATTTATAGGGCTGAGTAACGAAAACAATTGTTTGGCAGACAATAAACCCTCCTTAAGTGTAGAGATTACATCCAGGGTCAGTTCTAAACTTAGGGGAGCCCTAGGAAAGACACGTTTAATGCAATATTACGCCTTCTCAACTTTCAGCAGATTTAAGAATTGTAAAAGAACAACTGGTCTGATTTCAGCACTGGAATCCGAAGTAGCAGTAGTCAGCTGCTCAGTGTAGATTGATTGAAAATGGATTTTTTGCTTTGAAGAGAGAAAACACTTCGTATCATTTTAATATATTTAAGTCACTTAAAGTTAAACATCTCTTTTTAACTGATTCCTGGAAAGGAAAGGTCGCTGTAGGGTTTGCGACTACAATTCTTGTCGTTGTCTTAGGGCTCTGAGAACCGGGGAATCGGATGACCACCACCCTGTGTATTGGATGACAAGACCAAACCGGTTCAGACGTCGGTGGGCGGCCGGTTTGAGCTAGTCTCCGTGTTGCCTTAGCGACGCTACGTCTATAAATACCGTGGTGGAGAGGGGTCGTCCATTACCGTTTGAGCTCAGTCTATAGAGAGGTGCACCACGTCGTACTGCTGCACTTTATCATTTTATTCCAGAATTCTGGTCTAATGGACACACTCTTTGTAAATGCTTTTTAAGGTAAGAACGTCGATTGAATTAACTAATTACAATTTCTTACAACTAACTTTAATTCAATGTTAGTTTTCACCGGCTAAATGTAACGTTATATTTCCTCACTTTTAAGATGTGTTAAATATCACTTGTGTGAAAACGATCTGACTTTCAGTGTGAATGTAAAGTATAGTTTGATTGATCAATCTGGCTTTTACCCGTTTAAATGGTTAGACGCTCGGGGCCGGGTTAATGGCTTCTTGATTTGATACGACGTGGCTTTGGTCCTTGAGCATTTCATTGTATATCCGAACCCCTTACATAGTTAATATATCTAAAGAGACGAATTGTGATGGTTTTAAAGGCTCTAGACCCACGGTTTGATATCGTTCTCGATACGTCGGAATTACTCCACGTTAGATGGTCATGCTTTATAAATTGTAACCCAACCACATGGATGGAGGAAGTTTCTCCTTCGAAAGTAGTGATTCTGCGCATGCGCGTGCCGGCAATAATGACCCGTGGTGTAGTAGTGGTGTAAAGTATACACGCTGTACCCCTGAAATCTCCGATTTAGACGTTCTGCAATTGTATGTTCCCTTGTCATGAATGGATTCATGCTACCGTATCAAGCTTGATAGGGTAGCATCGTGCTACCTTGCGCAGAACCACTAGGTAGCACGATTTGATGGGTATTATATTTGGCAGAACACCGGCAAACGTTACGTCAGGGTAGGGCGTATACACCGTGACGTCACATCGCAATGCCCGCCTCCATTTGGCATGTATAGGAGGAACGGCAGTTGGGTTTGGTCATTGTGGAGTAATTAGTTGTGATATTGTATGTCATTCTGGGGAAATTGTTGTTTGAAACTGCCAGCGTTTGTCCCACGTGGAAAAATAACTTTTTGATTAGGATAGGGCTTATTTTGGGTTTTACTACAACTCTCCAGTACTCTAGAAATGGCGGGGTTGAAATATCCCATGATGCATTACGATGTACAAGCCCTGTTGCGATGTTGGCTCCTTCGAGGTGTCATTCATAAAATGTGAAGCCATGCTATAATTCTATTTGTTTAATGGGTAGGGAGCATTTGGGTGTCGTGCTGTGCAGCTTTCCACATGTAGTCTGCGTAATGCCAAACACTGGTTTCAATTACAATTGGCAATGCCGGTTTTACCGATGGTTGTAGCTTTGGGTACAACATTATACACTCATCTGCACTGCATTTTAACTAACCCTTTTAAATATTAATCATTGTAAAAATGTTGCATGTTAACGGTCCACCACGTGAGTCATCGCATAGACCAAATTTGAACAGCCCTGCGTTATCTTTTGTTGTCACTAATGCGAGTGAAACTGTCTAAATACTAGTCGTCTGCAATCTTTCTAGATAAACCACTTCAGGAAAGTACACACTGGCTACTCTGCAGGCCGCGGCCTCGAGTCTTATCTGAAAGGATTCAACTTTACCGGCGAGCCTCCCTGGCTACCCTTAACCTGATTAAAGCCTCAACAGACTAAATCTTCTTAGTATCCAAGTAAGTTTCTCTGGCCTGTTTGTTCTTTTACTGAACGTCAAAATACGACGAAAGCTGCAATTTTCCTGCTTTTTAGTACGTTACATTTTAATCCACGCTCGATTCTGTGTTTGACTCTGCATGCGCTCTTCCTCTTCCAGGGTGTTTTTGTGACTCCTTTTTTTTTTCCTGTGACGATGAAAACTCTCTGTCCGGCCGAGTTCAACCTGTCCTTTTTGGAGGAAGGCTTTACCGCCCGAGACAGCGTTGACCAGACGATCATCGAGTCCTCCACTGGTGTAAGGGTCTTTTTCTGAATTGTTAACAAATCATGGCGCCTACTTGGCTGTGTTCAGCAATATGTTTGCACGTGAGGTCACCTCACCGAAAGGTAGTATATATTTAACGCTTCTGAACCTTCTGTAGGACGACCGTGATGCCTTCTACGTGTGTGACCTGGGTGACTTGGTGAAGAAGCACCTGCGCTGGGCAAGGGCTCTTCCACGGGTCACTCCGTTCTATGCCGTCAAATGCAACAACAGCATTTCAGTGGTGCGAACCCTGGCATCCCTGGGGTGTGGCTTTGACTGCGCCAGCAAGGTGAGATTTATTTTTTCTTTCATGTTCATATTTATACTCATTCGGAAAACAGCAATGCCATATGTTTTTTTTATTGATGGTTCAAGTTTCGGACCCCATAACCGATTGGTCAGACCCAGAGAGGACATGTTTTGACTAAATCTAGAGATTATTAAGATTAAAAAATCTAGAACATCTGGTTGCAACCACATCATGGTTCAATACATCTATTTTATTGTGGGAATAATGTTAATTTTGTCCTGCACTTCAGGCGGAGATTCAACAAATCGAGTCATTGGGTGTGGCGTCGAGCAGAATCATCTATGCCAACCCTTGCAAGCAGGCTTCCCAGATCAAGTATGCCTCTGCCCACGGCGTCCAGAAGATGACCTTTGATAGCGAAGTGGAACTCCTGAAGGTGGCACGCTGCCATGAAAACGCAAAGTAAGTTATGGGGTCATTGCAACACTGCATTTATCGTATTGTCATACTGATACAGGCTACTTTATGATCCCAGTGGACCTTATATGCAAAATAAATAAATCAAAGTTAATGTTGGAGAATAAACACAATATTGAAACAGCATAGATATACATATTAGCCATAAAATAAGCAGAGTGCGTGTGGCTCATTTCCTTAGTGAGAGGTGTTAATTCATTTGCCACAGAGACAAAGGGTTCCCTGTGGAACTCGTACTCTGTTGCTGAGTGGACTCCTCTGTTCAGACGGCACTCTGGCGTGGGTGGCCGTCATTGTAAAGGGCAGAGAGGAGTTTAAACAGCCCCATCCTCTCTCTGGTGCCAGGGGTAGTCCTGCATGGGTCTTATTTTGAGCAGGGTTTTTAAAGTTGTCCCCATTCTAGGCTGGTGCTGCGTATCGCCACAGACGACTCCAACTCGGTGTGTCCTCTGAGTGTGAAATTTGGGGCCACCCTCAAGGGCTGCCGGGGTCTGCTGCAGCGGGCCAAGGAGCTCAGCCTGGACGTCATAGGGGTCAGCTTCCACGTGGGCAGCATGTGCAGGGACCCCGCGACGTACACTCAGGCCATCTCCGACGCCCGCTGCGTGTTCGATATGGCCGTGAGTTCAGCCCCTTTCTATCTGAAGATTGGTTCTCCGGTAGGTTCAATGGATCTGCATCACCCACTTTCCCTTTTGCTGTCCCCAGGAGGAGTTTGGCTACAAGATGAGCCTGCTGGACATTGGTGGAGGGTTCCCCGGCTCGGAGGATGTCAAACTCAAATTTGAAGAGGTAATTTTCACATTTGCCCTGTCTGTCTTGTTTTTCTTCTGCTCTTTTTCCAAGAGTATAAATCACCTATCCTATGGCTTATAGTGTTTTTACGATTCTGGATTTTATACCTTCTATACACTAGCTTGAAAATATCGATTTTCGATACCGCTGGGAAAACTTTATTTTTTTTGTTCTGAAAACAAAATTCAGTATTGCTCTACAACTGCAAGGGCTATAATATGTCAGCTTGGTGCCAAAAGAAAGATTGTTGTTCAAGTGAAGTTTTCAATGTGGATACTACTTGGTTAAGAGTGAATAAAGCTAGAACAAAGCATATGCCGAATCCAGTTCCAAGTTCAGCGCAAATCTAATTGTATGACACCAAGCCAAATACTTGCAAATACAAGTATGGCCAGTTCCTCAGAAACCTTCTTGGTCATTGATTGTAAACACCATCGTTAGTGAGCCCAATCTGGATTATCTGTTTATGGTGGTTTTATCGATCAAAGTAAACTTTGTGGACAAAGTTAAGACATTTGTTTTGGTTGTAAAAAGAAAATGGGAAGTTGGTTCTTTATTAGTTATTGCCTCTAGTTCGTTGAGTTCTAGTCACAGATTGATATGGTTTGGACTTTTGGAATCAGTGAAGGCTCAGCTTTCATATAATTTAGGTTGTGTAGGTAAAATTTCGTGACATGTGCCATTGCTGTGCATATGCAGTTATGAAACGCAATACCTTCATGCATAAGCAAGAAAGCTTGGCTGGAATTCGAGTGATGATACTGCAAAGAATGATTATCAAAACCCTTTAAAAAATTCAGTATAGATATTTATCGAAAAAACGATCTCTTTGACAACACAATTAGCTAGTTATGCCTTATTATACTTGGCATAGTAAAATGACATTCTTCTCCCTTCCTACTAAAGATCACAGCAATAATCAACCCAGCCCTGGATAAGTATTTCCCTGCTGATGGAGGTGTCCGGATCATCGCCGAGCCGGGTCGCTACTACGTTGCGTCTGCCTACACGCTGGCGGTCAACATCATAGCCAAGAAGGTCATCGTGAAGGAGCAGTCTCCCTCAAATGGTAATGGCGGCATCAATAGCAAAGGGGGCTTTTGAGAACGGTTGGACTTCTGAGAAATGTCAATATATTTATTACACTAAACTATGGTTGATTTAGATTTGGTTGTGTTGACACCATTTATTTAGACCCTTTCAAAATATCATGTCACAGTCTGGAAATGCCTTTTTATATGCATTTCATCCTAATAACATGCTATTTTTCCTTTACTCCGGTGTAGAAGAAGAGGACGATGAGACCAACGAAAAGACAATGATGTACTATGTCAATGACGGAGTGTATGGTTCCTTCAACTGTATCCTCTACGACCATGCTGAATGCCTCCCGATTTTGCACACGGTAATATGGAGAGCTTTTTTGTTTATTAATAATTTTTTAATTTGTTGAGCATTTATTTTATAGCACAATTTAACAATTGTGCTATACTAGTGCTTATGTCCCCTTTTGTTTGAGCAGAAGCCAAAGCCAGATGAGGCCATGTACACGTGCAGCATCTGGGGGCCGACCTGCGACGGCCTGGACCGCATCGCCGAGTACTGCAGCCTGCCTGACCTGCAGGTGGGGGACTGGCTGCTGTTTGAGAACATGGGGGCCTACACAGTGGCCGCCTCCTCTAACTTCAACGGCTTTGCAACTCCAGACATCCACTATGTCATGTCCCGCCCTGCCTGGTGAGTTGAGCTTTACTCTAACCCTATTCATAAGTGGCTGCATTTCCTGTTGTTTTTTTTTTTTTTTTTTTTTACAAAAGCTGAAATCTTAAACCCAGGCATAATCTGAACTCTGGCCTTTTGAATTTGTCCCCCTCCCCCAGGAAGTGCATGCAGCAGATCAACACCCAGGGCATGCCCGCCCCTGTGGAGGAGGCCGGCCCGGCCTGCGTCGCGGCCAGCTGTGGCAGCGAGAGTGCGGTGGAGCTGCCCGCTAAGCTCCACCAGAACCTCCTGGCCTAACCAGCCGACACCAGCGGCCCCAATACCTCAGCGTCCTGTGTCATGTGCCGTCTTCCAATATCCATACTATCCGTACTTACTAGCCGTAGTTTGTGTACTTAGGGCGTTCCAATTCAGATCGGGCGAAAATAAGTGTACTGAAAGGACCCGGATGGTGTACTCAAAACGGTTAAATCGCGAAGTGTGGATCGATGTACACTTTTCGTACTCAACGGCAGCCATCTTTGCTACGTGGCGGAAGAGGGCGGAGCCAGGCTGAGCCAAAGTCGGCGCATTTTCCAAATAGCCTGCATTAATAGTTATTTTATAGCTGCTAGGCGTAAAGAGTTCACCGTTCAAAGCGGGATGTTTATTGCGGGGGAGGAGCCGCGGCGACAGTCGTGATCGTAATTCCCGGTTAGTGCCCCACGGAGAATTCGATTTGGAACTACACTGACATCTGAAAATTAGTGCACTTAGTGAGTACGGATAGTGTACTACGTTTAAGTGTACTCATGGAAGTATGGATATTGGAACACGGCAATGGTGTTCTTCTTTACTAAGTGTACGTTCAATGAAAGGCCAGTAAGATGCCAGGGTGGGAGGGAGTGCTTAGGTGGACCTGTTGGTGCACTCGGTTCTGTATGGAAGTTGGGGAGCAGCCCATAATCCCCTATGAAGTGTCGACTGAAGTTCTTGAGTAACGCAGCATTCCAACAAGGCTTTTGCTAAGCGGAATTTGAGGGAAGAGGTCTTTGTAGTCCCAGCTCTGGGGCTCACAAAATATCACTGTGCCGCCCATGCCGTTACAGATCAACTACTTGTGACAACGTAATTGCAGGTTATGTTTGTTTGGGGTTTTTTATGCGTCAAACGTTGGATCCTGTTGATCTTAGAACCCTCCATTCCATTACGAGGTGATCTTCATTCATATCAAGAACTGCTGCTACATGATCGTTTTCCAAGAGGGCTTCACTTCTGTCCAGAACTGATTAAATATAAAATATAGGGACTCAAATGGCAAACTTTCTTTCTGTTATTTTTAATTATTTTTTTGTCAACGGTAGTGATCATGTTATAGCCAAATGATTAACAATACATTTTTAAATGGATCAATGGAGATGGGATTGCATTTATATCGCTTTCCTATGGAAATTTGAGAATTTTGTATTACTTTCTAATAAATGAAAAAACGGGATGTGTGATGCTTCATTTCCTGATCATGTATAAACTGAGAAGTCGATCCACATGATAAATTCAATGAGCTAAACATGGGGTTAGCTGTGGAGGGACAATTCGGTTCCTGTTAAACTTTGCTGAAATGTTTGATTTACCTCATGAGTTACATCTGTTTTTTTTTTCTCCATACTTAAACTGATTAAGGCCAATACATTATATTATGTAGACTCTGAAAGCAAAAACAGGTTTCCAGAAGCAAAGGAAAAGTTATCCATTTATTAGTCCAGTGTGATAGAAATTACAATGGCCAATTAAAAAATCAAATACTCGATATATCCCTAACTCTCTTTACCACAATTCAATTGATGCACAGTAAGTTGATGTTTAGCAAGCCGTTCATATAAAACCAGTGGTCGCTGGTGGTGCCATACAGGCCCAAATGCAGCAGACCCTAAATAAGCAGCCCAACTGAAGGAGGTGAACACAAATGTCTTGAATGCCACTTTGTTCTTATAAAAGCCAAGTTCTCTGGTTTGACTGAACACTGCACCCTTAATTTTTTTCTGATATATAGGCTTAAACAAACTTTTAATGTTGTCTCTGAAGGCCTTTTGCTCAATATTTATCAGAATACACTGTCCTTGTTAAGCATAAACTGATTTATAGGTAGTGGCTTATAATGGGAAGAATGCTTTATTCACTGGATGGTAAATCGTGAATTGGCTGGTCTCAAAATACTTTGTTTTGCTGACAATCTCTGGAATTTTGTTTCTGTGGGAAACGAATGAGGAATCTCTGGGCAAAGGGGTAGCCAGGCTTGAGTACAGGCAGGCCCTGGTGTCTCCTCCTTTCAGCTTTCCATTAAATAAACGGTTCCTTAGTTGTCCCTCACTGACTGAAATAATGCAAATTATTCGCTTTATTTTGGTTAGCCATGATAGCATTCAGAAAAGAACTGCTTTAATAATATCATTTCATTCATATTGTATATCCTACAACTATTCTGTAGCACTGCCCACAATCGTAGGTTATTTTGAAAGTATGCTAACCATCCTGTATCAATGTTTATGACAATCTTTGAAATCACACCATTGCTGTTAAGTCTAATCTCTCACACACATACAGACCTCTGGATTCTTATATACAAAACGAGTTGCAGAGGCAATTACATTTTTCATTTTCAATAAACAACTAAGAAAGAGATTAAAATTACAACTCCATTATATCCAGTGGACAAACCAATTCCGACCTGATCTTGGAAAAATAAGAGTTCAGGTGATAGTAAGAATCTGAGGAGACATCATGATTATGACTTTAAAACATTAATGCCTTTCTGTTCGAAGTGGTTCCTGATGTAATCAGTGATGGCTTTCTCGTCGTTCAGCTCCTTCCTGAACACCATGATATAACACTTGGGGACTAAGTGGCACCAGAGCATGCTGTGGCTGGACACAAGGACAGCCGCCGCCTTGATGGCCTCTGTGTAGACCCCGTTTCCGAACAGGTACACTTGTATGAAGATGATCCACACCACCAAAACCAGCAACATGCCGATGGTGACAAAGCTGGCGTTATTGTACAGATCTGGCAGATCTGTACAATAAGGTGTTTTACACCTTCTCTACAAGGAGAACCAAATAAGGAACCCTTCAAACGAAAGTGTGATCCTACATCCAAAGCTCTATTTGGTGCCGTTTTAAGCTATGTGGCTTTAGATGTAGGATCACACTTTCGTTTGAAGGGTTCCTTATTTGGTTCTCCTTGTAGAGAAGGTGTAAAACAGGCTAGCCATATTGAGCACAAGACCAGCTGGACCCCAAATAAAAAAGCGACTACAGCTGTAGGCTGGTTGACCTTTCTGAGCCAGCCCCCCATATTCTGGGAAAAGGTGAAACACACTAAGATCTGGAGGACGTTGGACAGAATGCAGCAAACACAGAGAGTGAAAGCTATCCCAAATAGCGGCATACCTATGGTGCAGAAATATTTATAGGGTTGATACCCTATGAAGGTAAAGCTCAGGCAGAAGCAGGTGAGTAAGGAGAAAAGCTCCAAGAAACACAGGTTGCCGCCAACGGCTTTCACAATGGAAGTGCCTCGATTAACCACGAATATACCACCCACCGTAATGGTGGCAACAATCCCGAGGAAGCTGAAGACCCCCAGGGTAATTATAAAGGGGTTCTTCCATTCAAGGAATTCATGTTCTTTAACCAAACACCGGTCACGTTGCCAGGATGAATACTCACCTTCTTTACACTTTCTACATTTCTGCGTACCTGCAATAAGGACAAATTCTAAAGGATTTGTTTTTTGCATCTATTTGTTTTTGATATAGAGTAGGAGCATGTATGTTCACTGACTGTTGAAAACTTTATATAATTGAGCAGGTTTATCTATCTACCATAAGTTGCATGGCTTGCAGAAAACATGCAATTAATGTAAATGATCCTTGCCAATATGCTTTTGGGTGACATCAACATTAGACAACATATTAACACATGACAAAGCGAATAGAAGCCTTTTCAAATGTGTTTAGAAAATCATGGTTTTAGTTTGCCATTTACAATAATAACAAATTACTATAATTCCCTTATTATACTTTGTTACATGATATACATACTGATTGCTCACCAATTTCAGAAGAAACATAACCGTCACCACACACAATAAAGAGCTTGCAGCATTTCATTCCATTTTTTTTCAGCTCCTGTCCCACTGGACAGGTCTTACTGCAGTTGAAAGCAGTGATCTTTGGGGGAAGGAGAGAATCAACTCAAATTGGTCAACCATTCAGTTTAAGCGATTCACTGTTCATTAAAATTGTAAATTAATTATGTTTGAATGTACACATCTATGTTTCTATCATTTTCTACGCACACACACACACACACACACACACACACACACACACACACACACACACAAACATATGCATACACACACACACACATACACACACTTTGTTCTCACCGTTACATTTGCCATCTTTGCAACATGATTCGGGGGGAGAATGATTTTTCCTCCTGGCAGGTACTCTCCAATAGTTCCCGAACTGGGCGAGTTCCATGCGACGATGTCATATCCAAGCAGGGGATCTCCATTATCATCAAACACTATGTGTGTGACATTCTTGATTTCATTCAATAGCTGTAGCAACAGATATGATCAGACAACACGTTTTACAGGATATTCAAATTTGTTCTTATATGGAGGGTAGAATCAAATAGTGTATGAAACATTATTGCGTTTCTTTAAACCTGAATGTAACTTTTCTACTACAGCAATTTATTCCATTACAACCCATCCACGACTCAATCCATCCAGGGAACCCCCCCCCCCCCCCATGTACACAACCACCCACCCACCCACATCCAGACCCATACAGTGGAGATCCATCCTATTATGTTGGTGTATTTTCTATATCAATTTGATTATTGAAAGGCCCTCAATCTAGCCTACCTCGTATGCCGTAAAGCTGGTATTTCGTTGACATTGTTTTCTGTCACACTTCATTAGACTACTCAGAGCATTGGCGATTACTTCGACTGTCAAGTAGATATTGAGGGACAAATCCCAGAAAATGTAATGCACCAGACATCTCGTTTCCATACATTGGTTCGCCGTTAGTGAACAATTCAGCTTCTCTTGAGGGGCACTTGGACAGGGCGGATGGTTCAATTTATGATACTCCCATAAGGGGTTTGAGGAATTGTCTTCGACCATTGAAGATACGTAGTCGGCAAAGCCTTCAACAATGTGACTTTTAAAGGCGATTCCAAAGAAGGACTCGATTGCCTCGATGCCTGGGAGCTCTTTGATGTCAGAAGAGTTGGACCACGCATCACTAGCGATCCAAGTTCTGTTCAGGTTCATCTGAATGGCGGCTTCCAGGACAAGCTTCACGTTTGACTCCTTGGTGAACAGAATGATAGCCTCGGCGGTCGAGTTTCCAATAGTGTCCATTAGCTCAGTAAATTGTATTTGGCCATTGCTATCGCTGAGGTCAAAGTGGGCAGGCAGGAAAAACTTAAAGTCAACGCACACATTATCCATGGCATTGAAATGATCCACCAGGCTGTCGCTTCCGTATTTGCCATACTCGTCGTCGCTGCCCACGTTTCCGACCGTCTCCCAGTTGAACGTCTTCACAAGCTCTGCCATGGCTTTGGTCTGCACCACGTTGCTGTTCACTGTCCGCAGAAAAGTGGGGAACTTGGCCTTCTTGCTGAGCAGTTCACTGATTGATGCATAACTAATCTGGGTTCAGCAAACACAGAACGCACACACAAATAAAAAAATTAGATTTTTATCCATCTATATTAGTGGTGAGAATCACACGATACCTCACGATACGATACGTGATTCATGGCCAACGATACTGAAAATATTGCGATACAGCGATTCTGCAATAATCTATATATTGTTAGGTAATCCTATAGCGATACATCACAATATATGTCTAACGATGAATACAAAATGACTGTTAAAAGGTAAAGTGCTGGGTTTCAGTCTTTATTCATGTTCCAAACTGAGTTTTTCCGTTACTCGTGTTTGGTAAGTTAACTTCCGTTCAAGTTTCCTTCTTTCATTTGTTGAGCGCAACCTCAAGGAGCAGGGAAATCAGTTTAGAGCGCCTTATTTTATTTTTAAAATATCAATATTTGGGGCGATATTTCCTGTCTAACTCTTCAGTATAAAGCATAAAAATGCAAAAATAGATAAAAATAAATAAATATATATAGGCTTTATTACGGAACCTGTAAAGGGACATTAAACGTTTGGTTAGTGTTACACCTTTCCTGCTGTCGGCTCCCAGACCGAGGAGCAGAGGGGAGACGTTCCCTCCAGGGCCGATGCTCTCTCGGGGGCAACACCCTTCACTTTGACCGGCAGTGGGTCTGCTTATAGGTCGGAATATGGTTGGAATGAAGTGGCCACTCGTCCACTCACTCGCTGACGTCACACACGCACGCACGCACGCACGCTCGCACACACACACACACACACACACACACACACACACACACACACACACACACACACACACACACACACACAGACACTGCCAGTGATATGGGTAGGATACTTTCTCGTGCTCACGAGATACTTTCTCATGTGCACCAGATACTTTCTCGTGAGCACCAGATACTTTCTCGTGCTCACGATAAACGTTAAAAAAAAAGTTTTTCCCCATGTCCCTTTACGGGTTCAGTGTAATATATATATATTTTTAAATAGAAATATATTAGCCTATATCGATATTTGGCGCCAGTGTATCAATTCTCGTATCGCAGGAAGAAGGAGAGATGCCGAGATCGTTTATTGGCCTGTGGCATGTGCCACCGCGAGCACTGACATACCATGGCATATGCCGTTCCACCTGAACGGCAGTTACCGTTCCTGAACGGCAGTTACCGTTCCTGAATGGCCATGGTATGTCAGTGGTCGCGGTGGCACAAGCCACAGGCCAATAAATGATCTCGGCGCTACTGGGAAGAAGGGCAACGACATATCGCCGTATCGATATTCTGTCCTACCACTTCCTCTGTACTAATTTATTCTGACTGATGGTGGTTTTCACCCATTCACAGAAAACTTTTTTTTCTCATTAGGAATTGGATCATAGAACATGAGCCTATATGAAGCGAAATTTTTCCTCCTCTGTGGTTTGGGGCTTGACTTGCAGAGTAGTGAATATTCAACAGTAGGCTACTGCAGCAACCCGTACAGAGTACGTAGCCTACTGTTGCACTGATGCAATTGCGACATACTACAGGGGATTGCACTGATAAGCACACCTGTAGTGCCACCCACCAACATGATGTCCACGGGCTCAGTGGATGGGACGTATTGTCACCAAATTGTAGAAGAGAAAAGCCCAAAAAAGTCTAAGAAGTATATAACTTAATATGGTTGACCACTCTTGTGTGTGTGTGCGTTTGTGTGTGCGTGTGTGAGTGCGTGTGTGTGTATGTGTTTGCGTGTGCGTGTGTGTGTGTGCATCTGTGTAGAAGCAGAAACTGACGGTTAGCGCTACAAGTATGTGGTCCTAATGTCTGCCTTAATATCGTGTGGTCTACATAAAGCAAGAGAACCAAATGCATTGACATCATCCCCTACCTGGGCGATCGATGACAGGTTTAATATTTGTGCAACAGCGATGGACACTTCGGAAGAACCCTCGCCGATCACTGCTTTGACTCGAGGGTCGGGCGCTGAAGCGGACTTCCCTCCAGGTAACAACCAGCACTGGGGGTCCCACTGGGGGTTGAGGGCCATCCGCATGGCCAGGGACACATCCCCGCAGGTATCGTACACGTCGTAGCCAAGTGTCACGTTAGGCAGAGTTCCGCATTGGTTTACCCTCTTGATCGCAAATATCATCATTTGGGCAGCTAGGAATGCTTAAAAATGATACCTGCACAAAAAAACAACAAGGAAGACGGGTATTGTAAATATTCAAAAAAACATTAGGCTATTAATTAATTGAGTTGAGTTTGGCTGTACTCACTTGTTGCACGAGACGTGCCTCGATGACGGGAAGGTGTGATTGGGTTGTAAGTGAATCGGGAAAAGCCCACCGATGATGACGTCCCCATCGGAGTACTCATGCAGGGGCTGGTGAGTCGCTGCTGGAAGGGTGCAAAGCAGACCCGGGAAACTGAAACACAACAGAAAGCACCACATGCTGCCCACCCTGGAGTGTACCGCACTGGGGAAAGCTCTACTGAGGCTCCTCGTTCTGCTGCTGCCCTTTTCCAGTTCCCTGAAAGAGACGTTATCTGTATCATAATCTGTAAATAGGGGAAGTCAGAGAAATTTTATTAGTCAAATACGTTATGGCCTTTCATCTGTTGATATGCAAACACTTATTCTTCGGTAAATCTGCAGCAGGGAGCAAAACATATTAACATTCGAGGGAATGTCTCCATTATGTCTCTTGAATAATGGATATTCTGTGCCAATGTGTGTGCCTGGACTTTGGCGTGCAAAACTAATGGCAGCATGTTTTGCATGGCTCCGACACCTGTAAAAGTAAGTTGGGAAAAATGCCTTAGTTAAACATGCAAGTAAGACATGCTGTGTGTGCGAATGGCACTGAAGGCCAACCCAAATCCCGCCACAGATGATGGATGCATCAGGCCCAAATAATCTGACCAGTTTTGTACATTTATATATTAACCACTAGTTGTCAGAGCTGTCAAGGTACCAGAATCAGTCTACAAATCAACTGATCATCAGCAAGACATTAAAATGGAAAGCAAATCACAATGTAGGATATATCGGAGGTCTATTTGTTCCTTTGTTGGCGCACTGACAAGTTTCACACGATGCTTATCAAGGGTGCCCCTATTGATGGCATTTGTTTCAGCATCTGTTATTTCAATATAGTAGCTAAACTTACCCTCTGGCTATCTTAAAAGGGAAGCTGGACTAAATGAAAAACAACAAACCAAACCAAAACCGACTAATTGCAATTTCAAATATGCCTAAAAATCGATAGTGCATGATAAAAAGACAATTACATATTTGTGTTAGGCTACACATGTAGGCCTACAAGACACAACAATCCAAAATAACACAGACTAAGGTAAGGTTGCATCATTGAATTAAATGCTTGGGGACATGGATTGATTGCCATTTAAAGCATGTCAGTCAAATGTAGTCCAAAACTACGTCCATAATTTTTCGAACACCTGGCAACGTTTCATCCGCAGTGCATATTCAGAAAAGGCAGCAGGATACTTGGCATGTGACACTAAGCAGCTGTTAGATCTATTCCATGTACATGCATCACAGCAATGCACTTGCTGTTATTTTAACAAATGAGTTGAGTACGTTCATACATTGTAATACATTGCTCTTTTAGTCTCTTTGTGTTGGCCACCCTTCTCTCCCGTGTATCACGACTACTTTCTTCACTATTTTCCATTAGTCCTGCTTAGCCAGATGCTCTATTAGTAGGTCCATTACATCTAAATTTAGCAAACATATTACTAGACTATATAGTTTAACATCTCGACTGATCCAACGGTTGCGAGTCTAAATCTTGATATGTGGGTTAATTAGTAGCCATGGCTACTGAACCGTGGGCGTTATTGCTCCTTTCGATTGGGCAAGGGATTGACACCCACGCAGAGCTAGGGGTGTAACAGTACTATTTGTACCGAACCGTCACGGTACAGGCACTTCGGAGAGGTTACAGAGGTGTACCGAGGTACGTAAATGTGGCGTACATAGCGGGTAACGATCGTCGAATAGTCGAATAGTTGGAGTCACGTAGAATATCGAATAATGATCGCTAATTATTGCACGGCACTTCTCAATGCTGTTGAACGCTCCGTTGACTTGCATGGGCCTTCACAACTTCCGGTGGTGAATAGCGTCCTCGGTTGCTTAGCGACGTCAACGTCTTTGGCGGACTAGTTCTCTCCTGATCAACACTACGCTGGTAACAAATAAATTGTAAAAAGACACACCGTGTGAACCATGTGTTATATTTTGGACGTGTCTAGTTCACCGTCATGCAGGCTGTGTTCAGTAAAATAAATAATTAATTAATTAAATAAATTGCGATCCGTTTTCGGCGCATGTAGGTCTATCGGCCTAAGCCCACGTTGAAATATTTTGATGTTGGATGTTGATGGCGCAGTTGTTGAAATAAACAGATTGATTTCAAACAAATCACAAAAGCCTCTCCCTGTGTCATTGTGTGTGCGTGTATCCGAGGTGCGTGCGTTCTGGGGGGTTCTTGATTGAGTGATTTTCGAATATTATTCGAATACTTCTCAGCGAATATTGAATAGTATTTTTTGCCAGAAATGCACATCCCTAGCACACACATTTGAAAAGGCACCATCCAGGTGTTACGATCACTGTTGCTGTGGAAAATAAAACGAGCTGTGCACTGCAAACCCAGCTCACTTGGAGCGTGCTCTCTGTTTATTAACCAAAACGCAACTCGCTGAAAACAGGTACGGTCACGTGAATCGCACGTTACCGTAAAACACATTGCACTGACGCAGCAGTGCCAGATGTAACAATTCCCCCCCCTCACAGAACTAGGAGTGATACTCAGTCACAAAGTCACGCAGGTGCTGGGGCCTGCTGCGTGCCCGAGCTGGACGGGGTTCAGGTGCAGCAACAACCACTGGCCCGTCGGGCTGGGCCGGAGGAGCTGGGATTGATGCAGCCTCTAACCATAGAGAACTCTAGCAGCAGAACTCTAGCAGCGGGCACCACCAGGTCTGGGCTCGGGGGGGCGTGTACCTTGCCTAGGCGGTTAGCATGCCAGCGTGTGCCGTCGGCAAGCCTGAATGTAGCCGGGCCAAGCTGTTGGCTGACCTGGACCGGGTCCGACCAAAACGACTGGAGCTTGTTGTCCCGATGAGGTTGACGAATCCTGACCCAGTCCAAAACAGCGATGGCAGGTGGCTTAGCACGTCGGGCCCTGTCGAAACGGTCCTTCATCCGACGCTGGCATGTGTCGACGGCGACTCGAACCGGGTGGGCTGGGGCCCAAACTGCTGTAGGGCGGAGCCTATCCAGAGGCAGCTGGAGCTCCCGCCCCAGCATAAGGGAGGCTGAGGAGACTCCTGTGGTGGCGTGTCGGGTGGCCCGGTAATGCAGCAGCGTTTGTCCCAGGGTTTGGATGGCCAGTCCAGTGGTTGCATGGGCGGGGTTGGGGCTGGGGCCCTGGTCTTACCACTAAGAAGGCAAGCAGTGCAGTCCTTGACCAGGGTCTCGATTTCCCTATCGATGCCTGGCCACCACACCACGTCGCGACACCGCTGTTTGAGCTTGACTATGCCCAAGTGGCCCTCGTGCGCCATAGCAAGGTCACGCGCCCGAAGGGCACTCGGGACCACAGTGCAGAGCCCACGAGCGATGCAAGTGTCGTTCCAACATGACAGTTCGTCCCTGACCCTGGAGTAGGGGAGCATCTCATCTGGTACCCTCACCGGCCAGCCCTGTCTGATGTAGGTCGAGAGTGTAGAGAGTGTGGGGTCGTCAGCTGAGGCGTCCTGGATCTCCCTCAGTGACACTGTCTCCTGGAGGGGTGTGTGGAGGAGCTGGACGAGGTCGTGCTCGGCCTGGTCCTGACCGGGGGCCAAATATGGATCTGGGGGTGAGTTGGGGATTGCACGTGACAGCAGGTCAGCCACCACGTTGTCCCGACCCTGCGTGAAATGCAGGCGGAAGTTGTACTGCTGCAGGCGGTCGGCCCAACGATGGAGACGGAGTGGTTTGTGGCCGGTGCAAGACGTGGCTAGGAGGGTGGTGAGGGCCTGATGGTCCATCCTCAGTGTGAATGCGCGTCCGTAGAGGTACATGTGCCAGCGCTCACATGCCCAGAGGCACGCTAGGGCTTCCCGCTCCCCTACCGAGTACCTCTGTTCCGTGGGGCTGAGAGCCCGTGAGGGGAAGGCGATCGGCCTCTCCACACCCCCTTGCAGCTGGGACATCACAGCACCGATGGCCATGGCGGAGGCATCACATGTGACGAGGGTGGGGCTGGCTGGGTCAAAGTGCGCCAGGACCGGTGGTGTGGTGAGCTGGGATTTCAGGAGGCGCACAGCGTCCGAGCAGGCAGACGACCAGAACCAGGGCTCACCATGTTTCAGCAGCTGTCGCAGTGGTGCAGTCGTGGCCGAGTACTGTGGCAGGAAACGTAGGTAGAATGCTGTCATACCCAGGAAGGAGGCCAACTGAGTGGCTGAGGTGGGCTCCGGGACACGGTGGATGGCCTCTGTGTTCGAGTGGAGAGGGTATATGCCATCAGCCGAGAGACGGAACCCCACAAACTCAATGGTGATGAATGATGATGAATGATGAAAACACTCTGTCCGGCCGAGTTCAACCTGTCCTTATTGGAGGAAGGCTTTACCACCCGAGACAGCGTTGACAAGACGATCATCGAGTCCTCCACCGGTGTTAGTCTTTTTCTGAATTGTTAACAAAGCGTGGCGCCTACTTGGCTGTGTTCAGCGAAGACACACTTCTCGCCGTTGAGTGTGAGGTGGTGCTTGGCCAGTGCACTGAACACTCTGTGGAGGCGCTCGTCGTGGCTCTCGACAGTGGCCCCGTGAACCACGATATCGTCCAGGTAGATGGCCACACCCGGGATCCCAGCGAAGATGGAGGCCATTATCTTTTGGAAGCAGCTGGGGGCAGAGCTTAGACCAAAAGCCATGCGTTTGTAACGGAAGACCCCTTTGTGGGTGATAAACGCGGTGAGGTTGCGGCTCTCAGGGTGTAGTGGCACCTGGAGGTAACCCTGGCGGAGGTCTAATTTGGAGAAAGTGGTGGAACTGGGCGGTGAGCTCCTCTATCGTTGGCAAAGGGTATTTGTCTGGGATGATGGCCTTGTTTACCGCTCTTAGATCCACGCAGAGTCGCAGCCCCCCAGACTTCTTCTTTGCCACCACAATGTTGATGATCCAGGGCGATGCATTCACCTGCTCGATGATGTCGCCATCGAGCATGCTCTGTAGCTCAGAGGAGATGTCATTGCGGAGGGCCAGAGGAGAGCGGCGGAGGGGCTGGATGACAGGCGTCACCTGCGGGTCTAACAAGGGCTGGTGGGCGAAAACATTGAGGCAGCCCACACCGCTGAACAGCATGGGCCACTGTTGCTGCCAGGGGATGGTAACAGTGTGAATCTCTGAGCCAGCGGTGTCTAGCAGAGTGAAACCGAGGCTGTTGAAAAGGTCGAGGCCAAGGAGGTTGGTCCCGTGGCGTGCAATATTGAACCTGAAGAGTGGCAGTGTCTTCTCTCCGTATTTCACAGGCAGCTGAAGGGAGCCCACGATGTCAATCTTTGAGTTGGCATAGCCACGCAGGGTGGTGGTGGGCTGCCCCAGTGGCTCGTGGGAGAAAAACTGTGTGTAAGTCGTCAAGTTCAGGAGGGACACCGTGGCTCCAGTGTCTAGGAGGAGCGGTAGAGTAACATCACCAACCATCAACGAGCATGTTTTAAATGGCGGTCGCCCTGAGCTAACATTGTGGATGATTGTGGTAGGTGGCTGGGAGGCTCTAGCTGGGGCAGACCTACAGACTTTGTGAAAGTGGTTGAGTTTCCCGCAGTTGGAGCAGGTTTTACCACAGGCAGGACAGATCTGAGCTCTTGAATTGTGCGCAGAAGAGCCACAATTCCCACATGGCTGGTGTGGACGGTCACGTGACTGAGAGGCTAGTAATATGTTCTCCTCGCTGCTGTCTACACTCACGTGGAGGAGGGGCACCCGTGACTCGAGTGGGCCCGCTGCCTTGGCCAGTGCTAGAGAGTTGGAAGAGGTGGATAAACTAGCTGCACATTCCAGAGCAGATTCAACCTGAACTGCAAGGTTTAGAGCTGCTGCTAATGTTAAATCATCATTTTCCAGTGGGAGTCTTTCCCTTATTTTGTCACAGTTCGTGTGCAGTATCAGGTGGTCCCTTATCATTTCGTCCTGTAAGGCCCCGAACTTGCACAAGCTAGCTAAACCTCGTAAATCCGCCACAAACTGCGTCACTGACTCACCCGACCGTTGGTGCCTCCGTCGGAATATGACGCGACGGAGCAGAGCACTTTGTGGGGCTGCGAAATGTGCTTTTAGTAGCTCCACGGCATTTGTGTAAGTTGTTGCGTTGCCGAGAGTTCCAAACACGCGCTGTCCCTCCGCTCCTATGCAGTGCAGCAAGAGTGCACGTTTCCTTACTGTCGAAACATCTTCTAAGCCGGCAGCTAGAATATATGTTTCGAACAAGGAAATCCAGCGAGGCCACGGCACCGGTGGTTCTCCCGGTAAGGCTAGGAAGGGGGAGGGTGGTGGTAGGGAGCAATCAGCAATCTCTCGTCGCCAATGTTATGTTTGAATAACGGAGACTGAAGCCAGAGCTTACTTGGAGCGTGCTCTCCGTTTATTAACCAAAACGCAACTCGCTGAAAACAGGTACGGTCACGTGAATCGCACGTTACCGTAAAACACATTGCACTGACGCAGCAGTGCCAGATGTAACACCCCTGTCTGGGAATTCAGAAATGCAAATGCCATAACCAAGTTTATTGGTGTTTTCATTGCTGCTGATCTACGGCCATTCTCCGTTGTTGACAAACAAGCAGTTTTTAATTTTTTTCCCCTTAACTATGAACCGTACCTTACCGTGACTTAAAAACCGAGGTACGTACCGAACCGTGACTTTTGTGTTACACCCCTACGCAGAGCATATAAAACAGTGGTTTTCAAACTGTGAGGCGCGCCTCCCCTGGGGGGCGCCAGAGTTCTTCAGGGGGGGCGCGACGAGAGGAAAAAATGAACCAGAAAAAGTAACAGAAAAAAAACGCGAAGACCCGAAGTCAAAAGCTTTGTTCGAAATCGTTCCCTATTCACTCACTCACTATTCCCTATATAGTGTTTATGATATAGTGCACTATATAGTGAGCGAACAAACGAGAATTCGGACACTACGCTGAACATTTCTAAAGGTAATTTGCGTCAGTAAATGTGCCGGGTATTTGTGTGACGCAGACAGATGCGCCCACATTATGTAAACAAACCGGGCACCCACGAGGAAAGGATTGAAAGGATTCAACTTTACCGGCGAGCCTCCCTGGCTACCCTTAACCTGATTAATGCCTTAACAGATTAAATCTCCTTAGTATCCAAGTAAGTTGCTCTGGCCTGGTTTCTTTACTGACTGTCAAAATACGAGGAAAGCTGCAATTTTCCTGCTTTTTAATACGTTGCATTAATTTTATTGCTTGTGTTCTGAATGCCACACTCAATTCTGTGTTTCTGACTATGCATGCGATCTTCCTCTTCCAGGGTGTTTTTGTGACTCCTTTTTTTCTTGTGACGATGAAAACACTCTGTCCGGCCGAGTTCAACCTGTCCTTATTGGAGGAAGGCTTTACCACCCGAGACAGCGTTGACAAGACGATCATCGAGTCCTCCACCGGTGTTAGTCTTTTTCTGAATTGTTAACAAAGCGTGGCGCCTACTTGGCTGTGTTCAGCAATATTTATGCACGTGAGGTCACCTCACCGAAAGGTAGTATATATTTAACGCTTCTGAACCTTCTGTAGGACGACTGTGATGCCTTCTACGTGTGTGACCTGGTGCAGAAGTGTCGCGCAAACTTCTAACTAGGAATCCCTCGAATACCAGAACAGCAGTCAATGGATCAATTATTAAAAAAAATACTTTATTGTACAATTTCATATGAAGCACTCTGTAAGATGAGTCTATCACCTACACACGTGGACAAAATTGTTGGTACCCCTCTGTTAATGAAAGAAAAACCCACAATGGTCACTGAAATAACTTGAAACTGACAAAAGTAATAAATAAAAAATTTAGTGAAAATTAACCAATGAAAATCAGACATTGCTTTTGAATTGTGGTTCAACAGAATCATTAAAAAAACAACAACTAATTAAACAGGCCTGGACAAAAATGATGGTACCCTTAACTTAATATTTTGTTGCACAACCTTTTGAGGCAATCACTGCAATCAAACGATTTTTGTAACTGTCAATGAGACTTTTGCACCTGTCAACAGGTATTTTGGCCCACTCTTCATTAGCAAACTGCTCCAGTTGTCTCAGGTTTGAAGGGTGCCTTCTCCAGATGGCATGTTTCAGCTCCTTCCACAGATGTTCAATAGGATTTAGATCAGGGCTCATAGAAGGCCACTTCAGAATAGTCCAATGTCTTGCTCTTAGCCATTCTTGGGTGTTTTTAGCTGTGTGTTTTGGGTCATTATCTTGTTGGAGGACCCATGACCTGCAACTGAGACCAAGCTTTCTGACACTAGGCAGCACATTTCTCGCCAGAATGCCTTGATAATCTTGAGATTTCATTGTACCCGGCACAGATTCAAGACACCCTGTGCCTGATGCAGCAAAGCAGCCCCAGAACATAACTGAGCCTCCTCCATGTTTCACAGTAGGGACAGTGTTCTTTTCTTGGTATGCTTCATTTTTGCGTCTGTGAACATAGAGCTGATGTGCCTTGTCAAAAAGCTCCAGTTTTGTCTCATCTGTCCATAGGACATTCTCCCAGAAGCTTTGTGGCTTGTCAATATGCATTTTGGCAAATTCCAGTCTCGCTTTTTTATGATTTGCTTTCAACAGTGGTGTCCTCCTTGGTCGTCTCCCATGAAGTCCACTTTGGCTCAAACAACGACGGATGGTGCGATCTGACACTGATGTACCTTGACCTTGGAGTTCACCTTTAATTTCTTTGGAGGTTGTTCTGGGCTCTTTGGTTACCATTCTTATTATCCGTCTCTTCATTTTGTCATCAATTTTCCTCCTGCGGCCACGTAGAGGGAGGTTTGCTACAGTCCCATGGACCTTAAACTTTTGAATAATATGTGCAACTTTAGTCACAGGAACATCAAGCTGTTTGGAGATGGTCTTATAGCCTTTACCTTTTACATGCTTGTCTATAATTTTCTTTCTAATCTCTTGAGACAACTCTCTCCTTCGCTTCCTGTGGTCCATGTTCAGTGTGGTACACACCATGTCACCAAACAGCACAGTGACTACTTTTCACCCTTTAAATAGGCAGACTGATTATGAGTTTGAAGAAACCTGTGATGCTAATTAGAGGACACACCTTAGTTTAACATTTCCCTATGGTCAAATTATTTTCAGTCTTTTCTAGGGGTACCATCATTTTTGTCCAGGCCTGTTTCATTAGTTTGTTTTTTAAAATGATTCTGTTGAACCACAATTCAAAAGTAATGTCTGATTTTCATTGGTTAATTTTCAGTAAATTTTTATTTATTATTACTTTTGTCAGTTTCAAGTTATTTCAGTGACCATTGTGGGTTTTTCTTTCATTAACAGAGGGGTACCAACAATTTTGTCCACGTGTGTATATGGGAGGGGGAGAAGGAATGGCTCTAAGCCAGACGGTAGTGGTGCTACGCTGTTACCATAAACCATATTATGTCGAGCCAACTTCAGTACACTGCACTACACACATTGCACACCCTGCCCTCACTGGACACACTGCAAGCCTGTAAAACACTGCACACAGCACACAGCACACACTGAACACTACACAAAGCCCCCTGAACACACGTGAGGGGGGGCCAACCTCAAGAACACACAAATCGGGGTTATGAGCCAACCCATGCATGCATAATCACCACCACCCTTGATTATTAGAAGAAAACAAGGGCTCGCTGAACCAATAGGCCTGGTATCAAACAGTACATGCCATAGCTACTACCCCCCTATGCGATAGGGATCACATACATGGAGGATAGACTCAAAGATAAAATATGACACTTATATAAAACTAACAAACAACAAATAGTAAGGTATAAAATCGTCCGTTCCAACTCGCGCCAAACTAGTCCCTTGAACGGCGAGTTGGAAAACAAACAAAACAAACACTGCTGTGCGTCGTGGTATAGGGATCCATCCGTCTACAAAGTCTTTAGTTTTTTGTTTCATGTTCATATTTATACTCATTCGGAAAACAGCAATGCCATATCATGTTTATTAATGGTTGGGACCCCATAACCGATTGGTCAGACCCAGAAAGCCCTGTTTTGACTAAATCTAGAGATTATTAAAATGAACAAATCGGGAATACCTGGTAGGAACCACATCATGGTTCAATGCATATTTTTTTTGTGAGAAAAATGTTAATTTTGTCCTGCACTTCAGGCGGAGATTCAACAAATCGAGTCATTGGGTGTGGCACCGGGCAGAATCATCTACACCAACCCTTGCAAGCAGGCTTCCCAGATCAAGTATGCCTCTGCCCACGGCGTCCAGAAGATGACCTTTGATAGTGAAGTGGAACTGCTGAAAGTGGCACGCTGCCATGAAAACGCAAAGTAAGTCATGGGGTCATTGTAACCCTGCATTTTATCGTACTCTGTCATACTGATACAGGCTACTTTATGATCCCAGTGGACCTTATTTGCGAAATGAATGAATCAAAGTTAATGGTAGAGAATAAAAAACATATTGACACAGCATAGATATACATATTAGCCATGAAATAAGCAGAGTGAGAGCAGAGAGCAGAGTTTCCATAGTGAGAGGTGTTAATTCATTTGCCACAGAGACGAAGGGTTCCCTGTGGATCTCGTACTCTGTTGCTGAGTGGACTCCTCTGTTCAGACGGCACTCTGGCGTGGGTGGCTGTCATTGTAAAGGGCCGAGAGGAATTTAAACAGCCGCCTCCTCTCTCTGGTGCCTGGGGTAGTCCTGCATGTCTCCTATTTTGCGCAAGGTGATTTTTAAGGTTGTCCCCATTCCATGCTGGTGCTGCATATCGCCACAGACGACTTCAACTTGGTGTTTCCTCTGAGTGTGAAATTTGGGGCCACCCTCAAGGGCTGCCGGGGTCTGCTGCAGCGGGCCAAGGAGCTCAGCCTGGACGTCATAGGGGTCAGCTTCCACGTGGGCAGCATGTGCAGGGACCCCGCGACGTACACCCAGGCCATCTCCGACGCCCGCTGCGTGTTCGATATGGCCGTGAGTTCAGCCCCTTTCTATCTGAAGATTGGTTCTCCGGTAGGTTCAATGCATCTGCATCACCCACTTTCCCTTTTGCTGTCCCCAGGAGGAGTTTGGCTACAAGATGAGCCTGCTGGACATTGGTGGAGGGTTCCCCGGCTCGGAGGATGTCAAACTCAAATTTGAAGAGGTAATATATTTACCTTTGACCTGTCTGTCTTGTTTTTGTTCTACTGCTCTTTTTCCAAGAGCATTAATCACCTTTCCATGTAGCTAATATTGTTGTAACGACACTGGATTTTCTACCTTTGATACACTACCTTAAAAAATATTGATTTTCAATACCACAGGGAAAACTTTATTTTTGTTCAGAAAATAAAATGGAGTATATCTCCACAACTGCAAAGGCATTTTGCAGTTGCCGCCGTTCATTTAAAACCAGTGGTCGCTGGTGGTGCCAGACAGGCCCAAATGCAGCAGACCCTAAAGAAGCAGCCCAGCTGAAGGAGGTGGGCAAAAATGTCTTGAATGCCACTTTGTTCTTATAAAAGCCAAGTTCTCTGGTTTGACTGAACACTGAACCCTTCATTTTTTCTGATAGATAGCCTTAAACAAACTTTTAATGTTGTCTCTGAAGGCCTATTGCTCAATATTGATCAGAATACACTGTCCTTGTTAAGCATAAACTGATTTATAGGTAGTAGCTTATAATGGGAAGCATGCTTTATTCACAGGTATTCAGAGGCAATTACATTTTTTCATTTACAATAAACAGAGCTAAAACAGAGATTAACAACATTACAACTCCATTATATCCAGTGGACAAACAAATTCCGACCTGATCTTGGAAAAATAAGAGTTCAGGTGATAGAAAGAATCTGAGGAGACATCATGATTATGACTTTAAAACATTAATGCCTTTCTGTTCGAAGTGGTTCCTGATGTAATCAGTGATGGCTTTCTCGTCGTTCAGCTCCTTCCTGAACACCATGATATAACACTTGGGGACTAAGTGGCACCAGAGCATGCTGTGGCTGGACACAAGGACAGCCGCCGCCTTGATGGCCTCTGTGTAGACCCCGCCTCCGAACAGGTACACTGGTATGAAGATGATCCACACCACCAAAACCAGCAACATGCCGATGGTGACAAAGCTGGCGTTTTTGTACAGATCTGGCAGTTTTTTTCCTTTGAATGCAAAAAGGAAACTGACTACGGCCAATAAAGCCACATAGCTTAAAACGGCACCAAATAGAGCTTTGGATGTAGGATCACACTTAAGTTCGACAGCTTTCTTTTGTGGTTCTCTTTCAAGAGACGGTGGAAAACAGGCTAGCCATATTGAACACAAGACCAGCTGGACCCCAAATAAAATAGCGACTACAGCCGGTGGCTGGTTGACCTTTCTGAGCCAGCCCCCCATATTCGGGGAAAAGGTGAAACACACTAAGATCTGGAGGAGGTTGGACAGAATGCAGGAAACACAGAGAGTGAAAGCTATCCCAAATAGCGGCATACCTGTGATGCAGGATAATGGAGAGGGTTTCACTATGAAGGTAAAGCTCAGGCAGAAGCAGGCGAGTAAGGAGAAAAGCTCCAAGAAACACAGGTAGCCGCCAACAGCTTTCACAATGGGAGTGCCACGATTAACCACGAATATAACACCCACCGTAATGGTGGCAACAAACCCGATTATGTTGAAGACCCCCAGGGTAATTATAAAGGGGTTCTTCCATTCAAGGAATTCATTTTTTTTAACCCTACACCGGTCGCGTTGCCGGGATGAATACTCACCTTCTTTACACTTTGTACATTTCTGCGTACCTGCAATAATGACAAATTCTAAAGGGTTAGTTTTGTGCATGTATTTGTTTTTGATATAGAGTAGGAGCATGTATGTTCACTGACTGTTGAATGCATTATTTAATTGAGCAGGTTTGCAATCAATGTAAATGATCCTTGCCAATATGCTTTTGGGTGACATCAACATTAGACATCAACACATGACAAAGCGAATGGAAGGCTTTACAATTGAAATGTGATTAGAAAATCATGGTTTTAGTTTGCCATTTACAATAATAACAAACGACTATACTTCCCCTATTATACTTTGTTACATGATATACATACTGATTGCTTACCAATTTCAGGAGAAAAATAACCGTCATTACACACAATACAGAGCTTGCAGCATTCCGTTCCATTTTTTTTCAGCTCCTGTCCCACTGGACAGGTCTTAGTGCAGTTGAAAGCAGTAATCTTTGGGGGAAGGACAGAATCAACTCAAATTGGTCAACCACTCAGTTTAAGCGATTCATTGTTCATTAAAATTGTAAATTAATTATTTTTAAATGTACATATATATGTTTCTATCATTTTATATACACACACACACACACACACACACACACACACACACACACACACACACACACACACATACACATACATACATACATACATACATAATCTTTGTGCTCACCGATACATTTGCCATCGTTGCAACAAGATTCGGGGGGAGAATGAGTTTTCCTCCTGGCAGGTACTCTCCAATAGTTCCCGAACTGGACGAGTTCCATGCGACGATGTCATATCCAAGCAGGGGATCTCCATTATCATTAAACACTATGTGTGTGTCATCCACGGTGAGGTTGACATTCTTGATTTCATTCAATAGCTGTAGCAACAGATACGATCAGACCACACGTTATACAGGATATTCAAATTTGTTCTTTTATGGTGGGTAGAATCAAATAGTGTATGAATTGATTATTGAATTTCATTAAACCTGAATGTAACTTTTCTACTACAGCAATTTATTCCATAACGACCCATCCACGACTCAATCCATCCAGGGAACACCCCCCCCCCCCCCCTCATATACACAACCACCCACCCAGCCACATCCAGACCCATACAGTGGAGATCCATCCTATTATGTTGGTGTATTTTCTATATCAATTTGATTATTGAAAGGCCCTCAATCTAGCCTACCTCGTATGCCGTAAAGCTGGTATTTCGTTGACATTGTTCTCTGTCACACTTCATTAGACTACTCAGAGCATTGGCGATTACTTCGACTGCCAAGTAGACATTCCAGAAAATGTAATGCACCAGACATCTCGATTCCATACATTGGTTTGCCGTTATTGAACAATTCAGCTTCTCTTGAGGAGCACTTGGACAGGGCGGATGGTTCAATTTATGATACTCCCACAAGGGGTTTGAGGAATTGTCTTCGACCATTGAAGATACGTAGTCGGCAAAGCCTTCAACAATGTGACTTTTAAAGGCGATTCCAAAGAAGGACCCGATTGCCTCGATGCCTGGGAGCTCTTTGATTTCAGAGGAGTTGGACCACGCATCACTAGCGATCCAAGTTCTGTTCAGGTTCATCTGAATGGCGGCTTCCAGGACAAGCTTCACGTTTGACTTCTTTGTGAACAGAATGATAGCCTCGGCGGTCGAGTTTCTAATAGTGTCCATTAGCTCAGTGAATTGCTTTTGGGGATTGCTATCGCTGAGGTCCAAATGGGCAGGCAGGATGAACTTAAAGTCAACGCACACATTATCCATGGCATTGAAATGATCCACCAGGCTGTCGCTGCCGTATTTGCCATACTCGTCGTCGCTGCCCACGATTCCGACCGTCTCCCAGTTGAACGTCTTCACAAGCTCTGCCATGGCTTTGGTCTGCACCATGTCGCTGTTCACTGTCCGCAGAAAAGTGGGGAACTTGGCCTTCTTGCTGAGCAGTTCACTGGTCGATGCATAACTAATCTGGGTTCAGCAAACACACAAAGCACACACAAAAACGTATTTTTAGGCATCTATATTAGGGGTGGGAATCACACGGTACCTCACGATACGATACATGATACATGGCCAACGATAATATCGAGATGCAGCAATTCTGCAATGATCTATATATTGTTAGAAAATCCTATAACGATACATCGCGATATATTTCTAGCGATGAATACAAAAAGACTGTGAAAAGGTAAAGTGCTGGGTTTCAGTCTTTATTCATGGTCCAAACTGAGTTTTACCGTTACTCGTGTTTGGTTAGTTAACCTCCGTTCAAGTTTCCTTCATTCATGTGTTGAGCACAACCTCAAGGAGCAGGGAAATCTGTTTAGAGCGCCTTATTTTATTATTTAAAATGTCAATATTTGTGGCAATATTTCCTCTAACTCTTCAGTAATAAGGCATAAAAATGCTAAATAAATTCTTTACAAATATATATAGGCTATGTATAAATACTTTTTTATATAAATATATTATATAGACATTTGTCGCCAGTGTATCGATTCTCATATTGCACGAAGAAGGGCGACGATATATCGCCATATCGATATTCTGTCCTACCCCTTCCTCTATACCTATTTATTCTGACCGATGGTGGTTTTCACTTTCTCACAGAAAACTTTTATCATTAGTAATTAGATCATAGAACATGAGCCTATATGAAGCGAAGTTTTTCCTCCTCTGTGGTTTGGGGCTTGACGCGCAGAGTAGTGAATATTCAACATGTGGTTTATTCAGAGATAAATGGGACAAACGGACATCACATGCACTCTGGAGGTGGTTCACGAAGCATTTGGAACGCAGCCTCATTCCAAATCGCATTCTTTTTATTTTTTACTTGTACCACTTAGGCTACTGCAGCAACCCGTACAAAGTAGGCTACGTACTATTGCACTGATGCAATTGCGACATACTACAGGGGATTGCACTGATTAGCACAACTGTAATGCCACCCATCAACATGATTTCCACGGGCTCAGTGGATGGGGACGTATCGTCACCGAATTGTAGAAGAGAAAAGCCCAAAAAAGTATGAAAAGTATACAACTTAACATGTTGTGTTGACCACTCTTGTGCGTGTGCGTGTGTGTGTGTGTGTGTGTGTATGTGTGTGCGTGTGTCTGTGTGTGTGTGTGTAGAAGCAGAAACTGACGGTTAGCGCTACAAGTATGTGGTCCTAATGTCTGCCTTAATATCGTGTGGTCTACATAAAGCAAGAGAACCAAATGCATTGACATCATCCCCTACCTGGGCGATCGATGACAGGGTTAATATTCGTGCAACAGCGATGGACACTTCGGAAGAACCCTCGCCGATCACTGCTTTGACTCGAGGGTCGGGCGCTGAAGCGGGCTTCCCTCCAGGTAACAACCCGCACTGGGGGTCCCGTTGGTCGACGCACATGTTGAGGGCCATCCGCATGGCCAGGGACACATCCCCGCAGGTATCGTACACGTCGTAGCCAAGCGTCACGTTAGGCAGAGTTCTGCGCTGGTTTACCCTCTTGATCGCAAATATCATCATTTGGGCAGCTAGGAATGCTTGAAAATGATACCTGCACAAAAAAACAAGGAAGACGGGTATTGTAAATATTCAAAAAAACATTAGGCTATTAATTAATTGAGTTGAGTTTGGCTGTACTCACTTGTTGCACGAGACGTGCCTCGATGACGGGAAGGTGTGATTGGGTTGTAAGTGAATCGGGAAAAGCCCACCGATGATGACGTCCCCATCGGAGTACTCATGCAGGGGCTGGTGAGTCGCTGCTGGAAGGCTGCAAAGCAGACCCGGGAAACTGAAACACAACAGAAAGCACCACATGCTGCCCACCCTGGAGTTTACCGCACTGGGGAAAGCTCTACTGAGGCTCCTCGTTCTGCTGCTGCCCTTTTTCAGTTCCCTGAAAGAGCCCCTATTTGTATCATAATCCATGAATAGGGGAATTCACAGAAACTATTTCCCTTGCCTGTCCCAGGTCCATTTTATTAGTCAAATATGTTATGGCCCTTCATCTGTTGATATGCAAACACTTATTCTTTAGGAAAATCTGCAGCCTGGGAGCAAAACATATTAACATTTGAGCGAATGTCTCTTAAATAATGGATATTCTGTGCCAATGTGTGTGCCTGGACTTTGGCGTGCAAAACTAATGGCAGCATGTTTTGCATGGCTCTGACACCTGTAAAAGTAAGTTGGGAAAAATGCCTTAGTTAAACATGCAAGTAAGACATGCTGTTAGAGATGGGCGATATGGCCTAAAATCCATATTGCGATATACATTGCAGCCTCTTGGGATAACGATATATATCACGATATAAAATCATAAAATAACCGTTTCAGAACAGGTTACATAGACCCTAAGGAAAGCCAAACTGCTAAATGTATTTTAAAAAAGAGAAATATAGTATGTCATTTCGAGAACATTTATTTTGAAATACTGTAATCATGCAACATAATGTTGCAGATAAATAAAATTAGTATTGGGTTTCTTTCCTTTAGTGCAAACCATTCTAAAAGGCACTACACTTAGTTTAAGTCCTTGGTTCTTAAATGCCACCCAAGATGCAGAGAACAGGAAAAACGGGTGTCTTTCTAGATAAGGAACAGACACTGTACTGACAATTAGGGATGGGCATGATTAATTGATGATCGATCATTGATTGTAAAGATTTTTGTCGAATACGTGATATTTTTAACCATCAAAAGGAGGTTGACCCAGCCGGAGAGGTGGTCTCGGAGACGTTGCTCAACATGGAGCAAAGAGGAGACGGAACGTATTTTGGATATTTGGGTCCGATATCCAAAAGACATTCCGTCTCCTCTTTGCTCCATGTTGAGCCACCACCTGACGGTCCGACAAAAGCAAGTAAAAAGTATGCTGGAAAACATAACTTAAAAATGCCGATGCATTTAACACATTCCGAGTCAGGATGAGGGAGAAGGAGTTGGACCAGTCCGCAGATCAATGTATATCACGCTGGATATCCATGATTGTTTACTTTCACCGGTGCTTTCCCCCCCCCCCCCCTTTTCTTTAACGCTTTACAACGCCCCAGACCTTTTTGTCCAATGATTTAACGTTCTTTGCACACATGCAGGTTTGTTGACGAATTCTGTCACTGTTGCGAAAATTGCAATGTGAAAAGGAATTGCACCAAACCAAAAATTAAACATTGTATTTTGCCTCATCAACATGCATTATCGCGATAGATCAATAAAATTAAAATCTCTATCGTAGGCCATTTTTTATCGTTTATATCGCGCATTACTACATGCTGTGTGTGCGAATGGCCCTGAACGCCAACCCAAATCCCGCCACAGATGATGGATGCATCAGGCCCAAATAATCGGACCAGTTTTGTGCATTTATATATTAACTACTAGTTGTCAGAGCTGTCAAGGTACCAGAATCAGCCTACAAATCAACTGATCATCAGCAAGACAGTAAAATGGAAAGCAAATCACAATGTAGGATATATCAGAGGTCCATTTGTTCCTTTGTTGTATCGTGGCAATTTCTCTATCAGATATTGCGTCTAAGACAGGTGAGATATTTAGATGCAAAAAGCACACAATACTTGTAGGCAATTGCTGGTCACATATATTTGTAATAAAAGTATGAACAAAGATACATCTCAATATGCATCAACAAATAATAAAACAGGCATACAATAATAATAATCAGAGGCCTCAGATGGGAGTTCGCCCTGCGTCTTACTTCATTCTCTAAAGGTACGCTAGGAGAAGTCCACCGAGTGTTCCAAGTAATGAGTTCTTATTCACTTTGGTTGGTTTCTGGAGGAGGGTCTGTCCCCCAATAAACCAAAAGGCTTTGTTTTACCAGATGGTAATCTCTACAATCGAAGCTCCCCAGGATGCCATTGAAGGGGTTCGCGGCCGTGCCATGTAACCTTTTGTTTCCTCAACGCTAGCCAGGGGGTCAAGGAACAGGCCCACACATCAAAGGATTGCATGGAAACGGATCACATCATAAAGAAGACATAGGAAGAGGCAGGCAATAAAATGCGTCACACGAAACTCAAAGGTTCACACTTTGATGACCCCCAATGAGTATAGAAGGCAGGCAATGTATACATATACAGTGGGGCAAAAAAGTATTTAGTCAGCCACCAATTGTGCAAGTTCTCCCACTTAAAAAGATGAGAGAGGCCTGTAATTTTCATCATAGGTATACCTCAGCTATGAGAGACAAAATGAAAAAAAAAAATCTAGAAAATCACATTGTCTGAATTTTAAAGAATTTATTTGCAAATTATGGTGGAAAATAAGTATTTGGTCAATAACAAAAGGTCATCTCAATACTTTGTTACATGCCCTTTGTTGGCAATGACAGAGGTCAAACGTTTTCTGTAAGTCTTTACAAGGTTTTCACACACTGCTGCTGGTATTTTGGCCCATTCCTCCATGCAGATCTCCGCTAGAGCAGTGATGTTTTTGGGCCACACGGACTTTCAACTCCCTCCAAAGATTTTCTATGGGGTTGAGATCTGGAGACTGGCTAGGCCACTCCAGGTCCTTGAAATGCTTCTTACGAAGTCACTCCTTCGTTGCCCGGGCGGTGTGTTTGGGGTCATTGTCATGCTGAAAGACCCAGCCACATTTCATATTCAGTGCCCTTGCTGATGGAAGGAGGTTTTCACTCAAAATCTCACGATACATGGCCCCATTGATTCTTTCCGTCATACGGATCAGACGTCCTTGTCCCTTGGCAGAAAAACAGCCCCAAAGCATGATGTTTCCACCCCCATGCTTTACTGTAGGTATGGTGTTCTTTGGATGCAACTCAGCATTCTTTCTCCTCCAAACACGACGAGTTGAGTTTTTACCAAAAAGTTCTATTTTGGTTTCATCTGACCATATGACATTCTCCCAATCCTGTTCTGGATCATCCAAATGCTCTCTAGCAAACTTCAAACGGGCCTGGACATGCACTGGCTTTAACAGGGGGACACGTCTGGCACTGCAGGATTTGAGTCCCTGGCGGCGTAGTGTGTTAGTGATGGTAGCCTTTGTTACTTTGGTCCCAGCTCTCTGGAGGTCATTCACTAGGTCCCCCCGTGTGGTTCTGGGATTTTTGTTCACCGTTCTTGTGATCATTTTGACCCCACAGGGTGAGATCTTGCGTGGAGCCCCAGATCGAGGGAGATTATCAGTGGTCTTGTATGTATTCCATTTCCTAATAATTGCTCCCACAGTTGATTTCTTCACACCAAGCTGCTTACCTATTGCAGATTCAGACATCTCAGACTGGTGCAGGTCTACAATTGTGTTTCTGGTGTCCTTTGACAGCTCTTTGGTCTTGGCCATAGTGGAGTTTGGAGTGTGACTGTTTGAGGTTGTAGGTGACCAAATACTTATTTTCCACCATAATTTGCAAATAAATTCTTAAAAAATCAGACAATGTGATTTTCTGGATTTTTTTTTTTTCATTTTGTCTCTCATAGCTGAGGTTTACCTATCATTAAAATTACAGGCCTCTCTCCTCTTTTTAAGTGTGAGAACTTGCACAATTGGTGGCTGACTAAATACTTTTTTGCCCCACTGTATATATATCACACAAAATAGTAACAAAACTTAAGTTCATAGATAGTGAAAAGAAAACAATACAACATGTGGATTTTCCATCACAGTTGGCACACTGACAAGTTTCACACGATGCTTATCAAGGGTGCCCCTATTGGTGGCATTTGTTTCAGCATCTGTTATTTCAATATAGTAGCTAAACTTACCCTCTGGCTATCTTAAAATTAAATGCTTGGGGACATGGATTGATTGCCATTTAAAGCATGTCAGTCAAATGTAGACCAAAACTACGTCCATCATTTTTGGAACACCTGGCAACGTTTCATCCACAGTGCATATTCAGAAAACGCAGCAGGATACTTGGCATGTGACACTAAGCAGCTGTTAGATCTATTCCATGTACATATGTAGCCGGCTCTGCCTGCATTTCGCCAGCTACTGCGTTGTGTTCCGGTGCACTCACGACAGGACGCTGACGTTCATTTATGGCACTTTATTCTGTTCAAATTCCAATGAGAGTAAAGATTAATAATTCTCTTCATTAGCCTCTCCCAATCAAGTGTAATGCAGACTCACTACAATATAATTGTAGAAAAAAAAAATTATACAATACAATTTTTTTTAATTGTAAAAAACTTCCCTCCTCAACCCTCCCTCCCCTCCTTCCTGCCTCACTGCTGATGATTTTGTTACCTACTTTACCCAGAAAGTAAAGGGCATTAGCTCCTCTTTTATCACTGCCACCATCCTCCCTCCCCCCACCCCCACCTCTGTCTTTACCCAATTCATCCATCTCACCTCAGACGAGGTCAACAGAATTATAACATCTAACCTTGCCACCACCTGCCCCCTGGACACTATCCCTTCCTCCCTCCCCCAGGCTGTGTCAAACGACATCCTGCCATTTCTCACCGCACTTATTAACGCCTCCCTCACTTCTGGCATTATTCCAACGTCTTTCAAGACTGCCAGAATAAAGCCTCTTCTCAAAAAACCAACCCTTGATACCACTGACATCCAGAATTACAGACCGGTATCTCTTCTTTCATTCCTCTCTAAAACATTGGAACGTGCCGTCGCTAACCAACTGTCCTCCTATCTCTCATCTAACAACCTGCTTGACCCTCACCAGTCAGGCTTCAAAAAAGCACACTCCACTGAGACGGCTCTCCTCGCGGTGACTGAGTCCCTCGGTGCGGCCAGAGCCTCGTCCCTCTCATCGGTTCTCATTCTCCTTGACCTGTCTGCAGCATTTGACACTGAACCACCAGATCCTCCTCGCCACTCTCGCCGAACTTGGCATAGCTGAATCTGCCCTTTCCTGGTTCACATCCTACCTGATGAATCGCACTTATCAGGTAACATGGAATGGCTCCTTGTCCAAACCTTGCACGCTTGTTGCAGGTGTCCCTCAAGGCTCTGTACTGGGGCCTCTTCTGTTCTCCCTCTACACCAGATCTCTGGGCTCTGTAATTACATCCTGTGTTGATAAGGTTTATTGGACTACGTTACCCATGAGGCTTAGCGCCGGTTGGAGGGAAATAGCATACGCGAGCGCTATGAGCGTGTACAGTTGTTGAACTGCTTATGCAATAAAACATGGCTAGGAACTAAACATGCTGCTGCGCCCGGTTTGTCATATATAAGGAACAAACATAACATGGTGTCAGACGAGTATTTTCGCCGCAAGTGGAAGCGGAGTTCTGCACGCTGCAAGGATTAGCAGAAGAGGCTAACGCTAGCAAGAGGTGTCGGCTCCTCAAGGCAACGGGAGAGAGGAAACATGGATAAGCTAAGTCCACCAACACCTATGCCGCTAACAGGAAATCTGGCTGATAACTGGAAAAGGTTTAAGCAGAGATTCAACATCTATTTGGCTGCAAGTGGATGTGGAGCAAAGACGATAAAGTAAAAGTGTCTATCTTGCTGCACGTGATAGGTGAGGATGCATTGGATATATACAACAGTTTCCAACTTGACGATGATGCGAGCCTGGATGAGCTAATGGACAAGTTTGAAGAGTACTTTGTGCCAAAACAGAACATTACTTTTGAGAGATATAAGTTTTTCTCATGTGATCAAAAACAAGGAGTAGGTTTTGATCAGTATCTAGCTGAGTTGCACACACTGAGTAAGACGTGTGAATTTGGAAATTTGAAAGACTCGCTAGTTAGAGAAAAAATTGTCTGTGGAATACCCGATAAAGGACTCAGAGAAAGACTGTTAAGGGAGCAAAACTTGACATTGGACAAAACTATTAACATGTGCAGAGCAGCAGAAACCACACGTGCTCAAGCCAAGGAGCTGCACAAGGAAGAGACAGCAGTACATGCGATACATGCGGGAGAACAGTACTCCAAGCATCCAAATAAATACAAGTCGCAAAGAGAGGCTAAAACAGACTTTAAATGTGGAAAATGTGGAGGAAGCCACAAAGCAATGTCGTGTCCAGCATATGGCAAGGAGTGTCATAACTGCGGGAAAAATAACCACTTCTCAAAATACTGCAAAGCGGACGCCTTTAAGAAAAAGAAGGTACATGCAGTAGAAGAGGAACCTAAGGAGTTCTTTGTGGATGCGGTGCATATAAAGGAAGCTAAAGATGAAGAAGAATGGATAGTGCCATTGACTGTTAACAGGACTATCATCCCATTCAAACTGGACACGGGAGCCTCAGTCAACCTCATATCTGTAAATGAGTATGAGAAACTCACTGTGAAAAGCAAAATATTCCCTGTGAAAACAAAAGTGACTGGATACACTGGAGAAAAAGTGCTGGTCAAAGGAGGCTGCATTCCAACATTCGAACACAGCGGTAAGCAAGTAAAAGCCATGCTGTTGATTGTTGATATGAGTGTCAAGCCAATAGGGATTACAAGCATGCCAACGACTAAACCTTGTAAAGAGAGTCTTTGTAGTCTCATCTAAACCTGCTAATGATCATGACTCACTCATGGAGGAATACAGTGACTGTTTTGAGGGGCTTGGATGTTTACCAGGGGAATACAAAATTCAAGTTGATGAAAATGTGCCTCCAGCAGTTCATCCATGCAGAAAAATACCATTCAAGCTGAGAGGAAAACTCACAGAAGAGTTAACTAGAATGGAGAAACTAGGAGTGATCAAGAAAATTGATGAACCTACATCATGGGTCAGCTCACTGGTCGCTGTGGAAAAGCCCAACGGAAAGCTGAGAACGTGTTTGGATCCAAGGGATCTTAACAAAGCAATCAAACGAGAACACTTTAAGTTGCCGACAAGAGAAGAGATCATGGCACAGTTTGCTGGAGCTAAGTTGTTCAGTAAATTGGACGCGTCGTCGGGGTTCTGGCAAATGAAGCTAGACGAGGAAAGCTCCAAGCTTTGTACTTTCAACACGCCAGAGGGAAGGTACAGATTCTTACGTCTGCCATACGGGATCCTGTCAGCGCCAGAAGTCTACCACAAGAAAATACACATGATCTTTGAACACATACCAGGAGTCGATACCATGATGGATGACATCATCGTGTGGGCGTCCAGCCGAGAAGAACATGATGTGCGACTGAGACAGGTGCTCGACCTGACACGGCAAGTAAACTTAAAACTCAACAAAGACAAGTGCCTGTTTGGAGTAAAGTCATTGACATTTGTGGGGGACGTAGTCTCTGAGGCAGGGATTAGTCCAGACCCAAGGAAAACATCAGCCATCGAGAACATGGAACGTCCCGAAAATAAGGATGACGTCAGAAGGTTTCTAGGTATGGTAACTTACCTTGCAAAGTTCATACCTCTATTGTCAACAAAGTCAGCGCCACTCAGGCATCTCCTGGAGGAAAAAAATGAATGGACATGGTCACATGAACAGGAAGACTGCTTTAAAATCTTGAAGAGAATACTCACCAACGAGCCTGTGCTCAAGTTCTATGACCCGGAGAAGAGCACACGGATTACAGCTGACGCAGCACAGTACGGTCTAGGGGCAGTATTGCTACAGTTACATGACAAAGACTGGCAACCTGTCGCCTATGCGTCCAGAGCGTTGACATCAGCTGAAACTAGATATGCACAGATCGAGAAGGAGCTACTAGCCAGCACCTACGGATGTGAGAGATTCCATCAGTATGTATATGGTCAAGCTTTTGAAGTGGAAACGGACCATAAGCCACTGGTGTCAATCATGTCAAAGCCACTCAACGACTGTCCTATGAGGATACAGCGCATGATGATACGGCTGCAAAAATACGACTATGAACTACACACCAGGCAAGTACATGTTCGCTGCAGACACGCTTTCTCGTGCAGTTGACAAAAATGAAAGGACAGATGAAACGGGAAATGCACAAATAAAGGCTTATTTGGACATGATAGTGTCATCCCTGCCTGTTTCTGAAGAGAGAAGAGAGCAGATCAGAAATGAGACAGAGAAAGAGCACACCATGAGAACACTAAAAGAGGCAATCCTGAGAGGATGGCCTGAACAAAGACAAACATGTCCAGCTGCAATACAGGACTATTGGATGTGTAGAACAGAACTCACTGTTGTGGATGGCATCATAAACAAAGGAAACAAGTTTGTCATTCCACCTGCAATGCGAAAGGAAATGTTACAAAAGATACATGAAGGACATTTGGGAGAAGAAAAATGCAAGCGGAGGGCACGAGAAGTTATGTATTGGCCAAGAATGAACACAGACATCAGCCATACTACAGCTTCTTGTGAAGTATGTCTCACATACAGACCCAAACAGCAGGCAGAGCCGCTGATGCCACACCAAGTGCCGAAATACCCATACTACAAGGTTGGAGTTGACTTGTTCGATTGCAATGGAAAAAAATCATACTGTGGTTACGGACTACTTCTCTAACTATCCAGAAGTTGCAACATTACAGTCCACAACCAGCAGAGCCGTCATTGCTTTTCTGAAGACTGTTTTCGCGAGACACGGAGTCCCAAATGAACTGTTTTCAGATAATGGACCACAGCTTTCAAGCTGCGAATTTGAAGCATTCGCTAAAGAGTGGGGTTTTAATCATCACACGTCAAGCCCAAACTACCCAAGGTCAAATGGACTTGCAGAGAGCTCAGTTAAGATCATCAAAGGAATAATGAAGAAAGCACATGACGGAAATGAGGACTTTCACAAAAGTTTGTTGATCTACAGGAGCGCGCCACTGCAAAATGGCCTGTCACCAGCCCAGATGTTGATGGGACGTCGCATTCGCACTAATCTGCCCATGCACGTGAACCTGCTAAAACCAAAGGGAGCAGTGAAAGTAAGGCAAGCCAAAGAGGAGGAAAAAGTGAAGCAGAAGAAAAGGCATGACAAAAGTGCAAAACAGCTGCCTTACCTGAAGCCGGGGGACAGAGTCCGCCTTCTGGACTACTCGACAGGAACGTGGACACAGCAGGGACTTGTACAACAGGAGGTTGCACCTTGTTCTTACCTCATCCAGACAGATCGTGGATCAGCCCTGAGGAGAAATCGTGTGGACATCCGTCTACAAACGAACTGCTCCGAGACTGTCACACAGCCACCAGAAGTGACAAACACCACTACGGGCAACAGAGACTGTCCGAGTTCCCTGAATACTACTGACTCTGGTCAAACCGTACCCAGTTCACCAGCGGTGAAACACAGACCCAGCAGGATGGTAAAACCACCTGAGAGACTGATAGAATCCTGCTGATGGAGTTATGCACTATGGGGGGAAAAAAATATATATGTATAAAAAAAAGGGTTGGAAATAAATAAGTGAATGTTTGTAACTGTGGTTATGGCAGTATAATTTATGTTTGGTTTTGAATATCTTATACTGAGAAAGCAAAGTTTGATGCTTATGGTTAAGCTAAAGTATTACTTAAACAAATGTTGTTTATTTGTTGTTATGTGGTAATGCAGTTACTTACTTTTACTTACTTTTGAATGCATTTGTTTAAAAAGAAAATGCTTTACTTCTAAAGGAAAGGAGATGTGTTGATAAGGTTTATTGGACTACGTTACCCATGAGGCTTAGCGCCGGTTGGAGGGAAATAGCATACGCGAGCGATATGAATGTGTACAGTTGTTGGACTGCTTATGTAATAAAACATGGCTAGGAACTAAACATGCTGCTGCGCCCGGTTTGTCATATATAAGGAACAAACATAACACATCCCACGGCTTTCCTATCACTGCTACGCTGACGACACTCAGCTATTTCTCTCTTTTCCCTCATCTGACAAAGCCCTGATTGCAACACGCATATCTGAATGTCTGGCAGAAGTCAGCACCTGGACAACTGCCCATCACCTGAGGCTTAACCTCAACAAGACTGAGCTCCTCCTAATACCAGGGAAAGATTGCCCACACATGGACTTACTGGTCACTGTTGAGAACATCACTGTATCTCCTTCTACAACTGCCAAAAACCATCTGCGATTAAACCCTTGCAGCGCATCCAGAATGCGGCAGCGCGCCTCGTGTTCAACCTACCAAAGTTCTCACATGTAACCCCCCTCTTCCGAGACCTCCACTGGCTCCCTGTAATAGCTCGCATCAGATTCATCAGATACACTGCCCCTGCCTACCTCCAAGCATTAGTAAAGCCACACACCCCAGCTCGATCCCTCCGCTCAACTACCTCAGCTGGACGTCTGGTACCGCCATCGCTAAGAGCAAGCAAAGGTCGATCAGCGAAGTCACAACTTTTCTCTGTTTTGGGACCTCAGTGGTGGAACGAGCTCCCTACCGATGTCAGGATCGCAGAGTCGCTCACCAGCTTCCGCAAAAGACTCAAAACTCACCTGTTCAGAGTTCACCTCCGCTCTGCATAGAAACCAATGCACAGACACCATTGAATGTTGTACGTCCTGGCACTTGTACATTGCACTTATTCAAGGTACTGAATTGTGTAGCATCTACAGTAGCTGCTATCTTTGCTTTACACAGGGAATGGGTTAGCCTAGCGATTGTAATACTTGCACTTGGTTCTACGAACATCTTTACTGTACCGACAGCGATATATTGTTTCACTTCTTATGACAAATGTACTTATTGTAACAAATGCACTTATTGTAAGTCGCTTTGGATAAAAGCGTCTGCTAAATGCCCTAAATGTAAATGTAAATATAATATTTAAAAACCAGAAAACAAAATACAGAATTATCATGGAAAATATATAATATATCGCATTAGGCTCATGTGTAGCATGTGTATGTCTGTGTCGTACGTGTATGTCTGTGTCGTGTATGTTGCATGTATTTTACATCGGGCTGTTTAGTACCATGGAACAATAAACCATACAAGAAAACATTTCAATGAACATATTACATTTTAAACCTGGTATTGGGAGTATGCTACATACCTGTTCAAATTCCAATGAGAGTAAAGATTAATAATTCTCTTCACGGAATGAATTAGCCTAACACAAGAAAAAAAGGACAACTGAAACATTTGGGCTATATTACACAAAGAGAATGGCGAGCGCTAGCATACAACGAAACAAACCACGAGGTTAGCTATGTTAATAATCTTTAAAGCTCACGACTAAATGTAAGTGCACCCATAATGAAATACATGTATAAGTCATCATGTGTACCAAAACTAAAGTTAGAACAGGTCAATTTCAAGTTTACATTGCACCGCTGTGGATACGCACCTCTCCCAATCAAGTGGAATGCAGACTGAAAAAGGAACGCGAAAATCTAACACATAGCCACCACTATCCAACCGAGGGCGCACCTTCACAACAAACACATCTCCCAATACCTATAAATTATCACAAACAATACAAGATTTTGGTGAAATAAAACTCCCCTAACCACAAAATATAAAATGCATTCTTTAACCCGTTACACATACATCACAGCAATGCACTTGCTGTTATTTTAACAAATGAGTTGAGTACGGTCATACATTGTAATACATTGCTCTTTTAGTCTCTTTGTGTTGGCCGCCCTTCTCTCCCGTGTATCACGACTACTTTCTGCACTATTTTCCATTAGTCCTGCTTAGCCAGATGCTCTATTAGTAGGTCCATTACATCTAAAATTAGCAAACATCTAACCGCTCGACTGATCCAACGGTTGCGAGTCAAAATCTTGCTATGTGGGTTAATTAGTAGCCATGGCTACTGAACCGTGGGCGTTATTGCTCCCTTCGATTGGGCAAGGGATTGACACCCACGCAGAGCTAGGGGTGTAACGGTACACGTATTTGTACCGAACCGTCACGGTACAGGCACTTCGGAGCGGTTACAGAGGTGTACCGCGGTACGTAAATGTGGCGTACATAGCGGGTAACGATCGTCGAATAGTTGGAGTCACGCAGAATATCGAATAATGATCTCTATTTATTACACGGCTCTTCTCAATGCTGTTGAACGCTCCATTGACTTGCATGGGCCTTCACAACTTCCGGTGGTGAATAGCGTCCTCGGTTGCTTAGCGACGTCAACGTCTTTGGCTGACTAGTTCTCTCCTGGTCAACACTACGAATGCTGGTAACAAATAAATTGTAAAAAGACACACCGTGTGAAGTTATATTTTTGACATGTCTAGTTCACCGTCATGCAGGCTGTGTTCAGTAAAATAAATAAATAATTAATTAAATAAATTGCGATCCGTTTTCGGCGCATGTAGGTCGATCTGCCTAAGCCCACGTTGAAATAATTTTAATGTTGGATGTTGATGGCGCAGTTGTTGAAATAAACAGATTGATTTCATACAATTCATAAAAGCCTCTCCCTGTGTCATTGTGTGTGCGTGTATCCGAGGTGCGTGTGTGCGTGGGGGGTTCTTGATTGAGTGATTTTCAAATATTATTCGAATACTTCTCAGCGAATATCGAATAGTATTTTTTGCCCGAAATGTACATCCCTAGCACACGCATTTGAAAAGGTGTTACTATCACTGTTGCTGTGGAAAAAAAAACGAGCTGTGCACTGCAAACCCAGCTCACGACACTATTTCAACAACCCCTGTCTGGGAATTCAGAAATGCAAATGCCATAACCAAGTTTATTGGTGTTTTCATTGCTGCTGATCTACGGCCATTCTCTGTTGTTGACAAACAAGCAGTTTTTTAAAAAAATTCCCCTTAACTATGAACCGTACCGTACCGTACCGTGACTTAAAAACCGAGGTACGTACCGAACCGTGACTTTTGTGTACCATTACACCCAGCGGTCGAGTTGTAAAAAAAAGCCAGGGGGAATGGTGGATTTTAACTTTTAGGGACAGATAATTTGTGCTGATAACAGCGCATATGGTGGGAGACCAACAGTGTGATAATTATTATTATTAGTAATAGTATTGTTATTATATTATTATATATTCTTTGGGATAAAATAAGAGCGATGACTACTGTCACCGCTCTTATTTTTTCCCAAGACGCATCACACGATTCGAGGCATGCATCACTTTTAAGGATTTTAAAAACGATTCTTATTGTTTTTTAAAAAAAATGCATTCGGCAGAGAAGGGAGACTAGCGTTGCTCACAGGTTGGAATGAATGGGAGAAAAGGGGACAGAGTTGTCTGCGGAAGCGATCTCTGGGATGCAGAGACAGCTTCACGCTACCAGTGTCTGTCTCGTACGGTGTGGAATGAGAGCTCGTGAAGGCACTATTGCGCAAGTACGCAGGCGCGCAGCAAGCGTGCCTGCGTGCTTGTGCAATAGCATACTGCCCGAGAATGCAGTGTCGCTGTCAAATCTGTCCCTGGGAAAAGTAACGTTGCGTCGAATTGAAAAAGGAAACCACTATAATGAAATAGCGATAGTATTTTCATATAAATTGATAAAATAACAGGGGATGGGAAGGGGGGATGGCTGTTTCAGAAGGGGGATGATTTTGATCATTTTAATTCCAAAGTGGGATGCCATCCCCCCTCATCTCGAGTGCTGCTAATAACCCCCATTACCCATAAACCCAAATTTGTGGTACTGCGACCAAAGGTGGCACTATTGTAAACAATCATGAATTAGGCTTATTTCTCCTCACCAGATTGACCTGGACTCAGAATTCTTTCATAATATTAATCTCTAGAATCAGATGCATCTATACAACCCAATTTCATATTAAAGCTAAACACGGTAAAAAAAGATTCACAGGCTACAAAAAGAATCAAACATTCACCAAAATCGCCACATAAAATCTTTAGACCAGACCCCACAAAAATCATCAAACAGAATCTGTTTTATTTAGTTCCATTTGAGAAATATTGGCAAATAAAGTTGGAGCAGTTAGCCCATTTTTCTTATATGAGCATTTTGTTATTGTATAAAAAACATACGACTATTATCAGGTGGATACCAATACCCCCCACTACCCATAAACCCAAATTGTGGTACTGCACCCAAAGGTGGTGCTATTTAAAAATAATTATGAACTAGCCTTATTTCTCCTTACCAGATTGACCTGGACTCTAAATTCTTTCAGCATATTAATCTTTAAAATCAGATGCATCTTTTTCACCCTGGTCTTCTGCTCTAAAAATGTTTACTTTTCCAACAATTTCATAGAAAAGCCAAACGTCCAGTCTCAACCCATTTTGCCTGTATGACCATTTTGTTATGATACGGCTATCATTAGGTGGATACCATTAACAGTGCAGATTTTCAGATCTATACTCTTTTGAAAAGCCCTTAATTCTCTTGTGAAATGTGTGCTTGGAGTTTTCTTGATGTTGTGTACTTATCAAGACATTTTCAGGATGTGAATGAGGCTTCATGCATTTCAGGAATGTCAGCGGCTCGATGGGATAATGCCTTGTACTAGTGGTCCTTAGGTTGAGAGTTCAAATCCTGATTAGATAGAACTTCGTTAACCATTTTTCCTTGATAATGAACTCTGTCATATTAATATTACTTCCGTGAGTGTTCTTGACAATAAATGTTTAATTTCCCCAGAATTTCAAAGATTTTTCAGGTATTTGAAATAACCTTCTCCAGCCTTACATAGCCAACACTACCAATCGAGGATCTGGCCTCAGTTCACTCCAGACTATTTGCATAGCCCTCCGTTTTTTGCAAATGGTAGTTTTCTCTATAATGTTGGAGATGCTGAGCACATCTCAGTCCTTTCAGATGACCCATCCACGTCCGGACCAAGATTTCCATCGGCCTCTGTAACGGTGCGGCGGCCCGTTACTGCAGGCAATGGATAAAAACAGGACTGACACCGGGATTTTTTAAGTACCCTTTTATTTAACACACACAGAACATTCAAACACATTCATGACGTCACCTACAACACACAAAAAACATACGTTATGAGGAAGCCGGTCAGGGGACACGGTACAAACAAGGACAACGTAAAAACACTCACGTTACGGTTGCGCTGGCTTCCGGGTGCCGGGGGCTGCGGGAGGCCCCGACGTGAAGTCCGGAAGAACATTTGTGCGGTGTGGGGGTGACGTCAGACGGGCGAGACCAAGTGTGTGAGAGGAGAGGGGTGCGTTGGGGTACTTGGGGAATATTTAAGGTGTCAGGGAAGTAGAGGGTAAGGATGGGTTTTAGACTAATAGGTCTGGAGTAAGGTGGGTAACTAGGGGTGGGGATAGGTAAATCGGAAATGTGTAGGGGAGGGTTAATTGAATTAAGAGGGGTATGGGTCAGGCCCGGTAGGATATGTTCAGGTCCAAATCATGTAGGTGGGGCAGAAGGGTCTGAGGTGATCGGGTGACAACACCTGGCTCTTAGATCAGCCAAGGGCTTTATTAGTGCCGAGGGGAGGACTGTTGTTTTTCGATTATTGAAAGTTATCTGGATTTATTGATTGGGTTTTTTATTGTGTTTATTCATTATTCTTTTTTTTTTTTTGCCTCCTGATGGACATTTTTGTACCGGAATAAATTCAGGTCAACGGCCTTACTAACATCGCTCATACTGCCTCCAATCCTTCCACCGCCACAAGGCTCATCCTGGTAACAATTGGTGTCAGAAGAAACCGGAGCGCCTCAACAGGGGGCAGTGTGGAAGATGGGACCAAAAGCCAAGCCGGCGAAAGAGGGCGATGTACGTCACCAGCAGGAAGAGGAACAGGTGGATACCACCAGCACCAGGCCAACAGAGAGAGAGGGACCCTCGGGAACCGGTAGCCCAGCAGGGGGAGTAGTGTCGGAGCTGGCGAGCATGATGAAGACACTGCTACAGGCCCAAGAAGTGAGGGAAAGCAGATGGGAGAAAGTGGTACAGTCCCAGGATCAGCGCTGGAAGGTGATGAGCCACCAATTCCAGCTACTCCAGGGTGAGGTGGGAGACATCCTAGGCAGTGGGTCGTCAAGAGCCAACACGCTGACGGGACACTCCAGAGAAGCAAGGTTTGAGGACCCTAAGCTTCAACCGCTATCGAAAGAGGATGACATCGAACACTTCCTAGCCACGTTCGAGAGGGTGGCAGTGACCTGCAGGTGGCCGGAGTCCACATGGACCATACGGATTGTGCCACTGCTCACCGGGAAGGCTCGCGGTGCATTCGTAGCCATGGACATGGAGGACACGGACGACTACACCCTGGTAAAGGAGGCCATTATGAAAAAGTACAATATAAGGCCCGAGACCTACCGACAGAAATTCCGTACGTCAGAGATTTTGCCGGGTGAGACACCAAGAGAATTGTATGTCAGACTAAAAGAATACCTCCAGAAGTGGATCAGGCCCGAGAAGCATTCAGTGAAGGAGATCACAGAGATGTTCATCCTGGAACAGTTTATGGATATGCTGGGCGAGGATACGGCCATCTGGATCCGAGAGCATGATCCCAAGACAGCAGAGGAGGCAGCCAGGTTGGCAGAAGTGTTCCAGTCGGCTCGACTAGGCACCAGAGGCCCCAACACAAGCCGGTGGAGCTCAGCCGGAAGGAAATCTGATGGGGGTGATGAGAAGCGTGGTCAGTCTTATGGTAGGTCCACCAGTTATAATAGATGGCCAGATGGTACCACTGTTATCACTGTGGGAAACCGGGTCACACTAGACAAAACTGTCAGGAGAAGAAAACACAGGACACAAACATGTGCTATGCACCGAGACCACACACACAACATACACCTAACAGCACAGGTCACTCAGTTCAGGTTTTGGTTAATGGAGAAGCTGTAAAAGCTCTTGTTGATACTGGCAGTTCACAAACACTGGTTCATCAGAGTCTAATCCCGTTGGAGGAGTGTAGGGTGCAACCCCCAGTTAAAGTATGCTGTGTCCATGGCGATGTTAAGAGTTATCCTACTGCTGTGATTTTTCTTACCGTGAGTGGCCAGACCTTTTTCATGTCTGTTGCTGTAGCACCCCAGCTGCCTTATAAAGTTGTGTTGGGGAATGATCTACCTATTTTATGTGATTTAATCCCCCAGGTTAAGCACTGTAATGCAGTTACTAGGGCCCAAAGGGTTAGTGAGTTGAGGGCACTTCCCTTTGCGGAGGATGAATTGGTGCTGGACGTGGAGAGTAGAGGGGAGAGGAAGCACTTGTCAAGGCAGGAGAAACGCAGACAGAAAATTACAGTTGAAGCTGGTCAAGAGAAGCAAGAGTGGACACAACCAACATGGTGGACTGGGACGCCGACAACTTCGAGCCGGACGAGCCGATCAAAAAGGCGGCAGTGCAGGATAACTGGGATGGCGGTGATTGAGGAAGAGGAGCCAGAGGAGCAGTTTTTCCCGGTCAAGACCACCTCACAGAGGGTGGACATTTCCCATCTGGAGGAAGACCAGCAGGAGCAAGTAAAGGAGCTTTTGGACCCCAACTTGTTCCAGGAGAAACCTGGGCGTACGACGGCCGTGAAGCATGACATCATCCTGCAACCAGACGCGTCCCCTCAGCGGAGGAGCTACCGGGTGCCAGAAAGGTTGGTGGGCGCCTTGCGGGAAGAGATTGATGTCATGCTATCGCAGGGAGTCGTAGAGCCTTCCTCCAGTGACTGGTGCAGCCCAGTGGTGCTGGTGCCGAAGCGAGATGGCACCATCAGATTCTGTATAGACTTCCGGCAAGTCAATACCCTCAGCAAGGTGGACCCCTACCCAATGCCCCGAATTGACGATCTGCTGGAACGCCTAGGGAAGGCGAAGTACATTTCTACGATCGATCTTTCCCGGGGCTATTGGCAAGTGCCACTGAGGGAGCGAGCAAAGGAGATCACGGCTTTCCGGACCCCATTTGGCCTCTACCATTTTCGGGTGATGCCGTTTGGCCTGCAGGGGGCGCCAGCCAGTTTCCAGAGGCTCATGGACACCATACTGGCAGGAGTCCATGAGTTTGCTGCAGCGTACCTGGATGATGTGGTGATTTACAACAACACCTGGCAGGATCATCTGGACCACCTCGAGCAGGTCTTTGGACGGATTCGGGGAGCAGGGCTGACCATAAATCCGAAGAAGTGTGCCCTGGGGCAGAAAGAAGTCAGCTACCTGGGCTACGTGATAGGTGAGGGTGTGATCCGACCACAAGTGGAGAAAGTGGACGCCATGCGCAACTGCACACCTCCGACCACCAAAAAGAAGGTGAGATCCTTTTTAGGCTTAGCGGGATGGTATCAGAGGTTTATTCCTAATTTTTCCGAGAGGGCTTCTCCCCTTTCTGATCTCACCAGGGCGGCGGCACCAAACAGAGTGGTCTGGACGGAGCAGTGCAAATCAGCCTTCCAGGACCTGAAGGGGGCAGTCGGCGGCGACTCTGTCCTGCTGAGCCCAGACTTCGATAGGCCGTTCATTGTCCAGACAGACGCCTCTGGGGTGGGGCTCGGTGCAGTCCTGCTTCAGGAGGTGGACGGGTTCCGGAGGCCTGTCGCATACATCAGCCGGAAGCTGGTCCAGAGGGAGAGGCGGTACTCGGCTGTGGAGCTGGAGTGCCTGGCGATTAAGTGGGCCCTCGACACCCTGAGGTATTACCTCCTGGGGAGACCTTTTCATCTGGAGACCGACCACAGAGCACTTCAGTGGCTGGAGAGGATGCGTGACACGAACTCCCGGGTCACCAGGTGGTACCTGTCTCTCCAGCCATACAGGTTCACCGTGACCTACCGGCCTGGGGCTACGAACAGAGTGGCGGATTTCCTTTCCCTCATCCCGGAAGCGGGGGGGGAAGGAGTGAGCATGGAGCCCGGCTTGGAAGGGCCTTTTCCTTCCCTGGGACGACAGGAGTCGTCTGTACGGGAGGGGGGTAATGTAACGGTGCGGCGGCCCGTTACTGCAGGCAATGGATAAAAACAGGACTGACACCGGGATTTTTTAAGTACCCTTTTATTTAACACACACAGAACATTCAAACACATTCATGACGCCACCTGCAACACACAAAAAACATACGTTATGAGGAAGCCGGTCAGGGGACACTGTACAAACAAGGACAACGTAAAAACACTCACGTTACGGTTGTGCTGGCTTCCGGGTGCCGGGGGCTGCGGGAGGACCCGACGTGAAGTCCGGAAGAACATTTGTGCGGTGTGGGGGTGACGTCAGACGGGCGAGACCAAGTGTGTGAGAGGAGAGGGGTGTGTTGGGGTACTTGGGGAATATTTAAGGTGTCAGGGAAGTAGAGGGTAAGGATGGGTTTTAGACTAATAGGTCTGGAGCAGGGATGAAACTAGAGGTTATTTTTTTTTACCCTTTTGGTGTCTAAAATTTACAAAACAGTACTAGGCATTAGCCCCCCTCAGTGGGACAATGCCAGACTGGCATGGGAAGAGGACCTAGGTGTTGCACTGTCTGACGAGACATGGCAATGTAGCTTAAAACGCATACATACCACCTCTTTATGCTTAAAACACGGTCTTATTCAATTTAAAATTGTGCATCGGTTGCATTATTCACCAGAGAAACTGGCCAAAATATATCCTGGCACAAATCCTGTGTGTCTGAGGTGTGGCCACAGTTCAGCTAAATTAGGTCATATGTTTTGGTCTTGCAATTCGCTTAATAACTTCTGGGTCAGGGTCTTTGAAGCAATCTCCTCCATTTGTGACAGAACAGTGAATCCCGATCCAACAGTTGCTATTTTCGGGGTATTCCCATCAGAAGAGCATTTTGCTGTCCCCCAGGTAAATGCCGTAGCATTTATAACACTACTAGCCCGGAGACAAATTCTTTTGCTCTGGAAGTCAGACACCCCCCTCGTTCAGACATTGGGTCAAAGAGGTACTCTCTGTGATCCCATTAGAGAAGTTAAGATATAATCGGAGTAATTTACGGGACAGATACATTAAAACCTGGGCCCCCTTTATAGAATTTGTTGAAAATATATCCTTCACATGATGTAATTCTTTACATATCAATGTACTGCCAACTGGATCTACTGATGTATGTCATGATGATATATGTGGTATAACGTTACAGGATATTCCCATTTTGAGCATTGTAAAGTGATATACAGGAAACGTTTGTAACTATGTTTTGTGTACCTACCTCTACTGTTTGTTTGTTTTTGTTTGTTTGTTTTGTGTTTTGTATTTTTGGTTGTTTTTCTTTTCTTGAGCCTTGGTGGGTGGGATGGGGTGGTTTCTGTGTTACATTGTATCTTTGTCATTCTTTGTTTTGCAAATTGAAAATCTATAAATAAAGTACTTAAAAAAAAAAAAATGCTGGAAACGCAATTAGGTCTCAAAGGATAGCACTTAAATCCTAAGCCACTTGACAGTGTAAAAAGACCCAAGGGAGCCAACCTAAGACGTCTATTAAAACACAAGATAGCCAACCTAAGACGTCTATTAAAACACAAGATAGCCAACCTAAGACGTCTATTAAAACACAAGGTAGCCAACCTAAGACGTCTATTAAAACACAAGATAGCGAACATAAGACGTCTATTAAAACACAAGGTAGCCAACCTAAGACGTCTATTAAAACACAAGATAGCCAACCTAAGACGTCTATTAAAACACAAGGTAGCCAACCTAAGATGTCTATTAAAGCACAAGGTAGCCAACCTAAGACGTCTATTAAAAGACAAGATAGCCAACCTAAGACCAACCTAGGATTTCTAATAAAAACACAAGGCTAACGGCGTCAAACACCTCTAATGTGTGTTTTTCATCTTTATATGCCATAGAATATTAATAAGACAAAACCAGGTCCATTTCGCAAAGTGATTGCCTCTCATTTCTCTGGTAAACATGAAGAGGCCCTTTTCGGTTCAAAAGCTTTCATCTGAGGTTAAAAAGCAAAAAAAGGTTGAGTGTGTGTGGCGCCTGTGTCTCCCCCTTTGCTACAGTTAATGAAACCAAAAGTAACTCCCAGATATTTGAAGTTCTCAGATTATTAGAATGTTCCTCAAACAGAGCTTTAACCCATATTGTACATGAGACCATTTACTGACGGGAATGGAAACTCGGTCAGTATTAATCATATTGTTACGTGTTTTAGAATGTGGATGTGTTGACTGGCTTAGGAGCGTAAAATATATCAAAAAAAGGAATAAACAAACTTGATTCAATGCACTTTTTTCAGAATGGTACACTTCCATTCACGGCGATAATTTGGTAATCTTAACTTCCACCCTCCTTTCAAGAAAAAATATATATCTGAAGAAAATAGTGTATTTACAGAATATGTATGTGATCTAATGGTCTTTGATGAGGTGCAGGTGCACTATGGAGGGATGGTAAATCATGGGTTGAACAATGGAGTGATGATAGAATAATGGGGTGCATCCAAGAAAGACAAAAAAGACAAGGTGCTAGTGTGTTTGAATGTGTGGTGCTTTAGTCAACACATTGACTAAAGCGACCAGTGGATTTATAGGCCAAACGACAATATCTCCTCCATATATGCTACAGCTTTACATGAGTGCATTAGCATTGTTGTTTTCCAATCCTATTTTTATCCTGTCTCTGCCCCTTGCTTCGGTGTGTGTAAAAAAACCAGGGGGGAGATGACCTCACCATAATGCAGTTCCTTCACCTGCCACTGGGCGTCAGCCTGCATGCCTCAAACAAGGTGCACAGAGGGGGACCCTTTGACTTCTTAAAGGGGACATATTATGAAAACAACACTTTTCCTGGGATTTGGGACTTTCTGCTCCCACACGCATACAAACTTTGAAAAAAGTCTGTACATGATTTTTTGAGTGAGATATGCATTTCTGAAAGTACCCCGCCTACAGTTACCAAACGAGCGAGTCAGTTTCGGCGCCTCCTCCTAAGTAGGAAGGGGGCACATTTGAATATTACCTCCCACTTCTCCACCCCCCTCCAATCAGAGCATAGCTAAGATTTTGTGGACCAGTGGACGAGCGCTGGGCAGAGATGTTCGCGCATTTCAGAAGCAGGGATATTCCATGCAAAAATAGATGTCTAATTTGTCATTTTGCCATGTGACTGCCTGGCCGGGAGTCCAGCAGAGCTGCTGGACTGCCGCCGAATGTGAGGACAAAAGTGTCGATACTGCTCAATGTGTGTCAGGATTGAGCATACAAGGTCACGGTGTGAACCCTGTTCTTATGGAGGGGGTTGTGACAGCCCTCTGGCACCTCCTGATTGAGTGATCAGTGTAATGGCTAACACCCATGCGGGCTGAGCTCCTCAGCTATATAAACTGTAGGAGTCATCCACTTGATCTCTCTCTCCTTTGACGTATGGTTTGTTTAGGGTTAGCTTTGCTTTTCACATACATTCCATTCTCCATCCACACACAGCACTCATTACTGATTACTGATTGACATGCGTCACTTTAATTTAATTATCTGTAGTTGGTTAAATAAAGAATTATAGTTGAACTAAAACCATGTGTGGTCTCCTCCTTGTCATTCCCTTGAGCCGGGCTGTTACACTTCTGAGGAAAAACACCCTTAATTTCTTAAGAACCATGCCGTCAAATATCAATTTGGATAATTTTGTGGGTCACATAATTCATTAGGATGTAAAAGATTCAGATCCCAAGAGGTGTGAGAGCACAATCATAACACATGTTCAAAAAATGTTATTACCTTTTAACATTACAATACTTGATGTATATTCATTGGAAAGAACAGTTTAGGAAATAACAAATTGTTTTAAAATTGCTAATAACATATTTCCAAAGACACAATGGCCACTGTATTTCGCCCATGAAAAATAACAAAATTAGATTTTTTTGGATACACCTGAGCCTACACCTGAGTACTTTATAAGTAAAACATCTACAGCTTAGCTCACTAAATCTGTGTAAAATATATATAGTGCAATCTAACCAACCACCACTAGTGCAATAGCATTTAAAAAGGAAATGAGTCCTTTGAGCCCCACCACAAAGCTTTCTACCCTTGACGGAGGGTCTCTACATGAGCAATAGGAAGGTTCACTGATAGCGAGCCATGGGGTGGTTGGTCCACGGAGGCAGCTTGGACAGCTCCTCCTCAGTGGCGGCCTCTATGGGCCAGCCCCAGGCCTTGAAGAAGGCACACAGGTTTTTCTCCACGGCCATGGAGAAGGTCTTGGTGTACAGGTTCATCTTGCCCTTGTTGTCCCCGGGCACGTCGCTCATGTCGTGGTAGGCGGCGAACACTTTCTTAAAGGCTGCCCAGCCGAACGCCTCCTGGAGCTGAGGTAGTGAGAGCAAGAGACATATAGGGGGTGGAAAGACCATATGTAGGGGTGAGTCAGTCCTAATTTGGATGCCTGGTGAAGCCAGCGATCTGTTATTGTTTTGGAAATGGATATGAAATGAACTAATCTAAAGCTTGAGTTTTGTGTAAAATAACAATTGTTAACTATTTTTAAATCTCTCACCTGTAGGTATGTTTCCAAAGCCACCCACACAGTCCAGCTCCCAAGGTTTCTGCCTCCATTGACGTACTCCTCTATGCGAGACAACCGAGTTTCAGGCTCCAAATTCGGATGTGCCTGCAAGGTATGCAACAGAGCAAATCTGAATGGTTGTGTTTTTGATGCCGTAGAATAAGCCCTTTATATCCACATAGGGTGCGGGTCCTTCCTTTGTAACCCACAAGCCGGTTAAGTTGCTGTCTGAGTCCGAGAGGGTTAACAATCTCGGACATCTGTGTAAAGGCCCGATGTGCTTGGATGAAAACATAATTTCTACCAGAGCACCACGGGTCTGAATAAAATACAATGCATGGGAAATATGCCACCATGGGCTGGGTGTTTAAACGGTCATCGATGAAACTCAAAAACAAGAAATAGATACCCCCTTAGAGAGCCCTGTCTTGGAAGGGTTATTTATTTTTATCAAATTAACCTTATTAAGTTTAGTTCATTAATTTGACCAAAATTGGGGATATACAGTTGGTTGCAATCTGCAACCTCCCTGCTAGATCAAACTAAATCCTACACACTGCACCGTTAAGCCAAATCATTTAAGGAGAATTTCTCCATATTTTAAAGAAATTGTTAGTTGAATACGGCAAAAAACTGTAAACTGCTGGTCTCTGAATTTAACACAAAACCAGGTCAGTTTTTTACCTCTGCCCTTTTAGTCCCCAGAACCTCTTCATTCACGTACACCGACCACAGGTTGCACGTGCACTCTGTGGTGTTCGGCCTGAGCTCCCAGCAGCCCCTCTGCTGGTTGTGCCCCAGCTCGTGGATGAAGCCCCAGAGGTCTTTGCGTCCAGAGGCCTCTGGGTTAACCATTTGTGGGGCCACAGAGGAGCACATCATGATGGGATAGCCTGCATGCATCCAACCTGGGTGAAGAGAGGAACCTATTACTGATCTATCACTAAGGCAGAGGAAGATAGAAAAAAGAAAGGAAAGGCGACTCACCGTAGGAAATCTGCACATCGGCGACATAACGTTCCTTGCGCGGGAATTTGTGGGAAACAGCTGCCAGGTCTGCGATCCCCCTCATGATCTTATTCCAGAGCGCCGCCAATTCATCAGGTCGCTCCAGGTGTCGGATGGCGTCGGACGGCACGGTGAAGATGATGTTCTCAAACTCCAGCTCTGCCCAGGGTGCGGGGGACTGGCGCATCAGGGCCCAGTCGGCCGGCGTCGTCACACCTGGTGCAGAAGGCCAGCTTAGAGGCCTTTCTAGATTCACGGGTTCCATAGTAACACGATGGCATCTACGTTCACCACAGGCCCACAGTCATTCAGCGACCCCACGCTATCGGACAGCAGATCACAGGTCAGCCCCCATCCTCTGTGTGTGTGTGTGTGTGTGTGTGTGTGTGTGTGTGTGTGTGTGTGTGTGTGTGTGTGTGTGTGTGTTTGTGTGGGGTACTGACCTACCGCGCTCGTTATCCCTCTGGGTAGTCAGCCCATAACCTAAGGTCTGTCCCTGCCAGGTGCGATGAACTTGTAGTATGTTCCTAAGCCTCCCCTGGGTGAGTGCAATCTTACCTATCAATGGGGTTAGGTGCGAGGTACTCTCTCAAAATCCACAGCACCATCACGCGGACAGCGCTCTCTTTTACAATCCGCACCGGCGCCTTGTCCCGGTGGGCTGGGCCGTCAGTCCCGCTGGCCACCCCGCACCTTAAGTCCCGTCGTTTAATTCACCGTGTATATATAAGACCCAGAAGGGTTCTCATAAAAGAGTCGCCGAGCAGTGTGTGTCCATCGGGCTAAAGTTCACCGACTCCAAATGTCACCTGCTGAACCCCCACAGAGCCAGCTATTCCTGCTTATGGCTAAGTGAGCCCTCAACACCGCCCCCTCTGTGTGACGTCAGTACTGACCCTAACCCTATGCACACACTACCCTACCGTAACAGTCTGTAACACACTGCATAATAAACTACCACAGCCCAAAATATTGGTTGAATCTGCATGAGAATAATCAAATCTACATGCAGCAAAGGTTGTGCACTCAGTCATTGGGAAACCTTTTCAAATGCGATCAGTGATTGCCGAGCTCAATTACATACAGTAACTTGGATACATGAATGTCATGGAAGTACTAAAATGATAAAATCTGCTTATAATTACAACCTCTTCTTTACTGAGATTAAGCTCAAGCATACATTCCTCTGTTTCTTGATAGAGTGCCTTCTTTACATAAATTGACTGCAGTTCTGCTCTCCTGCCTGGAGTGCGTCACACATAGTGGCAGCATGGCATGACAATGCAGCAATCAGATGTATCCCGTGCAGTCAATTATTTAGTTAATTGGTAGTTAGTTGCACCTTTATTGATGATCAATGATCTTAGAGGAACTCACCGGACTTAAAGTAAGGTGAAAGAACCGCCCTTTCCACTGTGACCTTCAGCCCCTCCACCTGTGTGTCGGGCGGGGCCACGAGGTAGAGGAGCCCCCCCCACAGGTTCCACACCTGCATCATGGGGGTTGTGATTCTGAAGGTCTTGTGAACACAAGGGGCTCTCCTCAGTTCCTTCAAGTGATCCAGATTGTCCGTCTGACAGCCGATCTGCACCTGGTACAACCAGAAAGACAAGAGGGTCAAGAGTCTGTTCAACAAAACAAAAAAGACAAGACATGCAGATATTTGCATACTTATACATACATGTAGGCAGTATATGATCATTGTTATTATACAAACTAGGTCCTGAGGCTTATCTGACTGCTGTGGAATCCTCATTTGACTTTGAGAATTTGAGAATGTGCATGACTTGAAGGCTGATGCACATTCCCGACGCACCCAAACTCTCAATATGTACTGTAGATATGTTTTCACGTAAGGCCTGACGAATAAATTGACCATAAATATGAAGCTTGTCAAAGAATTATCACGCACCATCCATCCTTTGTTGACAATCTGTGCTGGTAGAGATATGTAGGTCTTCATACCTGGAGCGATGTACACTCCAGTACTAATCCACTCCTTTTTACCTAATACGCCCACACACACAGACAGATACACACACACACACACACACACACACACACACACACACACACACACATACACACACACACACACACCAAACATGATGAAACTGTTTCACTTTACAGAATAGAAAAACTCAGAAAAGAACATCAGAAGCAGAATGCCCCACTTTCTAGCTGTGAAAAAGATAGAACCTGCTGTGTTTGCGTTGACATTAAGCTGGTGTTGGACAACAGGCATGCTAGGGATGTCCTTGATCAGGTAAGGCAGGAGCATGTCGGGGTCCAAACACTGATAGAGCTCTGTCGCGATGGTTAGCAGCAGACGGTCCTTTTCACTGCTAACGGGACAGTTCAAAGACACCTGAATAGACCACGGGAGATTCAAATTCAAGATTCAAATTCTTGTGATTTGTTTCACAGTGCATTGACATGTTAGGGGGCTGACTCCTCATATTCAATTAAGAGACAGTATATAATTTGTGTGCAAAAGTATGACTCATGACTTAAAATATAACTATAAGTAGAGGCAATCGTGGGAAATATATTTTAATATTTTTGATGCCATCTTTCACCCATCGCAATGTGCTGCACTTTTATAACAATTATTGTTGCATTAAATGATGTGTTAAACTAGCTGATGAGGTGTCTGAGGGCAGACAGCGAGGATTGAGTGGCTTCTCAATATATAAATTGTTACCAAAACAGTTGCTTGATTTGATCAGATCAGATGGCCATGAACATCCTTGATAACTGTTAACTGATAACCTCACCCAGTGAGGGGGTAGCCCAATATGTATATGGATCACACAGCATGTGGTGCACAGCAGAAGTATGATTTGTTGTTGTTGTATTTAAACCTTATTTGCTGTGCTTTATATTGCATGTTTTGCATGTATTGTGTTGAAAAGCTTTTTATTGTCTTGGGGTTTACTTGTGTGTTTTTATTGGGTTGGCAAAGCTTATTTTTGTGCTCGGATTTGCAGTGCAGTGTTTACCTTTAATTTTAACTTCCTGTTGTTGGTCGTGTGACCACATGATTGCTAAATGTTTACACCTAAATATCTAAATATTTAGGTGCAAATATTTCGATATTTACACTTAAATATCGAAATATCTACACCTCAACACACGGCGATAAAAGGACGGTGTGGAGAGAACGGCGAGGGCAAAGCGTACGGGATTAGCTGGTGGAGCCGGGGACCCGAGCACCAGCCGCCTGCCAAACTGTAGCGGCCTAACGACTCAACAAGCCCACTATCACAGAGCGGAGCGATGAGTAAGCCCAGATGAAAGGAAAAGCCCAGATTCTGTACAAGCGGAGGACAGGCCGTGTGACGGGAGTACGTCACCGAGGACACCAGCGCGTGGTAGACTTGGGGATAACCCTGTAGGCTAGGGCCTTTAAGGGCCCTGGTCCTTACTGATGCATGCCTGTACCTGTGGGATCCCAGCCTTTTTGACAATGGCGGTGAGGTCGGACACGACTTGTGTGTACGACGCCGACTCGTTGGCCTCCATCAACAGGTAGGAAGCAATGTCCCGACGCAGCCGCGGCAGGAAGCCCTCCTCCTTCGCAGTGAGAGTCTCTCCGGAGAGCAGGTGTCTTCTGAAGCGGGACACCATGTGCTGGAAGTGGTACTGGTCTACGGAGACCTTGGTGGGGTCGGGGGCCTCGTAGAATTCCTTTGGGACGGTGGAACCCAGCACGTTCAGGCCCATCTTGCTCAGTATGTGGTTCCCTAGAGTAAAGGAAGAGCAGTCACTAAAAGGAAAAGAAAGTGCAGGAATTTCATCATCAAATCGAACTATCTTATAGTGGTTAAAAAAGGTATTGGTGCTTCGTTACACCGTAGATTAGAAGCTGACTACCGCAATAAATATACAATAGGGCCTATAGCGTTCCCCAAACGTGAGCCTCACATAGGCGAGATCATATCTTTCCGCGGCTAAGGACCATAAATGCAGTCACTGAAGTCTTTCACAAGGTTTCCCTATAGGAAACACAAGGCTGACACCCTTCCCTTTGTAAACATCCTTCACTAGGGAGGACATCCCAGTGAACCCTGAGGATATTGTTGTTGTTGTACCTTCGAAGTCAGTCAGCGGGTTGAGCTCTGGGTTACAACTGCACCAGTACCAGGCATGCCCTCCTATGAGCAGACCTCCCCCCTCCATCACAAAGTCCTGCATCTCCTGTGCCTTCTCATCGCAGTATACCGTGGACACAAACACACTCAGGTCATCAGTGAAGTCTGTGTTCCGACAGCTCAGCCCTGACGGGCCGTACAGGGAGGGGAGATCGGTCATTGACGGAAGGACTCCAACTACGCCTTTCCTGCCCTGGTCCAACCATCGGAGGGCGTTGTGCCATAAAGGAACCAACTCCTGTGGAGTACAACACAAATTGTTGTCTTTGTTAAAGGCTCCATCCACAGATGATGGAGGCCTTAGGTACTCAGTAATGTAGCTTGCTTCACTTGTGCCCTGGACACATTCCTTAGCAGGAAGACCAGCCTCTAGGCCGGTAGGCGGATAGGCGGATCACTGCATCTGAACAACAATTTACACTGACACTGAGTGGAAACTTCATGCAGGAATGTGTTACTTTGAGAATATTTGTATATATATATATATATATTTGTGTCATATTTTACTTCTACAATTTCATTGTACTTCAATTTCATTTAAAATCTCGATTTTCTTGAGAATAAAGTGAATAACGGACCACTTACACAACTAAGGTATATATCAACTAAAATGGTAAACTTTGTGCAATGGTCTTTGGCTGACCTTTTCTCTTTTGAAATCATACACATGTGGTAACATCTTAAATTTTAAACCAACCTGTTGGCCAAACAATCCTTCATGAGTGACAAATAGGACTCGACCCCTGCCATAGTATGCCCCCGCTAGGAAGGGGAATATCGGAAAGGCAAGAAGGCCATGGACCAGAATCTCAGAACACTCGTTCTTTAACCTGAACCCAGACACGCCCTCCAGGAGAAACGCCAAGTCGTCCGCAAAGTTAATCCTGTAGTTAGAGAGAAGGGAAAGGACTAATGACATAATGGCACCAACATATTAATATATATATATATATATATAGCGGTCGAGTTGTAAAAAAAAGCCAGGGGGGATGGTGGATTTTAACTTTTAGGGACAGATCATTTGTACTGATAACAGCGCATATGGTGGGAGACCAACGGTGTGATAATTATTATTATTAGTAGTAGTATTATTATTATATTATTATATATTTTATCCCCACAAACGCAGCTCATCGGACGCATCACACGATTCGAGGCATGAATCACTTTTAAGGATTTTAAAAACTGATTCTTTTTTTTTTTTTTTCAAAAATGCATTCGGCAGAGAAGGGAGACGAGCGTTGCTCACGGGTTGGAATGAAAGGGAGAAAAGGGGGATGGGAAGGGGGGATGGCTGTTTCAGAAGGGGGATGATTTTGATCATTTTAATTCCAAAGGGGGATGCCATCCCCCCTCATCTCGAGTGCAGTATATATACTGTATATATAAAACACAAAATATGTAACAAAAAATCTTCTATCAAAATGCTACTGCTGTCTTTTGTAATTTAGAAAGGGTGTGACTGTTTGAGACATTTTTGTGTTTTAATTTCCTTTTTCAGTCAGCTCTACTCACGGATCTGGATTCCAACCGCAAGGAATTGGTGGGAAAATAGAAAGACAGCCGGCCTCTGAATAGTGCTCAGAGAAGTAGATCCCAGCCATGCTGGTGATCTGGTTCCCTGGGAAGGCCATCAGAGTATTCTCCTTGGGGTGTTGTCCAGCCCAGTGCCAGGCCTGCCCTGCGATCAACAGCCCCCCTCCAGCTTTCACAAACTCCACCAGGGCCTTCACATCAGGAGCCATGCTGTAGGCATCCACCACATACACCCCCACCCCCAGGTCTTGGAGGAAGCCCCCCACCACTTTGGCCTGGAAAACGGACTGGGAGAGGTTATCCGCCACCGGCTTGCAGCTCTGGTGAATACCAACCAGGGGGTTTTCAGATCCATCGCCCCTGAGCCAGGTGAGGGCGTTCTCCACCAGGGCGGGGAAGGCGGTCAGGTAGCTCTCGTGACCCAGAACTACCATGCGTCCACGTCCAAAGAGGGAGGCGGCCATCAGCACCTGGCCTTGGGCGTTCATGGCCAGAGGGAAGGCGTGGTCTCCTATCAGATACAATGAGCCAGGGGTGGAATTGCCCCTCAAGTCCAGCTCCTGCAGTCCTCTCATGAGACTGGAATAGGCCCGCTGGTTGTCAAATCCAATTTGTGGGCTGGCCATGGTTTAGGTTGAGAGAGGCTCTGAAACACTTGGAGTAGGACATATTAAAACAGGTTAAGCTTGCTGCAGTAAATACCAATCTTTGGATGTAGTAAATACGAGGTTACTGAGTTGGACCGAGCGTTGGGGCAGCCAATGTGCAATGCTGATTGGCCCACGCATCCTATCTCATCATATGAAAGGTCTATTGCCTATCCAATTAGATTACGCAATATACAAAAGATCACTGATCTTTGACGTAGGCTTCTCAAATGCCGCTAAATTATCTTGCCTGACAAAATATCATAATATAAAAATGTCAAATAAAGCTAAAATTACAGTTCTAAAATCGACATTCATACATAAAAGATAAAATAAACAAATTACCCACAACTTAACAGCATCTATGGCGGTGGATCTTCCAAAAAAGTCGTCTGCAGATTGCACTTTGAAACAGCCCGCTTGAAAAAGCCTTAATCTCAGCCTAACAAGCTGTGTATAGTAGAAGACTAGAAGCGATCAGAGCGATGGTCTTTAGGCACACAGACAGGGACACTCCCCTAGGTTGGGCGGGGGCCTGGGAAGAGCTAAACATGCTGGACTGATGAAATGGGTCTCTGCGTTTTTGTTTAACCGGACCATAAAAAGAAATGCGTGTGCAACTTCATGATGAAATCCATTGGGGCCAATCTCGTTACCTGTTTCCCAACTATCTAGCCTTGTCTTTACGTGCGTTTTGGGAAATTACATCAGTTTCAAGAATGATGTCATTGATGACACAGATGAAGGGAGTCTTTGATAGGCAAGGGGATAATCTGATATTAATTGAGGCTGTTCATTCTGCAATACCAAACATTGAAATGGATATGCAGTGAACATTTGCAAGAATTTGCCGTTTTGTTCAAATATAGTTCAACTCTAAATAAAGTTTTAGGATTTATTTAGCAGCAATTGTGGCAAGAATATTTGTGATTATTACATGAGCTGTGTGGACAGCTCGTTGTAGACCAATCTGAACTGCAAAAAAAGAATTCTGCATGAAAACAAAAAGTAAGCTGATAAGGCATCAGATCATAACATGCCATGAATAGAGAATTCATTATTGAACGTTTGACCAATAGTTTTATAATTTTGAAGGTCCCATGACACACTACTTTATGGATGCTTTAATATAGATATTAGTGGGCCACTAACACAGTATTTGAGGACGCTCCCGAGATTCAGCCGTGGTGCAGAATTACGGACACTACTGTAATTCTGTACTTCAGTTGCACATTGAGCTTTCCCCAAACGCGCCGTTTTGCTGTCTGTAGCTTTGATGCAAATGAGGAGGAGAAAGGTCAAGAAGGAGGGTGGGTGTGTGGCCCTGAGCAGCTTGCAGCCACAGTACCATGCGCTCTGTTTACAGTGGATGTATCGCAATAGCGAGGCGCACACAGCCATTGGCCGTGTTCTGTAAATATTCTAGGACACTCCGGGCGCTCCGGCGGGAGTCCTTGAGCTCTCGGGACCATAGGCCGGCTAGGGGAACTAATATTAATGTTAGAAAACCTCATAAAGTGACATTTTCATGCCATGGGACCTTTAATAAAATCAAAAGGTACCTCTGTCATCCACACACATAGTGGTCTTGGGGAGGGAGGGAGGGAGGGAGGGAGAGAGAGATGGAGATAGAGCGAGACATTGAAGATGAAAGGGTGTGGAGGACGGTTTATATGCAGGTCTTTCAGAGAGAGAGAGAGAGAGATAGAGAGAGAAAGTGTGTGTGTGTGTGTGTTGTAATGGGGGGGAGGGGGAGGCACTGGAGTTTGCACTGGCCTAACTGAAAAAAACCAGATGCATACGGTTTGATCCAATTCCATCGGATCAGCTCAAGGACGCCATTAACCCCGTCCATACCTGTGTGATGTTGAGTGGACATTTAAGTCAAAACAGTTTTCAACAGTTTGAAATTGCGTGGTGACCTTGTCATAGTGTGTCTACACAGGGCTGAACCACGGCAGAGAAGTTCCCCTTTCCTACACATTTAGATTAAATCATAGAAATGTTGTACAATACTTTTTGAGTCACAAGAAAAAAGGGTTACTTTTAATGTAACACCAGGTCAACATGATTTATGGAACAAGTAGTGAAACAGTACTATTTCAAGGTTTCACCAAGACCTAACAATGTCCCCATCGATAAGCCATAGGCGTATTACTGATCGGTGATGCTCTGACTGTATTTACCGTCATAGGCGCTGGTGTTAACAGGAGAAAACCAGCGATGACTTCTCTCTCCACGCAAAAACAGCAACAGGGTCCTGACCTTTTGAAACTCGTGGTTACCTTGTCATAGTGACTGTACACAGGGCCGAACCCCGGCAGGGAAGTTCCCCTTTCCCACACATTTAGATTAAATCATCGAAATGTTGTACAATACTTTTTGAGAGACAAGAAAAAAGGGCGAGGGGGGGGGTTCTTCTGATTTTGATAGAACACCTGGTCAATGCGTGTGCGGTATGTTCCGAGGTCTATCGCACCTAGGCAGTGTGGCAACCCAGTCCCAAACCCTCGGGCCAGGCGGCCCTAGGGAGTGGTGCTGGATGGCGTATACCGCCGACATCCACCAGTCGGAGCCAGAGAGTGTCCAATGCGTCACATTAATCGGTGCAATGGAGAACACCTGCGGTGGAGGACGAGGAAGACGAGGTACCCTTTAAAAGGCTGTTTCATGTTCTCGTAGTGGAGAGAACTGGGAGCACAAGAGAACCAGGGAACCTCCAGCACCCGATACGGGCAGGCCGACAAGTGGGTCTAGTGGACCTTTCCTCAGCGTTCCCAAGGGAGCCCGCACGCAAGGACTACGTTCACCGACGAGGAACGCCCCGCCGGCACAGCAGTTCAGATTGGAGCGACCTCCCTCTCCAGGGACAAGACCGGCCCGGCCGGAGAGTGTTGCGTTCTTGAAGAAAGTAGTCTAATCAGGATCGCTTTGAACTCACTTTATTTGTTAAAGTATTTCGGTATGGCAACTATGAAGCAAAAGGAGGGGAATTGTATGGACACGCGTGTCCGTGACAAACAGCAGGCCTCTCTACCTAACTCCCTAGTATGGACTGCCGGATGTTTCTGATTTTGTTGGCTCCAGGCCCTGCTTTAATACCGAGTAGTCGTGTCCTATGTGTCGTATTGGCTCCACCCTCCTCACCTGTCTAAAGGTGCTGCCATCTGTGGCTAGAATAGTTATTGCAGCTTATGTCCTGCCCCCCTTGTGGCTATGTATAGTAATTACAGCTTATGTGTTTGATCCTACTTCCTAGTGGCTATGTATGGTAATTACAGCTTATGTGTTCGATCCTACTTCCTAGTGGCTATGTATGGTAATTACAGCTTATGTGTTCGATCCTACTTCCTAGTGGCTATGTATGGTAGCCCATGCGCTTAAAATACGTAACAAGAGACAATTCGCAGTGACTTTTCCATGGCTCGAGGAGCCATTAGTATTATTTCCGTTCAACCCGCGTTGGGCACCGACCCACGGGTTTTTCTGTTATTCATTGAATAAATGCCTCTTTTGGCTTTGAACGGGCATGGGCGTTTGGTAATTTCTGAGAACTAGAGACAATCCTGGGGCCGGGTCGTCACATATGGTGGAGAATGCAGGCAACCTGACCACGCTATGGACTACTCAGGTTTACCAACCCACCCGGCAATGCAGAACCCGCCGCGGCCGCTGCCCAGCGTCAGCAACGGGACCACGCCCTGGCAGCCGCCACCCAGAGGGACACCGCCGAGAGCCTCGTCCTCCTCCGGGAGGCGGTACTACGCCTCACCCAACAGGCAGTTCGTGAATCCCTGACCTCTGCGCAGACCAGCCACCTCAACAAACTCGGTACGGACGACGACGTGGAGGCCTACTCGGAGGTCTTCGAGAGGACAGCACGTCGGGAGAGCTGGCTGGAGGACCAGTGGGCCCAAATCCTGTCCCCCTTCCTCACCGGATCCGCACAGCAGGCCAGGTATAGGTAGACGAGCAATGATGAGAGGAGTGAGAGGAGAAGAGAGGAGAAGAGCAGAGGAGGGACACAGGATGACCAGCAGCATCCAGCACTGTCCACAGCCTGGAGCAGAGGGCCGTCTGTGAAACATGGAGATAAGATTGGTTTAAGCGCCGTGTAATAAGCGGGATAATGTATAGCACGTCGCTGGTCAATATCGAAAATAAGCCCCTTCAGGGCGAAGCAAGACACATCCGCTGGGCGGGCTCATCTATCTACGTAGGCGTTTAGGCGCGTTGAACCATTTTTGTGACACGCAATGATCAAGCGTCAGGTTAGGCATGTTACGTGCGTAAGATTACGCGCGTAACGCGTTCAGTGTGAACGGGCACAAATGATTGGGCACAAATGAGCCGGGAGTGGTCTAAGATCAAAATGGACTCATACAGATGCATTTCACTCACTGATAGCTGAGGCATAGATAGGCCTTAGCTATCGGTGCTGAGTGCTCCAACAGCGCCAGAGATCAGACCACAAAACCACTTCCGTTTTGCGCTTCTCACTTGCATTTTACACCGTTAAAATATGGCCCTAAATATTTTAAACCACCCCCTTTTCTTAGTTTTTGCCTCTTGGGGCCTTTATTCTTTTGTGAACAAAATGTAAAGTCCATGCACACACTATATTGAACAGGATGGGAGAGATGAGAAAGAGATCAAACTAACCCTGAACAAAGGGTTTCGGTGAAAGTACAAAAGCCTTCGCTTATTCAGGTTTACTGCAAGGTCAGACAGTAGTTAGTGAGCCACAATTAATATAAATTTCCTTTAACAGTGTTCAAAAAGCACACAACACTTGTAGACAATTAACCTAGGTTTAATGCATGCATACATTAGACTCCTCTCTATTAGAGTGTGTCCAGAATACAGTGCGACAGAGCTATTTATACAGTTCCCCATCCTCCACAATTAATATAAATTCAAGGTTTGCACCTGGCAAAAACTGCCATGGGGTAGGGGTTGGATTCCCTCTGGGGCTGCTCATGCTAAGAACATATGAAAACACAGTATTGTAAAACTGTTTGAATTAAAGATTGAATTAAATTGGATAATATTGATATATGCTAACAGAATATCTGTGTAGTATTGCAGTATGTTGAGATATTCAGAATTTTTTGTTCCACATGGTTGGTTGCTATAACTGATTTTGGAGTTTGTGAATCAATCACTGAAATCAACGAAAATGTAATGTTATCTAATCTAGAAACAGAATGAAACTCAGGTCGTCTCAACCCATGAGAAGGTTTTTGATGTTCTCACAATCAAACCTTGCCTGGTGCGCAGAGAGAAATAACCTCAAAATTGTCGACAAGGACAGCCAATCACAAGTCCTGTTCATCTTTCCGCCGGTCGGTTAAATGCCCGTCACTAAAATGTTTCAGATGTCTTCTACTCCTCAACGGATCATCACCATGAGCTGGATGTATGTCTTTCTACCCATCGTCTGGGGTAAAATATTATTATATATCTTTAATATTCAACAATACAAAGGTTTTATATGTTGTTCAGTAGGCCTATTGTCTTGTTCAAAAAAAACTTTTAATGATGGATTACTCTTATATTTGAACACGCATCATTCGATAGTCTCCATGTTGCTTCGTATTTCTTGATTCTGACTCATATTTTATATTTTTAATTCAAGGTGCTGTTGTGTCCTCTTACACAGTAGTGGAGCTGACCGTGAGACCAGGAGAAAACGTTACTGTACACTGTGACCTTAAATGCTCATCTGGTGAAACTATTAGATGGTACAGGCACTGTTCTCATGAGAGACACAATATAGACAATTCACCCAAGGATCTGAATTTGATGTGGAACGATTTTTCAGAATCATACAATTTACTGATTAGGAACATCACTAATTCTCACCTTGGTTTCTACTTCTGTTGAACTGTAAAAATGGTTGTGATTGATGGAGACAAGATAGTTCAAAAATATATGTACAGATATTCAAATGTGACCACAAGGATTTCATTTGGTAAGTTGACTCTGTGTAGATGTGCAATGTGAAATTGTTAGTATAGAAAGTGCTCCATGAATGATTTTTACGATTGAAATTGATTAGAAATAGTTATATGTATGGACAATATGCATCTGTGCTATATTTACTTTAAACTACTTTACACATTCATTCACAGTAGAGAGCCTATTGATTAATTAAATATGTATCATTGATTAATTGATTCATGATTGGTGACATACATACACACACAATAGACATTTTAATTTAGTTATTTATGGCTTGCAGCAATAGTATTTATTACATGATATTACAAAACTAGCTACTAGTTTTTATTTATTTATTTATACTTGTATATATATTTTTTTAATTTAAATAAATACATATTTTAGCTAAGCCTCTTGCAGGTGCAGACTGTGTGCAGTGCTGGATGCTGCTGGTCACCCTGTGCCCGTCCTCTGCTCTCCTCTCTTTGTTCCTCTACTTCCTCTGCAGTCACATTGGTAGGACATCATGTGCTTTTGTCTACTGGAAGTCTTTCTGCACTTCATTTGATTGTGTTGTCTCTTGTAATTCTAACTCAGTCTCGGTTTCAGTTCGTGCCGGACAACACCCTGGCGTTTCTCAGGAAATCAGACCTTTAACACTGCAACATGAGGTATCTAATAGTAGCCTACACCTCTTACATTAAATTATATAAACACCCTGTTCTATTAAGAAGTGTGCTCAGTAGTTTTGCTGTCCTAATGTCACGTTGTGTTTGTCTCTCACACGCAGATTGAAAACTACAGCCGTGTGTTTTATGCTGTGTTGAAAACTCCACAACACAAAGGATCTCACAGCTTCTCCGCCCGCAGTATGAGTGGGCTTTGAGAGGTGGATCAGTTATGGTTCTTCCCACCACAACATACACAGCCCAATGCACACACATAGACTCACTCACACCAACACACATGAAGTGAGTCGCACACACAAACTCGTATTTGTATTGAAATTCCCTTGTGTTACTTGTTATTTTGAAAGCTTGAAAAAAGGTACAATATGGTACACATAAAAACATTGAAATATGCATTTGTATATCATTTTATGCTGAAAAGTAAACTGTATTATATGTTTTGATAAAATGTATGAATGAATAAATAAAAACCAATACCTAATTTGAGTCAGTAAAAAAATAATTTGAGGTCATATTTCTTAATGTAAGACTAACACTCATAGTAAATCCCTATGGGATAGATTACATGTCAATAAGCAATATTGTGCAATATTTGACATTTCTCCTGCTGCCTTGGATCTACGATGAAGGAAGCTGAAGCCTTTGCAGGATTGTGTTATGATGAGACACCGTCTGAATACAACAGTGTCAGTACAGCTATGGATGGTTCTCACGTGTATGAAGTTCAAAACGACTAGGAAGTTAAGGAGTGGAAAATGGTTGAAACGGTTCTGGAACCTGATTTCCTGTGATCTATTTCTTGAGTCAGGTGTTGTCTGATAAACTCTGGGGTCTTTAGTGACTGGAGTTGGTACAGAGCCAAGATGTGGAACAAAATGAGTGTTCAGTTGTTGATATTTTCATCTTAATCATTCTCTTTTGATCCGAATAGGCTAACAATCTAACAATAATATATATACATATGTAGACATTGACAGAAAGATTAAATTTGCACTATGTAACTTTGGAGCTACAAGGTTCCTCAAGAATAAAATGCGCCCATCCAAGAGGGACATTTTCACAAAAACAACATTTCATTCTGTTTCACTCATGTTCCCCGCTGTGGGAAAATCTATAAATATGGATACAACTTAAGCCCCGACAGGTTGGAAAATATAGCGAAACGCGGATATTGTAGGTGTTATAGATTGAATTAATGTTGCATTCATTTATATATTGCACCCCGGAACCTTTGTGCCTTTACCCGTGTACTCTACCGGCCGGTTTTAGTGTTGCACCGTCTGAGGAATGCAGGGTCCATGCTGGGCTGTTGTACGGTGATATGTTTTCCAGTAAAGTACCCTAACTGAGCTCCAAGTGTGCGTGCGTCATTACCCTCGGGTTACCACACTTTTGGCGACGAGGATTAAAACATATATGACGGAGTGTCGTGTGGTTAGGGTCGGAGAAGAAGTTCCGTGTAGTTTTAGCTTGTAGCGTGGCTGCGGCTACGGTCGGCACGCTCAGTGAGTTCGTCGAGCTGGATGGTGACTGGATTGAATATGTCGAGAGACTGGAGCACTTTTTCCTGGCGAATGGCATTGAGGAGGAGGAAAGGCAGAGATCGATTCTCCCCAGTGTGTGCGGTGCCAAGACGTACAAGTTGATACGCAACTTAGCAACCCCACGGAAGCCAGGTGACTTGTCATTCAAGGAATTGGTGACCCTGGTGCAGGAGCATCACAACCCCAAACCGTTAGTGATTGTTCAGCGCTTCAAGTTCCACACCCATTCACGCAAAGAGGGAGTTTCAGTTGCTGCATTCGTGGCGGAGCTGAGACAACTGTCGGAATATTGCGAGTTTGGACCGGGGCTTGACGACATGCTACGGGACAGGTTGGTCTGTGGTATCAATAATGACAGCATTCAACGCCGATTGCTGGGTGAAGTTACACTACCTTTCAAGAAGGCGTTGGAGATCGCTCATGCGATGGAAACGGCAGCTAACAACTCAAAAGACATTCAAGCAGCTAATGCCAGTGTGCCACAGAGCACCGTTCACCGTCTGTTTAAGGAGGGGAGAGGCAAGCCGATGAAGTCATTAGAGTGTTACCGGTGTGGGGGAGCGCATCTCGCTAATGGCTGTGGATTTAAAGATGCTGTTTGCCATAACTGCCAGAAAAAGGGGCACATAGCCAAGAAGTGCAGAGGTGCTAAAAAGCAATGGAAAAAGGAGTGGGAAGAGTCAAAACCCCAAATGAAAACGCAGCATTTGCAAAGCGAAGGACCTGAGGAGCAGTGTTCATTCAACATGTTCAGTATGGACCTCTGTAAACCCCGGGCAGCCCCAATCTGCACAACGCTGCAAATAAATGGAAAAGAGATGACCATGGAGGTGGACACGGGTGCCTCAGTTTCAGTGATAAGTCATACCACCTACTGCAGGTTGTGGGGCTCTGGAAAGGCGCCCGCTTTAAGAAAGACTAATATTAAACTGAGACAATACACTGGTGAGTGCATTCCTCTACTTGGAGCTATAGAAGTAGACGTTATGTACGAAGGCCAGTCAGCTAAAGGGGAGCTGATAGTGGTAGACGGGGAGGGACCTAGTCTGCTTGGGCGGGACCTCCTACAGAGAATCCGCCTCAATTGGGGGGAGATCATGCACATGAGGGTGGTTGGAGACATCCTATCAAAGTATGCAGAAGTTTTTAAGGATGAGCTTGGCACCCTCCGGGGCACAACAGTGAAGTTGACCGTGGACCCCAACGCAAAGCCACGTTTTTGTAAACCACGCACAGTGCCATACGCTATGAAGGCTAAGGTGGAAGCGGAGCTGGACAGGCTGCAGCGGTCAGGTGTCATTGAACCGGTGGAGTTCTCTGACTGGGCAGCCCCAATTGTGCCTGTGCTGAAAGAAGATGGTGGGGTGCGGCTATGTGGTGATTACAAGATGACAATCAACCAAGCCTCACAACTGGACCCTTATCCCCTGCCAAGAGTGGAGGATTTGTTCGCCACACTGGCAGGAGGACAAACGTTTACAAAACTGGACATGAGTCACGCGTACCAACAACTGCTGCTGGACGAGGACTCTAAACAATACGTGACCATCAACACCCACAAGGGTCTGTTCAAGTACAATCGCTTGGTGTTCGGCGTCGCGTCCAGCCCAGCCATTTTTCAGCGCACCATGGACAACCTCCTGCAGAACATTCCCCATGTTGCTGTCTACCTAGACGACATCTTGGTGACGGGTAAGACCGAAGGGGAGCATCTGCAAAACCTCGACCAGGTGCTGCAGAGAATGAAGGAGGCCGGGCTGCGGTTAAAGCGTGGTAAATGCGTTTTCCAGGCTCCGAGTGTCACCTACCTGGGTCATATGATTTCAGCTCAGGGGCTTTCCCCCATGACGGAGAAGGTGAGGGCGATAAAGGAGGCTCCTAGCCCAAAGAATGTGGCAGAACTCAGGTCGTTCTTGGGCTTAGTGAACTATTATGGGAAGTTCTTGCCTGAACTGTCCACTGTGCTTGCTCCACTCTATCAGCTTCTGCACAAAGACTGTTCCTGGAGTTGGCAGCAGGATCAGGAGACAGCGTTCCAGCAGGTAAAAGGACTATTGCACTCTGCAACGCTGCTCGTGCACTTTGACCCAGACAAGGAAGTTGTTTTGTCCTGTGATGCATCACCCTACGGCGTGGGGGCGGTCCTTTCGCATCGTATGGACGACGGAGGTGAGAAGCCTATTGGGTACGTGTCTCGTACTCTCACATCAGCAGAACGGGGTTACTCTCAGCTAGAGAAGGAGGGGCTAGCTGTAGTTTTTGCTGTGAAACGGTTCCACCAGTAACTTTATGGTCGCCCATTTACCATTTTCACAGACCACAAGCCTCTGCTGGGCCTGTTTGGTGAGACTAAAGGTATTTCACCCATGGCGTCAGCAAGATTGCAGCGCTGGGCATTAACTTTGTCAGCGTACCAGTATCACATTGTGTATAAAGCAGGAAGTGAAAATGCAAATGCAGACGCATTCAGCCGTCTTCCCCTCCCAGAGTCACCGAGCCAAGCTAACCTCCTTCCAGAGACTGTGTTTTTGTTAGACAGGCTGTCTGACTCTCCGGTGTCCGCAAAGCAGATCAAACAGTGGACTGTAAGAGACCCGGCACTGTCACAAGTAAAGCAGTGGCTACTGCAGGGCTGGCCGGTAACAGTTGAGCGGGAGGAGCTCAAGCCCTATGTCCAGCGTCAGCTGGAGCTCAGTGTGCTGAATGGCTGTATCCTCTGGGGCTCCAGGGTGATTATTCCACCTGCGGGTCGTGCTCAGGTAATGGAAGTGCTGCATGAAGCCCACCCTGGGGTGTCAAGGATGAAGAGCCTCGCCAGGTCGTTTGTGTGGTGGCCAGGGATGGACGGTGCGTTGGAAGAAAAGGTCAAAGCATGTTCACAGTGTCAAAGTAACCAGAAGATGCCCGCACCGGCGCCTCTCCACCCATGGGAGTGGCCGGTCCGTCCCTGGTCCAGGCTCCACCTGGATTTTGCTGGTCCGTTTATGGGTCGCATGTTCCTTGTGCTGGTGGACGCTCATTCAAAGTGGATGGAGGCACACATCATGTCAAATATCACAGCCCCTGTTACCACTGACACGCTCAGAAGCATCTTTGCCACCCACGGGCTACCGGATACAGTGGTCAGTGACAACGGGCCCACTTTCACCAGTGAGGTTTTCAAAGAGTTTATGGAGAAGAATGGAATCCGACATATACGGTCTGCGCCATATCACCCTGCTTCCAACGGCTTAGCAGAACGTGCTGTGGAGACGCTGAATGATGGACTGAGGAAAATGTCAGGGAACACGCTGGAGACTAAGCTTGCACGTTTCTTGTTCCAGTATCGGATTACTCCACACACAACCACTGGCTTGCCTCCAGCAGAGATGTTGCTGGGGAGGAAGCCCAAATCTCATCTGGACCTCCTTCGCCCGGATGTGGGGGCAAAAGTTGCCCGGTCACAGGAGAACCAGAAGGTGAGACGGGACCAACATGCCAGGGAGAGGCTGTTGCAGCAGGGGGACTGTGTGTATGTGAAGAACTTTGCCGCTGGCTCACCATGGCTGCCAGGAGTTATTCACCGCCAGTCTGGTTCAGTTTCTTTTGTGGTGGACCTGTTGGATGGCAGGCAGGTTCGCCGGCACCAGGATCACGTGCGGGCCCGCACTGATGCAGAGGGGGAGGGGTCTCGGAGTGTTGCTCACAAGGACAGTGTGAGCGGCTCTACGGACTGTGTGGCACCGGTGTGCATTGATGGACGGTTGCTGCCTCCTCAGGAATTGTCTGAGCAGACTGCCTCACCTGCCCCTGCCCAACTTCCTCCCAGTGGAGCACCGTCTGTTGCCCAGGCTGTGGACTCTAATGTTTCACTAAGAAGGTCAGAGAGGCAACACAAGCCTCCAGAGAGACTGAACTGTTAAACTAAAAGAAAAAGAGTGTTATGCCATATCGGTCGTTGTTGCCTGTTGTGTTAAAGAAAAATGTTGTGCAATACCGGATGTTGTTGATGGCTTGTTGTGAAATGTGAATTGGAGTTGGTTTAAGTGCAATAGTATTTATGTATTGGTTACAAGGGTACATACATGCAAAGTCAGTTTATTTGTTTAACCGTATTCTAAGTGTTTACTTAAAGGGGGAGAAGTGTTATAGATTGAATTAATGTTGCATTCATTTATATATTGCACCCCGGAACCTTTGTGCCTTTACCCGTGTACTCTACCGGCCGGTTTTAGTGTTGCACCGTCTGAGGAATGCATGGTCCATGCTGGGCTGTTGTACGGTGATATGTTTTCCAGTAAAGTACCCTAACTGAGCTCCAAGTGTGCGTGCGTCATTACCCTCGGGTTACCACAGTAGGTTTTACTCAAGGAAAGTCAATGCAGACTGGAGCGGAGGTAGACGAGCAATGATGAGAGGAGGGAGAGGAGAAGAGCAGAGGAGGGACACAGGATAACCAGCAGCATCCAGCACTGTCAACAGCCTGGAGCAGAGGGCCGGCTGTGAAACATGGAGATAAGATTGGTTTAAATTGTATCCACAGATATGGAAATGGAGAGGATATTTCAAGGAATTAATTTGGTAATTTTACTTTTTGTCGATTTTCATAGCCATGTCTAATTGTAGGTAACAGAAATGGTCCATGAATAATTCGATAATAATTATTATAAACTATTTACTTTGATACGTATTCTTAAAAAAGTGTCAAAAGAATAGAATTTTAGCTTATGTGATGGAAAATCTACATGTTGTATTGTTTTCTTTTGTCTATCTATGAACTTAAGTTTTGTTACTATTTTGTGTGATATATATATGTATACATTGCCTGCCTTCTATACTCATTGGGGGTTATCTAAAGTGTGAACCTTTGAGTTTCGTGTGATTTTATTGCCTGCCTCTTCCTATGTCTTCTTTATGATGTGATCTGTTTCCATGCAATCCTTGTGTGGGCCTGTTCCTTGACCCCCTGGCTAGCGTTGAGGAAACAAAAGGTTACATGGCACGGCCGCAAACCCCTTTAATGGCATCCTGGGGAGCTTCGATTGTAGAGATTACCATCTGGTAAAACAAAGCCTTTTGGTTTATTGGGGGACAGACCCTCCTCCAGAAACCAACCAAAGTGAATAAGAACTCATTACTTGGAACACTCGGTGGACTTCTCCTGGCGTACCTTTAGAGAATGAAGTAAGACGCAGGGCGAACTCCCATCTGAGGCCTCAGATTATTGTATTGTATGCCTGTTATATTATTTGTTGATGCATATTGAGATGTATCTTTGTTCATACTTTTATTACAAATATATGTGACCAGCAATTGCCTACAAGTATTGTGTGCTTTTTGCATCTAAATATCTCACCTGTCTTAGACGCAATATCTGATAGAGAAATTGCCACGACATTTATCAGGAAAATCAATTCAACATGTTTTCAAGATGGGCCACTATGCTAATCTGAGATATTTGTGCCATTTACTAGAGTTAGAAATTCTACCCATTTCATTACAATTCCTATAAACATCGTGCACTGTTTTCTTCAGATATAAGTGTAGGACATTGGCAAGAAATGTTTACTTGTTATGATGGATATCAATTGTAACCAGATGCTGGTCATTGAGCAGGCAAGAGAGCCCATTGATTCATTAAATATGCCTCATTGATTATTAATTCATTGTTCTATTACATTCTAAATGTACATTTAGGTATCTGTGACACCATGCAGCAATAGTTTATACAGTAGTAGATTGTGAAAAGGTAAAACCCCAGTGTTTTTATTTCATATTGTCTCCATATATATAAATATATATATTGTAGCAGGCCAGTGGGTGTGGGGTTTCCACGCCACCAAGTTCAACAGTCAACCACACAACACACAGAGCAGTTCAGAGTCAAGGTGATTTATTTCCCGTGTAAATAAAAACCACCAGGGTGGGAAAAGGGTCATCCACCTCTCTTAAGTTACAATCCGTATCCCTACTCAATCCAATGGTATTTCCATCTGTCTCTCTCTCGTCGGCAGTGGTACAGTTCTCCCAGAAGGTCCCATATATATATATATATACAGTGGGGCAAAAAAGTATTTAGTCAGCCACCAATTGTGCAAGTTCTCCCACTTAAAAAGACGAGAGAGGCCTGTAATTTTCATCATAGGTAAACCTCAGCTATGAGACAAAATGAAAAAAAAAAAATCCAGAAAATCACATTGTCTGATTTTTTAAGAATTTATTTGCAAATTATGGTGGAAAATAAGTATTTGGTCACCTACAAACCAGCAAGATTTCTGGCTGTCACAGACCTGTAACTTCTTCTTCTTTAAGAGGCTGTTTACCTGTATTAATGGCACCTGTTTGAACTCCTTATCAGTATAAAAGACACCTGTCCACAACCTCAAACAGTCACACTCCAAACTCCACTATGGCCAAGACCAAAGAGCTGTCAAAGGACACCAGAAACACAATTGTAGACCTGCACCAGGCTGGGAAGTCTGAATCTGCAATAGGTAAGCAGCTTGGTGTGAAGAAATCAACTGTGGGAGCAATTATTAGGAAATGGAATACATACAAGACCACTGATAATCTCCCTCAATCTGGGGCTCCACGCAAAATCTCACCCTGTGGGGTCAAAATGATCACAAGAACGGTGAACAAAAATCCCAGAACCACACGGGGGGACCTAGTGAATGACCTCCAGAGAGCTGGGACCAAAGTATCAAAGGCTACCATCACTAACACACTACGCCGCCAGGGACTCAAATCCTGCAGTGCCAGACGTGTCCCCCTGCTAAAGCCAGTGCATGTCCGGGCCCGTTTGAAGTTTGCTAGAGAGCATTTGGATGATCCAGAACAGGATTGGGAGAATGTCATATGGTCAGATGAAACCAAAATAGAACTTTTTGGTAAAAACTCAACTCGTCATGTTTGGAGGAGAAAGAATACTGAGTTGCATCCAAAGAACACCATACCTACAGTGAAGCATGGGGGTGGAAACATCATGCTTTGGGGCTGTTTTTCTGCCAAGGGACCAGGACGTCTGATCCGTGTGACGGAAAGAATGAATGGGGCCATGTATCGTGAGATTTTGAGTGAAAACCTCCTTCCATCAGCAAGGGCACTGAAGATGAAACGTGGCTGGGTCTTTCAGCATGACAATGACCCCAAACACACCGCCCGGGCAACGAAGGAGTGGCTTCGTAACAAGCATTTCAAGGTCCTGGAGTGGCCTAGCCAGTCTCCAGATCTCAACCCCATAGAAAATCTTTGGAGGGAGTTGAAAGTCCGTGTTGCCCAGCGAAGGCCTAAAAACATCACTGCTCTAGAGGAGATCTGCATGGAGGAATGGGGCAAAATACCAGCAGCAGTGTGTGAAAACCTTGTAAAGACTTACAGAAAACGTTTGACCTCAGTCATTGCCAACAAAGGGCATGTAACAAAGTATTGAGATGACCTTTTGTTATTGACCAAATACTTATTTTCCACCATAATTTGCAAATAAATTCTTAAAAAATCAGACGTGATTTTCTGGATTTTTTCTTTTCATTTTGTCTCTCAAAGTTGAGGTATACCTATGATGAAAATTACAGGCCTCTCTCGTCTTTTTAAGTGGGAGAACTTGCACAATTGGTGGCTGACTAAATACTTTTTTGCCCCACTGTAAATATATATATATATTGTGGTACCCGCTCCCCGGTGTCTCGGGGTCAAAGACAGAGTTCACGGCGGAGTCAGGGTTGAAGCCACACACGGCATTTATTTAACAAGAGTCTGAACACAAGTACTCGATCTAGGGTCTCCGTGAGCCTCTAATCCACCGGCGTGGCGAGTAGTCTCCGCGTGTCGCTCTCCTTCCGTCTCCCGTTCTGTGGTCCCTTTTAAGACGCCTCCTGGGCTTTCTCCTCCCTCCGGCCAGGTGTCCCCCATCTCGCTGATTGGGGGGAGAGACGTGGTGCTCTCTGTCGCCGGTTGGTGGGTGGCGGCGGTATACCCCGTCCACCACTGATCCTCGGACCCGCCCGGGCCGAGGTTTAAAGGGCGGGATGTCACAATATATATATGATGCCTTTGCTGCAGGTGTTGGGGACTCTGCTGCCCCAGACTGTGGACAGTGCTGGATGCTGCTGGTCATCCTGTGTCCCTCCTCTGCTCTTCTCCTCTCCTTCCTCTCATCCTTGGTCGTCTACCTCCGCTGCAGAAGGAAAGGTAGCGTAAACATCTCTGTTAACGTCATCTTCTGTATCTTGAGAACACCGTCGCTACATATTGTCTTCCGCAGAAGCTGCAACTGTCTCCCTTTGCTGGTTTTGTGGCGTAATGATGACTGTTCATGTTTCTTTAAGATGAAGCCCTCCATGTTGCTCAGGGAACACCCAGCAGTAGAGATGTAACATAAATCAGGAACCAGGTAACGTATAGGTAATATATTTACATACATTTGTGATGTAATGGTAGAGGACAGTATGGAGTACATTAACATGTTATGGTGGAGTGCTGTACAAAGATGTTTATTGAAGGCTAAATGGACATCAATGGACCCAATGTTCAGCGTTAGTCAGGTGTTATAACTCTTCCTGACACAGGAAGAGAAATACATTCAGCAGAGTTTCATGTGGCTACTCTTAAGAGTCAAGAGTAGCTTCTTCCTGTAGTCGCCTCATAAGGGTGTAACAAGGGACACAGGGTACAGTGTTCAACACAGTTTCTAAGAACAACATCGCGTGTTAAGACCACCAGTGGTTTGTGTTTTTCAGCTACAGGATGCTACCGTGGTTTCCTGTGTACTTCTCATCAGTTTTTTAGAGCATGTTGTCAGGTTCAATGTTGACTACATTTAAATACTCAATTATGTTTTATTTTCAGCTCTTGATTGATTTTATTTAGTATTTATTCAGTATGTTTGGCAATATGTTTTTGATATGCAATATGTTGGAAAATGTTTTCTTTGGGCCGAGTTGGTGAAAAGAATGGAACACTTCTTATTATTCCGGTGAAGTTGAAATGTACCATCATATTATTTAGTGACCTTGAACACATTGCACATTGGTGCAGTAATGCATCTTACTCATTTCTTCATAACAGACCTGATCTTCACCATCTTTCTGGTTTATGAACACAAATACCAGCAACTACCAAAACACATTGAAAGAATGTCTTCTTGGAATAAAAGGCTGAAAAAAGCTTTTTACTGTACTTGTTTCTTTGTGTGAAAAGCATTTTTTGTATTTAATTAAATGTAAGAATCCCTTGATGTAGGAAGGAACACAAAGATCCTAGGAGCGCCACACAGTATGAGGCCCTGGTTGTGTCCTGTCTGTGTTGTATGACTGCATCTTTTCGTTGAGGCTACATTGAAGCTCTGCCGTCAGAGAGTCAGACTTGGACCGATGGGTGGACCCAGAATCCATTGACGTCAACGGCACGCAGCAATCCTATGTGATATTGTAGCTTGGCTTTTTGCATTATTAAAATAGCACTTTTTTTTTAAACATTTTAAACCACTTTAGAAATTTCAGTTGATAAAAAGAACCTCCAGCATTGTGAACAGGTACACACGGTATCAGTACTACTGCACATCAACTCATTGATTAAACTGTAACTGCTGAATTCAGTGGCCTTCATGAGCACACACCCCCCATTCTGGCCTTCTTGCACTGGCTCCAAGTTCTTTTTAGGATTCATTTTAAAGTTGTATTATTTGTTTTTAAGGCACTGGCTGGACCTAACCTATATCAACTACCTTGTACAGCCCCACTCAGCCCAAAGGTCCCTTAGATCCCAAAACAAAGCTTCTGCATGTGCCGCGCTCACGGCTAAACAGAGGGCTGATAGAGCCTTTGCAGTTGCAGCTCCACGTCTGTGGAACCGTCGCCCCTGGACATCAGAACCGCCCCCTCCATTTCAGCCTTCAAATCCAGGCTGAACCCACCTTTACTCCCTGGCCTTCCTTGGGGTTTCCTTTTATTTGTGTTTTATATAATTACGACTATTGGTCCAATGCGTTTTTTGTAGTTAGTTACTTTTTAGTTATCCACTGTACAGCACTTTGGTCGGTTATGCTGTGTGTAAATGTGCTTTATCAATTAAATGTACTTACTATTTACTTACTGCATGTATACGTCTGTGCGTTCTTCGTGTGACGTCTATATTATTGTTCTTGCGCAGGCAGGTCAGTTCGGATGGTGGCCAGTTAACACTGGAATCTGATATTGACCACTTGTTAAACATAATCTACATCCATAATAAACATCCAAATCAAAAAATTGGATCTGCCTGACTTAACGGCTCAAATGGGGGTAGACATAAGGACCTCAGAGCTACTTGCAAGTCCCATGATGGTGCCCTCAGGGACCGTGGCGGTTGAAGCCTCTGGGCTCCCTTCAGAAACTGCCTGACTAGGTAGTGGGACCCTATCGTCTGGTTATCCACCCTTGCATGTGTGGCCGAGATCGCAGCCATATAAACGTGGAGGGTAGAAGCAGCTCTCCTGTTGTCCAACAAAGACTGCAGAAAGTGTAGTATCACTACCACTGAGCAAGTCTCTGGGACTTCACCCTGTGCCACGCACCACTGTGAAAACAACTTCCACCTGTTTGCATAGAGCAACCTAGTGGGGAGTGCCCTTGAACTAAAAATGGTACGGACCACTGACTGGTCTTGCGACCAGTCAGTGGTCCGTACCATTTTTAGCAGTGGGTCCTGGCCGTCAGCAGTGGGTCCTGGCTTTCAGGGGACACATGCACAGCCGCCCCGGATTGGTGTGCCATATGCGTCCGCCTACCTGGGACAGAAGGTCCTGTCTCTCTGGGAGGCACCAAGGCTCTCCGTTGAGGAGTTTTAGTAACACTGGGAACCATGGCCTTCCTGGCCAATGTGGTGCCACCAGAAGTAGGCTTTGACTGCCACGCTGGACCCGGGAATTGGGGGAAATGCATAAAGCAGGCTGTCTGGCCAAGCATGAGCCAAAGCATCCTGTCCTAGGGCAGTGGTTCTTAAACTTTTTGTCTGGCGACCCCACAAAAAAGTATGGCGAGGTCTGAGGACCCCACTTTCCCCAAACCCATTCTAAGTTCTTACTCAAAATACCCCCTCAAACGTTAACTAAATCAAGCAAAAAAAAGTAAGCAAAGTAATTAGTTTTATTTATTCCATATGAACAAGAACCGAGAAAAACAAACAATCACGATTAAACAAGTGTAGGCTGCCGCTATCAGATCAGAATGCTATGTGCGTGGCGCGCGCGCGCACACACAAGCACACACACACAAACACACACACACACACACACACACACACACACACACACACACACAGCATTAGGCCTACAATGTTACATGAAATATATTTATGGCGATAACAATAACGGTATTTTTTATTTTTTTGTTTATTATTTCGCTTTTCTGGTTTACTATCTTTAACAATTTCAATGGGAAGGGTGGGCCTGCTTCCGTGAACATAGCAAGTTCATTCTAGGAGGAATGCTGCATGCGGCGACACAGAGATTTTCCTCCACCGTGCTGAGCCGACATCTGTATTTATTTTTTATATATGCGAGGGATGAAAATGTCTTCTCGCACAGATAGGTCGACCCGAAAGGCGTTAGAATGCCCTTGGACAATCCGGGGTATTCCTGCGCAACAGACCTCCAATTCATCCAGTGATTTTGAGACAAACGATGTCTGTATGGTTCGGTCACTGGATAGCTCAAGCTGCGCATCTTCAAGCTCAGATGACAGATCGTTTGAAGAGCAGCGGAACCCATTTGGAGGTGGTGGGCACCACCTCATCCAGAGGTGGTGCCCACCACCTCTGGATGGAGTCTCCACTCTCCGGGGGGTGTCCCTTGGCGAGAGAGAAGGTCTGCCGCTGTGTTTCGGACACCTGGAACATGGACAGCCCTCAGGCTTAGAAAATGGGGAAACGCCCATGTAAGGAGCTGCGTGACCTGCATGACCTGCAGGCTCTGCCTCGATCTGGTGCCCCCCTGATGGTTGACGTGGTAGACTGTGGAGGTGTTGTCTGTCCGGACAAGAACTTGTCGGTTTCTCAGAACTGGAAGGAAGTGCCTGATAGATAAGAAGACCGCAAGGAGTTCCAGCACTGCATTCATGAACTACAAATCATATCGGTTCTGCGACGTTTGTCTCTGAAAACACAGGTTTTAAGGACGGAAGTCGTGAGTTATGATGTAAATATTGTTGTTTCCGTCTCGAGTTGATGAGGTCATCGAGTTGATGAGGTCATCGTGTTGATGAGGTCACGTTTCACCAGTTCATCGGATGTTTTGTTTTTATTTGTTTTGTTTGGGGGAAGAAAAAAGAATCGAATCTCTGATGGGCATCCCACTGGCCTCTGATAGTCCTGCACTGCCATACTGCACCCCAGCCGGAAAGGGAGGCATCTGTCTCTACAACCTCCCGCCGGGAAGCTATCCTCCCTAAGGGCGACTCCGCAATCAGGTATGCCCTCTATCACCAGGGTCTGAGGGACCGAAGGCACTGCCCAGACAGCCTGACCATCTTGTGTCTCTGCCACTTTGTGTCCAAGTGGAGACCATTCGCCCAGATCTGAAGGGGACGCAACTTCAGACGGCCTAGTGGGACCACCATGGATGCTGAGCACGAACCCTGATGTTGGGTAATAGGGACGTGAAAGTAAGCGTCTTTCAGGTCTATTGACACAAACCAGTCCCCCTGAGTGATAGCCTGGTGGACATCTGCAACACGCAGCATGTGGAAGGGAAGAACCTTGAGGAACTGATACAGCCCTCTCAAGTCCAGAATGGGGTGAAACCCGCCATCCTTCATCGGTACCAGAAAGTAGGTTGAGTAGAACACATCGAGATGTTCTTGTGGTTCTACTACTTTGATGGCACCCTTCCCAAGGAGGGTGGCTAATTCCTGTCTCAGGACCAGGGATCTGTCGGGATTGTTGACCACAGTCACTTTGATCCCGCTGAAAGTTGGTGGCCGGCGTCGGAATTGGAGTGTGTACCCGTTGGATAGCATGGACACTATCCAAGGGTTAAAACATGGCTGAAGCGCCTCTTAAAATACTTCTGTCCCTACTCTTTTTCCCTTTGCTGTCGGCGATACAGTCTCGGCAGTACATCATACTGTGGCATTATTGAAATAGAGAATGTGTCACCTAGCGCTTGTCACCTTGCTTGTCTGAGGCACTAGCAACTACAGCGCGAGCTGCAAGAATTTATACACACATGCACACAAGAAAAAAATGTATTCCAATGATCGGATTACATATTTACATGGGTGGTTGGTGGTTGAATATGCTTGGATACAGCTCTCTGTGAACAGCCAGCTTATTTTTCGGTGACCTTTTAAAGCTTAAGGCAGGGCTCTCAAGTCTCACGTATTTGGCGTGAGACACACGCAATTCAACCCATGCACATGCTCACACGCCACACTTCGTATTTCTCAGGCAGGGAAATTACCAAGATAGTGCGCACCAATTTGCGCCGCTATTTAACAGTGGAACAGGTAGGAATCAAATGGGTTCCCCGTATGAAAGGTGACCAGACGTCCTCTTTTGCCCAGACATGCCCTCTTTTTGAGACACTTTTAAAAGAAATGTGTCCGGGCGGAATTTCAAAATCGTCCGGGATTTTATTAAAACCTCATACATGTTCACATTGAATTTGCGTTGCGTTCCTCTGGGTCGGTCACAAACTAGTTAGGCTACGCCCTCCCCTACTCAGTTCTGATCGCTTTGCATTGGTGGAAGTGAGTAGGGGGAGAGGTTAAGTAGAGCCTTCAGATTGGACGGTTTGACTTTAGAGTTACCGTCGCCGACAAAATCCCCCGCCACCGCAGACAAAATCTCACTCTGAACTCAGTTCAAAACTTGAGAGCCCTGTTTAGGTCAAATTTGGAAGTCAAATCTCCTTACCTTTATGCCACCTTTCCTTAGCATTTGTGGAAAACGTCATTGGGTCAAGGCTTGATGAAAAGGTGTTTCCTTTCACACATAGGAAAAGATATCACTGTTTAAAATGAATTAAATTCCACTTTTCCTAACCAACGTCACTGCGCGACGGCGGGTATTGCTGACCTCTAGCGTCTCTAGCGAACTACAATTTCCGAAGATGGACTACAATAAGCACTCTTTCGATCCATGCGTTCTTGTTGTATTGATTTCAATCAGGTTGTCGCAAACAGTGAGAATCACTTAGGTCGGACATGGCCAACGGGAATATTTTAGGCAACTTGAATCCCAATCTTGGGCGCCGGAACGTCCGCGGGCCAATGGCCACCCCACTTTTCGTGTAAGAAAAATAAAATATAGATATTTTTTTTAGCCTGTATTGATGGACTATTTCTTTTCTTAGTAATGTTTTGGCCTATGTTACGTATTTTAAGCACATGGGCTACCATACACAGCCGCTAGGAAGTAGGATCGAACACATAAACTGTAATTACCATACATAGCCACTAGGAAGTAGGATCGAACACATAAGCTGTAATTACCATACATAGCCACTAGGAAGTAGGATCAAACACATAAGCTGTAATTACTATACATAGCCACAAGGGGGGCAGGACATATAAGCTGCAATAACTAATCCAGCCACAGATGGCAGCACCTTTAGACAGGTGAGGAGGGTGGAGCCAATACGACACATAGGACACGCCTACTCGGTATTAAACCAGGGCCTGGAGTCAACGAAACATCCGGCAGTCCATACTAGGGAGTTAGGTAGAGAGGCCTGCTGTTTGTCGCTCACACGCGTGTCCATACAATTCCCCTCCTTTTGCTTCATAGTTACCATACCGAAATACTTTAACAAATAAAGTGAGTTCAAAGCGATCCTGATTAGACTACTTTCTTCAAGAACGCAACACCTAATATTGTTGCTATATCATTAAACAGAGCTTCGTCTTCCACAACCTTATATTCATACTTTGCACGTGACGTCACGACGACTGGCTGGCGGGCAAGATCAACGTTCTCTAGCAACTTAGTAACCTAATCAAGGATCTGCCAGGACGTCGCCAGTTTTACCATATGAATTAAGTTGGTATTTTGAGGTGAAAACGATATGCCAGAAAGTTGCTGTGCGATTGGATGTATTAACTGCCGAGGAGTGAAGCCGGGGTTATGTTTTTACCGGATCCCATCTGAAAAGGAGAAAACTGTATTATTGTCTATAAGATTAGAATTTGCCAAAAGTAATATATATTGTTTAATTGAGCATTAGAATTACGATTATTTCAAAATGAAAATAACCCTCCCTCTGCCGTCATGGGGCGAGCCCGTGTTGCCAGATTGGGCGGGAAATCGGCCCAACATGGCAACACTGGCGGAGACGTCACTAAACGATCCTTAGCAGTTTTATTTCATAGTGCAGCAATAAGATCCGCTGCGCAGGAACTTCAGAAATGCTTGAGAAAATGTAACTTGTGTGGACGCTACCGCATTACTTGGTCAATAAAAGAGCTACTTTAAAGTTATTTGATTCAGAAAAAAGGTATTTGTGGATCATTTTGCGGGTAGATAGATACTAGTACTCACTCAACTTTGCTTTGATTATGAAGATATTCCCGTTTTTCACCTCCCATACGACAACGTTGTTAATCCACCCACTCTTGAAAAAAAGTTAGCTATCCGTACTTTTGTAGGCTTTCATTTTTTGTGCGGTATAAGGTGATGGATTCTCTATAAGATAAATGTAAATATCTCTAAACTCCACGTCTGGTGGAGACGTTGCCAACTTCAAAGCAATGAACACAACAGCGGGTGCTGTGTATGGATCACAAGTTTCGAGTATGTTTATCTTTTCTTGATATCTAATTTGAACAATTATGGTCTGAATCAGTGGTTTTCAAACTTTGAGGCGCGCCTCCCCTGGGGGGCGCCAGAGTTCTTCAGGGGGGGTGCGACGTGAGAAAAAAATAAACCAGAAAAAACAGACACAGTGCGTCTTCACAGCGAAGACGCGCTGTCTTCGAAATCGTTCCCTATTCACTCACTCACGATTTCCTATATAGTGTTTATGATATAGTGCACTATATAGGAAACGAACAAACGAGAATTCGGACGCTACGCTGAACATTTCTAAACGTCTTTTGCGTCAGTAAATGCGCCGGGTATTTGTGTGACGCAGACAGATGCGCCAACATAATGTAAACAAACTGGGCACCCACGAGGAAAGCTGGAGGTTGTATTGATGTTGAATATTACATTTCCTTGAGTTTTTTTAAATTAATTTTGAATGTTATATTTTCTATGTTAAATCTCAAATAAATTGTTGACATTCTTCTAAACGAAAGCCGGAGACTCCATCATTAAATGTATACGTTTTCGTTATTATTCGGCTTCTTCTTCTCCTCCGGAAAAACACGACCGCATTGCATTGTGGTATACGGGAGTAACATGTAGGGAACATCGTATGTTCACTCAAATTTTGGGTATTTTAAGTCGACTTTATAGTGAGTGAAATTTACCACTGAGAATTCGAAGACCACTACAAAATGGCGAGCACCCTATATAGTGCACTATATCCGTGATGGGGAACGATTTCGAACACAGCTACGCAAACTCATTGCTCCCACTAAAGTTGTGGTGAGCTTAAAAGGAGGCTAAACTGGCAGTTTACAGATTAAGATGTTCAAATGTATTTCAAAAACGTTAAGCAAAAACACGCTTAGATAAATATGTTAAAATGTGTTAAGAAATGTGTTTAAAAACGCACAAAGATGTTTAGAATGTTTCAAAAATATGTGTAAATGTTTCAAAAAAATATGATCAAAGATGTTTAAAATGTGTTAAATATCATCAGATGTTTAAAATGTGTAAAATAATTAAAATATCTTTCAAAACACAGGGATTTAGAATTTTTTTTTTGGGGGGGGGCTCAGCTGAAATTTGTTCTTTTGGCTCACTCTCTTATACTTTGAAAACCCCTGGTCTAAATAGTTGATTGATTGCAGTATTGGAAATCTGCAAGGCTGCAATTCCCCTGGCTGGGCGCTGTTCTTCGCCATTTTGTCAGCGTCTGTTGCCCTCCAGGTAGCCATGGCAGTCACGTGACTGCAAAGTATGAATTGATTGAGCCTAAAACATTCAACAATTCAGCCAATGAGAGTACTACAGCAGTTAGCAATCGCGTTGCCATGGCCAATGGGTAAACAAATGATAAGGCACCGCCACACAAGTTAACTAACGATCGCTGTAGGCTTCAATATCATGCAAGCGCTTTATGTTTTCTTTTTCTTTTTTTCTACATCACAATTGCATGCCTTGATAAACTTGTTTTTACCTACCATTACGAGTCTCGTTTGGTCTAGTAGGGAATTCGCACAATGGCGCTGGTGCTGCTTGCTTATGGCTGGTTCAGACTACACGATTTCAGCCCAATTTTGCCCCGATTTGTTTGTCGCAGACAAATTCGAAATTAATTAATTAATAAGTAATAAGTAGGTTAACATTGACTAGACAAACGGCAAACTGACAAATAATATTTTTCTATAATCTCGCTGCTTCTGAAATTTCCACCCAGCGCTCGTCCGCTGGTTTTCCATAAGCATTCCACTGTGCGATCATCCCTGCTGCATATGCCCTCACACATTGTTGAAATCATATGCTGGATGCTTTATTCTTTCTATGTGGCTTTTAGGTAATGATCGGGCTATAATAAGACCACGTTGGCTATGTTCGCTGACAACAGGGGACATTTCATAGTGGTTGGACATTTTAGCGAGCCGACAGGCTTTTTGTCGGGACGCGGAACATGCAACTCAAAATCGGAATGACATTACAGCTCATCTGCGCATCTCTACTAACTTGACTTCACTGCACTACGCAGAGGACCGCTATCATAATGCCTAGCATAGGAACTTGGGATCCACTGTTATTTACACTTTGTTGCTGCGTTGATGCTGCGTGAAGCACTGCATTAAACACGACCAAAGTACTACAGTCAAATCCAAAAGCCGTCTATAATGATGATTGTGATGATGATGAGGATTATGATGACGACAATTAAGAAGGTTATTATGATGATTCAGTGTTTACTTTGCAGTGACGACACATTATTTGGATCACAACGGTGCTGCAGCGCGCCGCTTCCTATTGGTGCTAGGGGTGGCAATTGACGCACGTGAAATGCGCACCGCGGGCATTCGGCGCCGGTGTTTGGCCGGCTTTAGGATGATGAGGTGTCACGCGCTGTTCCACACATGCACGCACATTTGCCCCCCCCCACCACTGAAATCATTCCGGCGCCACTGATCCCAATTCACATGATAGAAAAGAGGCTAAACTTATGTCAACTGCCTCCAGTTTTTCTTAAATGTGAAGTTGGCATTTTCTTTTCTTCTCTTCTCTTCTGCTTTAACGGGTGTCTCACGCGTCTTCGCGTAGTCTGTAAACTTCGTCGGTGGCCTGTTGCTTTAAATATTGCCGCCGTAAAGGATTATGGGTCGCAAACATCTCCTTTCCTTTTGTAAAGGTTGGTCAGGAGTAACCTATGCTAAAGATGGGTTAAAGGTTGCATCAAGGCACCTTTCCTAAGGACTTTTAGAATTCGAACCATTTCCGAAGTATTCAAATTCAAAGTATTTCCGGGTCATCTCGTTAGGAAAGTGAATTTCTTAAGCAAAAAACTGAATCCGTAGAGGTCCTTTGGCCTCCTTGTGGAGGCTGTCAATCACTGTCTTCTGCACAACTGTGGGGTCAGCAGTCTTCCCCATGAATGTGTAGCCTACTGAACCAGACGTAGAGACCATTAAATGGCTTAGTAAACCTTTTCTGGTATTTTGAGGTAATTAACTGATTAGAGCTTTTTTTTTTTTTTTTTTTTTTTTACAATATTAGATACAAATATAGATACAATTTTTTGGGGTTTTCATGAGCTGAAAGCCATGATATAGATTAATAAAAAATAAAGGCTTGAAATATTTCACTTTGGGTGTAATGCATCTATATAAAATGAGTTTCACTCTTTGAATAATTATTGTAATGAACCTTTTTCCACAATATGCTAATTTATGAGACTCATCTGATATTAATTACGTATCCTATTCTGACCCCTGCTGGGCAGTTTAACAATGCATCCACCAGGCAGAATTAGTTGCAACTCTGACCCCTGTTGGACATTTCGTAGTAATGCACCCAACTAAAATAAAGAAGAACCTCCATGTTAGGAACAAAGGTTTATTGTAACCCTACAAAAAGACACAGGGATGGCAAAGAAAATAGAAAACTAAATAAAATCATAGAAATGAAATAAGGGAAAGACATTCTCATTCTTGTACAAGTCTGAAAGCTATTCAATATACATGGACCACTGTATAATCATATATTGTCATTTTTTAATTAACATTTTATTTTATTTGTAATGCTGTGTATACATACAACATGTAGCAAACTTAATAAGGCAAATAAATAAGGTACAATTTACACGAAAACGTAACATTCCTCAACCAAACATCGAGAATGATGTGCACATCGTTAGAACTATACATCCTTCGGTGGAGGTTTTCAAATTTTCCTTGTAACCATGAAAAAAATATAGAGATCCCCACACTTATACATCTTCAAAAAGTGGGTGCAAAATACTTTCTTTCGGGAGCGAGTACAAATTGTGGAGTCAAAAGTGTTGCAAGCGATTTCATACTAAAAGGGTCTTAAGAAGTCAAAGCGTCCTCGTCGGTGCACCTTGTTTGAGGCATGCAGGCTGACGCCCAGTGGCAAGTGAAGGAACTGCATTATGGTGAGGTCATCTCCCCCCCCTTGTTATTTTACACACACCGGGAGGTGGAAAATCCATAGGATTGGAAAACAACAATGCAAATGCACTCTTGTAAAGCTGTAGCATATATGGAGGAGATATTGTCGTTTGGCCTATAAATCCACTGGTCGCTTTAGTAAATGTGTTGACTAAAGCGCCACACATTCAAACACACTAGCACCTTGTCTTTTTTATCTTTCTGGGATGCACCCCATTATTCTATCATCACTCCATTGTGCAACCCATGATTTACCATCCCTCCATAGTGCACCTGCACCTCATCAATGACCATTAGATCATATACATGTTCTGTACATACACTATTTTTCTTTAGATCTATTTTTTCTTGAAAGGGAGGATGGAAGATAAGATAACCAAATTATCTCCGTGAATGGAAATGTACCATACTGACAAAACTGCATTGAATCAACTTTGTTCTTTTTTTTTCGCTATATTTTAAACTCCTAAGCCAGTCAACACTTCCACACTCTAAAACAGGTAACAATATGATTAATACTGACCAAGTTGCTATTCCCGTCAGTAAATTGTCACATGTACAATATGGGTTAAAGCTCTGTTTGAGGAACATTCTAATAATCTGAGAACTGAAGTCAAATATCTGGGAGTTAATTTTGGATTCATTAACTGTAGCAAAGGGGGAGACACAGGCGCCACACATAGTTATTTTCTTTTTAATCTCAGATGAAAGCTTTTGAACCGAAGAGGGCCTCTTTATGTTTACCAGAGAAATGAGAGGCAATCACTTTGCGATATGGACCTGGTTATGTCTTATTAATATTCTACGGCATTAAAAGATGAAAAACACATGAAAAGTTTGAGGGCGTTAGCCTTGTGTTTTTATTAGAAATCCTAGGTTGGCTACCTTGTGTTTGAATAGACGTCTTAGGTTGGCTATCTTGTGTTTTAATAGACGTCTTAGGTTGGCTACCTTGTGTTTTAACAGACGTCTTAGGTTGGCTATCTTGTGTTTTAATAGACGTCTTAGGTTGGCTCCCTTGGGTCTTTTTACACTGTGTCAAGTGGCTTAGCATTTAAGTGCTATCCTTCGAGACCTATTTGCGTTTCCAGCATTTTATCTATTGAGAATCAAATCAACTATTCAATTGACAAAATAATAGGGTGCATTTAACGAGTGTAAATTAATGTGGAGAAACAGGTTTATTTGATCACCCCTTGTAACGGGAGTGTTCTTTAAGTTCCTTGATTTGTCTTAGCCTAAAACAGGATTTTGTGAGTTATTTTTCATGTGCTCGTCTAACACAACTATGTTTGCATAGACATCTTGCGCACACGCACACACACACACAACTATGTACCAAAAGCAGAACAATCCAGACCTTTCCATTAAATAGCAACAAACATACATTTGGCCTTGCATCTCCCTTCGGTCTACTTACTTATAGCCCAGGAAATATTCATTTCAAACTGCCTTAGAATACAAGTGGACCTAGGCTACAGAGGGCTTCCATTTCGTCTACAGACTTGGTGAAGGGTGTCAAATGTAAACAGGAAGTTCAGATCATTTACTCTCCAGGCGCATTGTGTTTGAACCCTGGTACAGGCCTGACACAGAGCATTCTCATGGTTATGCTCAGGTTTTTAGTACAAATCTCTCAAAACACCAGTATTTCCATCCAATCCATCATCAGACACGGTCAATCTTTTGAGAGACACCTTGTGTCCAAGGAATAATTTTAGCAACGTCAACACAAGCCTGTCCATAATTTCAATCCTTTTACTATTTTGATAAACAAATGTTTCTCTTTGCATCGTTTGTGTTTATCCTGTGCTTATTAATATTTGAACTGACATTCAACATGATTTCAACACAAACAGGCTAATATGTATCCCCCAATGCAGAACTTCAAAGTGTTTTAAAGAAGAGCACAGTGTGGTTAAGATGTAGTCGGTACTAAAGGGCACAATTCTCCCTTGGAAAGGAAAGTGCAAATGTGGGGAAAGGAAAAGCAGATGTCCTAATAATTGTAAGTAACAAAAAAAGTACAAAAGGTAAGGACATTTCAATAGCAGTCCGTTTTGCAACGTGAAGACATAACCTCAAATGTGTATACAAAGACCAAACAATGCAATGAAAACATAAAAAACGACATCTTTGCAATGAGCTTGTCTGAATCTAAATATATATACTCCTAATTGCAGTATATCTTGCATTATTACATATACAATTTTCCACTCTTTGGCACTCGGTAATGCCAACGCAATATTTCTCTTCTGGTAACAATTGCAGAAATACCCCAACAGAGGCCTAACCCCTGCCCTCTTTACACAGTGAACCCAGCACACGCTGAAAACAGGTTTTCCATGCCATGTCCTCAGGAGCCGTCTGCCAGAAGAAAAAAAAGCCTCCTCATCCTCAACTGACCGTCCGTCCGTCCGTCCGTCCGTCCGTCCGTCCTTCCTTCCTTACTCCCCCTAACTGGGAATGCCGTGTGCTGGAGCACCCTCTCGGGTAGGACAACCAATATCCCCAAGTATTCCCCATGTATTTTGCTCACACACTCGCACTATAAGAGCAGCTCACAAACATACATACATCTGTAATGGTCAAGATTTGCCATCAGTTGTCTCATTGCTGGCCGTTGAGGTTCCAGTGGACTAGCGGTTGGTCTGCGTGTCTAGGGACCTTCGGTCAGAGGGTGACATGGCATTGCGGGACAGAGGACGAAGCAAACGTTGGCAAACAAAAATGAACATCAACAGGACGTTGTACCACACCGAAATGTCAGACAGTTCTGCAACGAAGTGGGAGCGGTCGTCTGGCCCCTCCGATCCGAGCTCGTCCCGTCCGATCTGACGCGAGGTCGTCTCGACTTTTGGCGGCGGGTGCCCGACTTCCTGTGTGCTTTTAGAGACGAACAGGGGGTCCCCTATAAGGGGGCGGGCAGAAATACTGCTGATGTCACACTGTGGGACTAGTGGGTAGTTGCCAGGAGAGCACGGAGACACAAGGTCAAATTCCGTTAAGGTGGTGGTGGGGCGTAGTGTGGTCATGGAAAACGCAGAACACATGGGGGGGGGGGGGGGTAACGTCATCACAGTGGTCCACCTTAATATATCTCAGAGGGGAGTTCAGGTGGAAGTACGGTGTGGGACAGCCGCTCAACTCGAGGTCAGCGTGGAGTGTGACGTCCTTCAATCGGCATGGCAGGGCGCGCGCCACACACACACACACACACACACACACACACACACACACACACACACACACGGGTCCGAGTGCAGCCCGTGTTTTTCAACATAGGTCTTCAAACGTCATCGATGGCCTGGAGGAGCCAGACTTAACGTAATACTAATAAGTAATAAGCAAGGTGTGACTGCGTGAGTGCGCGCGCCTGCCGGACCGCCAAGCTGCGGCCGACTCGTGGCGCCCATTTGGAGCCAGGTGTGGATCACGACCCCGGTCTAGTTAGTAGGTCACCTTGGCCACGGGCCGCTCCCGCCCAGCGCCCTCCGCCAGGCTGTTGACCGAGCGTTTGCGGTTGCGCTTGAACTTGTTCAGGTCTTTGTCGAAGACCTCGCCCGAGCGGAGCGCCGACACCAGGTCGTCAAACTCCCCGCCCACCTCCTCGGAGCCGCCGCCCTTCTTGGACCGCCGCTCGCGCTCCCTCTGCTCCTTCAGCTAGAGGGCGACAGAGAGCAAGAGGGTGGCATTAGAGTCAATATCTCTCTCTCTCTCCTCCATGCCCTTCCCTCTCTTTCTCTCTCTCCCCCTCCTCTCCTCTCCTCCCCTCCCCCTCTCCTCCTCCTCCTCTCCTCTCTCACCATGGCCTCCATGCGGGCCCTCCTCTCCTCCCCCTCTCCTCCTCCTCCTCCTCCTCCTCCTCTCCTCTCTCACCATGGCCTCCATGCGGGCCCTCCTCTCCTCCTCCTCCTCCTCCTCTCCTCCTCCTCCTCTCTCACCATGGCCTCCATGCGGACCCTCCTCTCCTCCTCCTCCTCTCCTCTCACCATGGCCTCCATGCGGGCCCTCCTCTCCTCCCCCTCTCCTCCTCCTCCTCCTCCTCCTCCTCTCCTCTCTCACCATGGCCTCCATGCGGGCCCTCCTCTCCTCCTCCTCCTCCTCTCCTCCTCCTCCTCCTCCTCCTCTCTCACCATGGCCTCCATGCGGGCCCTCCTCTCCTCCTCCTCCTCTCCTCCTCCTCTCCTCTCACCATGGCCTCCATGCGGGCCCTCCTCTCCTCCCCCTCTCCTCTCTCACCATGGCCTCCATGCGGGCCCTCCCCTCCTCCTCCTCCTCTCCTCTCCTCTCTCACCATGGCCTCCATGCGGGCCCTCCCCTCCTCCTCCTCCTCCTCCTCCTCTCCTCTCTCACCATGGCCTCCATGCGGGCCCTCCTCCTCCTCCTCCTCCTCCTCTCCTCTCTCACCATGGCCTCCATGCGGGCCCTCCTCCTCCTCTCCCTCTCACCATGGCCTCCATGCGGGCCCTCCTCCTCCTCTCCCTCTCACCATGGCCTCCATGCGGGCCCTCCTCCTCCTCTCCTCTCTCACCATGGCCTCCATGCGGGCCCTCCCCTCCTGCTCCTCCTCCTCCTCCTCTCCCTCTCACCATGGCCTCCATGCGGGCCCTCCTCTCCTCCTCCTCCTCCTCTCCTCCTCCTCTCCTCTCTCACCATGGCCTCCATGCGGGCCCTCTCCTCCTCCTCCTCCTCCTCCTCTCCCTCTCACCATGGCCTCCATGCGGGCCCTCTCCTCCTCCTCCTCTCCTCCTCCTCTCCCTCTCACCATGGCCTCCATGCGGGCCCTCCTCTCCTCCTCGTCTTTGCGCCGCTGCATGTTCTCCAGGTCAAGCCGTGCCTCGCCGAACGACTGCAGGAAGGTGTCGAAGATGCCGAAGAACTCGTCGGGCTGCATGCGGCCCTCCTCCTCGCCAAAGTGCTTCAGGGACTTGTTGTACTGGACAGAGGAGAACCCCCACATATGGACGGATGGATGGATGGATGGTTGGACGGATGGTAGAAATAAGAACAAGAAAACGGATCAGTATAGCAGCCCATGGAAACGAATGCTTTTATTTCGCCTTTTGCGGAAAACAGCAAGCTTAAACAGAAACGATCTATTTTTAGTATAGATTGTGTGTTAAGGACACACACACACTTTATGTAAGACTTTGCTTTTGGACCACCATATGTCTCCTCTCTCCCAAGCTGTGCCTTGCTCGTGTGCCAGGACATACTTGGGAGCCAAATTAGCCTCCGTATTCTCAAAAAGTGAGATTGCCCAAACTGATTTCTCGATGGAAAGCAGATGATATCAACCCAGATCAAAGCAGGCTTTTTAATTGAGGGCGTTATTGAAAGAGGAGTTCGAATAGTACCATTGCGACTTGTAAAAGTGGGTGTAAAATGAGCGTGGGATCTGAGTTAGTGGTGATATGTGGCATTGTGCGAGCGTGTTTGTATGACTCACAGAAAAGCCCATGCCTCACACAGCTTTGGTTGAATGTAGAAACACTCTTCTCTGTCCTTTCATTTGTTGTCACCGATGACCTAGATTCAATATTTTCGTCTGCTTGCTTAAGCATGCAGACACAGATGTTGTCCGTTGTACACTGGTATTAAAATTGTCACAGTTTTGCTGGTGGAAAGACACTAAACATTGCCTTGTCTGTAATGTGTGGGTGTGCGGACGTCTGTCAAATCCCAACCAATCTCTGTGGATGAGATGGGGGGATGGGTGGGATATAAATCCCTTCCCAGCTTTGGCAGCCTCTGTGCCAATAACCCTCCGTGACCTTGAACAACTATAATCCCTGTGTAATGGATGTTAGCCATGTGCGGCGAGCGATACACAAACTTATGGAAACACACACACACACACACACATGTTGCCATGGAGACCCTGGGTGGGTGGCTGTGGTTGACTCATGCTCATCCTCAAGTGGGTCAAAGCCAACAGAAGACTCAGTGCAGGGGAAAACCCTGCGCCTCTGCTCTGTTCACGGAGGAGGACGGGGGAGAGCTAAGCCAACCGCTTGGGTTATGTTCTGAAAACACTGGAACTGAAGCTTCGCTGGGATATTCCCTCCAAGGGTATGTTAGCCTTTGGCACACACACACGCCCACCCGTAATGGGATGGGCGAAAAAAAAAGGAAGGAGCCAAAGGTTAATATACCCTGAGGTACCATGAGGGTATACCTATGGCTGCCCTGGGGGGGGGGGGAATTACCTTGTCCTTGGCCTCACTCAGCTGATCCTCCAGTTCAGAGAAGCTGAAGCCTGCAACGGTGATGAAGTCCCCGATCACGGCCACAAACTTGTCGCCCCGCTCCTGCGTCCTGCTCTGCTGGTACTGCAACTCCTGCAACCGGGGGGGGGGGGTAGAGGAAAAGGGGTTGAGAATCTGATAGAAAGTGATATTCAAAAATAATGCAAACACGGTTCCTTACATAAACTAAAGTAGCTGTTAACGGCCGCGACATACTTCACGTTCATTACTTTATCTCAAATGCGGTTTCCCACAACGCAACGCATGACGGCCAAACAATTCTTTACGCGGTTTGGTTTCGCTTCCGACACAACGTGGAGTTGAGCACCGAGTCCGTCGCTTCGTTGCGGGAGTCAACTCATTTGTGCGTGGTTAGCAACCGGGTGCGTCCCGTTTAACACAACGGCGGTCACCCCCCCAAAACCGGGCTCCGGGAGAGCGTTCCTAATGGAACACGCCCATCCGTAGCATGGGAGCCGACTACAGCGCCCAGAGGAACGCCACTCACCGCCTCCAGAGCCCTCAGTCCAGTCTTGATGTTGTGCACCTCCTTCTCCAGCTCTGCCATACTGGGGGGAGGGGGGGGGGGGAGAGACATGTAAGAACCTCTCTTTACATGATGGTATCAACTGTTTTAGCTGTAGACCTTTGGATTTGGTTTCAGCAGTTTATTTTACTGACTTACTATTCATTCAATCATTTCAGTAGTTTCTATTCAGCAATTGTTAAAAATAGATTATTATGTATATGATATGATTATTAATCCTATTTTTTTAATTTAACACATGCATTCCCCAGTGGGAATATCGCACGCACGCACACACATTGTGGGGCTGGTACTCACTTGACTTTGGCCGCCTCCTGTATACTGCCCAGGTCCTGCTGGATTTGCAGCGTGTCGGGGTAGTTCTTCTCGAAGATCATGATCAGGTAGTGCAGCATGGTGATGTTTCTGGCAGACACACGGCATGGTCAACCCACTTGTGTAGACACAGGTCTGTGGCATTAGTCAAGCCTATTGCTATGGACGTGTATCACAGCTTCAAAGGGGCTTTACCAGAGCAACTTAGACAAAAAATAACTGTGAAAGCTAAAGAAGATTATGAGGGCATCTTTTCATTCCTTAAGAAAAAGGAAAAACCGCTAAAAACTGCCACAACTACTATAAAGTTATTCAGTAGAGAGCATATACTGTATCTATCAAGACAACATTACAGTTTGATTATCTATGCCACTGCATTTCTATACTTTATACTGCAACCGACATCTCTAGAAGGGAAGAAGCAGGAACCAGAACTGCCTGGATGGAGAACTTCCAAGTGCTTGACTTCCAAGCGACACCAGTGGAGCAGCAACCAACTCACCATCCAGGAGTTTTAACTTGGAAGGCCTCACTTTTCATTTGCTGGAGCGAGCGCCACCTACCGGTCTATGCTGGACTTGGTGTCGGCGATCTTGTTGAGGCTGGACACCTTGAAGCCGTAGGCGTTGCCGCGCTGGCCCTTGTTCATGAAGTTGCCGAAGGCCAGCACCACCTCCAGGACCTGGGTGAGGCGCTTGCTCCGCACCACCTCCTTGGAGGCGCTGAGGATGGCTGGCCGAGGAGATGGAGAACAGGAAGGTTTATCATTAGTTTTAATGGTTATCTGACGGAAGGAACCCAACCTAATGTGGGGAACCAGTGCCAACCAGGGACTTAGTTGGTCCATTTGTCTTCAGAAATATTGATCCTCATAAATGGCCAACAAAAGGTGTCCAGAACCTCTTGCTCTTCTACCTGAAGACGATGGCTGAAGATGGACTCACAGTAAGAACTCTATACCATTCATACACGACATGTACAAAGGAGAAACTAGCCAGCTTGAACTGATCTGTTGTATTTAACTTAATGTGGCCTTTTTCTTTCCAACTGAACGCTGGCTAACATATGTTGTATGCTAAAGCCTGAGGTACCTTAGGAGGAAGTCTTGGCCAACAAAGAAAGCTATAATTCAACTCATCAAGTGCTTCCATTGGTCTATTACCCAGAAGTCCCCTCTGTCTAACCCCCACCCCCCCCCCATATGAACTGTATTGGCTGAGGAGCAGGTGCTTTCCACTCCCATGCTGGACCGCCACGTGTGAACCAGAGAACAAGAAACAGAACCCATATTGTTGCAGTTATGACTCTTCCTGCCATTACACAACATGGAACTCTCTCTATCCCCCTCTCTCTCCGTCTGTGTGTATGCATGTGTGTCTCTCTATCCCCCTCTCTCTCCGTCTGTGTGTATGCATGTGTGTCTCTGTTTCTCCCTCTCTGGACGGAGCGTCCCTGTTTTGGCTCTGTGCAGCGTCTGTTCTGTTGTGCCGCCATTGAACCAACTGGGTGGTCCTGGGAAATGGAGTCTTTCCTTGTGTTTCCATCGGTATATCACAGAGAACCGATGAAGACATTGAAGCACTGAAATTGATGAGCAGGCTTAATATTGAAATACAAATACACCACAATGTGGTATATTAGAAGCCTTGCACCAATACCCAAACACCATGCTATATTTCCTTGCTCTGATGACTTCAACTTGAAACCTCTTTCCACTCCAGGGATCTTTTATCTTTGACAGAGACAGATCTCTTTTAAACCAAGCATCAAATTATTCACAGATTATTTATTTAGTATGCAATATACTTTAGTGTACCCTTAGTTGTAATGTTATTCATCTGATAAAAACCTTTCTGTTTTCTTATGCTACAGTATCCAACAGAGGCATACAGCAACAAAGAGCTATAGTGTAGTAAAGAAGTGTAACAGCACTCCTCTCAGAGACGGGAATGAGTTCCAGTAAATTCTACCAACGGCATGGTATTGGTTGATTATTAAATGAAAGCGCACAGAAAACACACACACACACACACACACACTTTGGCTTCCCCTAGAATACTTTCCCTTGCTCTTTGATGCATCAAGCTGGAGTCTTTACGAGAGTGACTCTCTTCTCACAACATGTGCCAGTTTTCCAAAACAGCTTCCCTGGTAACCTAGCGGTATATTTAAGCTAGGAAAAAGGAACAACTGCAGCATACAGTAAACCAACCACACACACACACACACACACACACACACACAGTGTGTCTTCCCCGCATATAACAATTCCCACCCACACACAACTAACATTTGGTTAGAATTTTCAATGGGACCTTTGTAGACAAACCAATATTTAATTTGCTTGTTATGTTGTCCCTCTGAGTGTGTATTTCTATTCAAAGCCATCGTAATCTGACCACCTAGATGCACATTCTAGGAATTAAATAGCATCCTCTTACCCTTTATATGAACATAGTAAGGAACATAAAAAGTATTTTGAACAACCTATTTTCACCAATACTACAATTGGGTTCATTTCTGAACTTCTAATGACACATTAATGTAAATTGTGGCTTGTGGATTGGTGAGACTCTTGTGGCTCGTCTGTGAGCTGTTTCTCCTCACCTTCAACCTTGGGCTTGGTTTCTGCCAGTCTCTCAGCAAACTTCTTTTTGAAGAACAGCGCCTGCATTCTCTGCTGGTAGTGGTCAATCCTGAGGGAGCCATAGAAACAGCATGTGAGAGAGGAAACATAAACCATTGGGTAGGCCTTAACAACACCCATCCATCATTACTTTCACCCTGTCCTTAACACACAGCAAGGTTTGCTTCCATTTGTTTTGCATTGATATGCATATCCTGCGTTACCAACCGGCAGCTTAAATGTAATGATCATGCAATATTTGATGTCATAGCATCTTTATTTCGCAGGCTCACCTCTGACACAAAGACACTAATTGCAACACGGATAGCAAGAGCTCAACCCCAAGAGGGTGGCGTGGGGGTGGGGAGGGCCTTATAATACATAGCGTAAACCAAGAGTTCAAACCGTTCTTTAGTACTAACATGGAGATTGTACATTCGCGCGGTTCTCGAGATAAGCTCTTAAGGTTTATAAGCTTGCTTCCCATCTGGATCCCCCCCCCCCCCAGAACCCTTCCATGCCGAGCGTGTTTCAAAGGAGCGGGGCGGCGCTGTGGGTTACCGGCTCATCTCGTAGAGGAAGCGGTCGGCGCGGGCCATGCGCTCCAGCTCGTGTTTGTGTTCCTCCAGCAGGTCGATGTCACTCTTCTCTGGGATGAACTTCAACAACTGCCAGGGGACGGGGGAAGAACCGGAGAACAGGGGTGAACAATCAATACGAGAAAAAATAAAAGCTGCAAATATACCTTGGCAAAGTTGTCCAAATATTGACGGGACACTAGTCTACACCAGTTTAACATTTTCCAATCAATATATGAACTGTTCAAATATTAAACTCAAAGTATTAAAACAAATGTAAAAATCGGCCTACTCTTAGGATGACTGGTTTCCGACTACAATCCTCTGATTGACAAGTGCAAAACACTTTCTAGATGCTAGTTAATCCCAATCCAAACATTGGCGCATTTGGATGACTATGTTTTGAATGGATTGGCCTGCAATGCATCGTTGCCCTTACCTGCTCCAGCATGTCTTTGGCTAGCTCCTCCCTCTCGTCCATCTCCAGGATGGCCCTCCTGATCTCTTCATTGCTCATTTTTAACCTGCAGGACAACAATCACACATTGCTGCACTACGTGGTATTGTCCCGAACAGCTTATTCGGGAAAAATGTGTTCAATGAATATTGATCCATCTGTTCAGAAACTCCATTGTGTGGGTCTCATGTAATTCTTTCGTAAAATGAACCCATACACCCTGAACACAAACACCCCCCCGCCCCTCCGTGGCCAATAGTGCACTTATAGCTCTCTCACTTGTGCTCGACCTAGCGTGCAAGGAGCAGATGTGGTTAGTGCTATCTGATCAATGGTTAGGGGGGGCGAGTTGGGATCAATAATGTGCTCAACCGGCCCAACAGAGCCCACAGGCACATGGCCGTCCCCGTGAGGCCCTGTTCCAGTGCCCCGGGGATCGGTCATCCTTTGAAAATGACCTCAGCAAGGCTGACCCCCATGCTGGTGTGTTTTTGTCAGTTCTGAACCCCGAAAACCTGATAGATCCGTTAATGGCACCACAAGATGGAGGGGGGGGGGGGGGGGTGCACATTGATTGGAGTTAAGGTCTAGTGTGTCACTGACCACTTGCTGGGGGGCCGGGATCAATTTAGGTGTCACGTTATGGATGAGAAGTGGGGAGCAGAAGTGTCCTAACACTGCGCTTTGTTCCTAGCCCACTTTACCAAAATTGAATCAATGAGAGGTAATTCAATTACTTCAACAGATGTCCTGAAGGGAAACTTTGGTTCACTTCCTGTTCCTGAGCATGTCCATACATGGTCTCAACACCCAAACACACAAAACGACATGCATGACGTGGTCTTCATGCTTGCGATTACACCTCCTTTTGTTTGTGTACAAAACCCTCGACCAGAGATGTTCTAGGACGCGTGCGAGCCCTCGTACACGGATGTTCAGAAGGCAGCAGCGACGTTCGAGACCACGTACTTTGATAGCAGGATGACGCAGTTCTGTGCGCGACGGCCATCGATGACCGACAGCTCTTTGACCTTCCTCGTGCTCACGTACAGGTCGTCCATAGAACCCGTTTCTTTCTGCACAGAGACAAAAAAAATAAAAATAAACACAACAAAGAAAGCATGTTCGATTTCGGAAAAACAGCGACATTTTTTTCTCCTTTACCTCCCCCCGACACACTAGTACTGAGTTGTTAAGGTTTAGCTGCGGTGCCTCAGATCTGACCGGCTGCACTAGACGTCACACTCCGGTTTGGAGCGACGAGACCGCAGGACACGACCACATCTAAAGGCCGTGGAGAGGAGCCGTTATGGAACCCATCACTCTGGGGCTGTTTTAATAAAGCTAACCAATGGAAACCCGATGATCGGCAGCGTGATTAAGTGCCGGGCAACATGTTGCCAAATCATCCGTCAAGAGTGAAAACGCTGGGCCGCCACGAGTTGAAATAGAAGCTCTGGCCAAGTCCTACTGCATGTATCAGGTGTTACGCGGCGTTTATGAGAGAGCGAGCAAGAATGAGAGAGAGAGCTAAAAAGGCGAGTGTAGCCATGAATTCTGTAGACCGAATCATGCACGGCATATAAAAACATTCTGAAAATGTCGTGAAAAGACTCGGCCGCCATTGGTCCGTTGGGCAAGGCGCAGCAAATCCAGCGGCAGTCTTAGGAGCCGATTGGTTTTGGCGAGTAAACTCTGGGCGCATGCACTCCTATAAACCTCTCTGCAGAACAGGAAATAAAACCTCAGTTGAGGCCTACGAGATATTTTGCAAAGCTCCACACAAATCTTGATTTAGAAAATAATATATATAAATACCCCCCCCCACACACACACACACGTAAAGAGTACTTCTGTCTGGGACTTGAATGTAAAAATATGGAACTACATTTGGAGTCTACGTGAAATAGCAAATGCTATTCGTAGCCTCATCTGGTTTCCTGCCCGCTGCGGTAGCTGTGCATGGTGTGTGTGTAAAACAGATGCTGCTTGTAAAGACAGGCTCTTTTCAAGGGCCCATGTTGCCCTCTGTGACCGACAAGACCCATGGAGGTCGGCACTGGAGCAAGGCCCCCGGGGGCCAACTGCCAAAGACATGTATTTTTTACACATGCACCAGGGCGTCTCTGATGGACTACGGTTCACTCATAGGTATCCATGTAATTGGCGTGTCAGTTTTTCTTCATCTGTGAATCTGTAACTTTAATTCTGCCGACACAAAGGGGTTCCAATACGGGGTCACAATAAAACATCAGGACCGAGGCGGTGGTACGGTTACGGGGACGAGGGCACTGGCACAATGACAGAACCGATGCTGACGTGTAGAATTAGTCGGACGACGTTAGTAAACCTGCCACTGTTAACCCCCCCCCCCCCTCAATTGAGATCAGATATACTTTAGTACACCCAGACTTTACTTTGTACTTTATTAATCCAGTACTTCCTTAATCCAGAACAGAGGCGTCATATCCCTTTCTGGGTTGAGGCTCATAAAAGCCAAGGCCACTTTTGCTTTTATGGACCTCGTGAAATGAGTAGAAAACATAAGCAGAGGAACACCAAACGCAACAGACACACACACACACACACACACACACACACACACACACACACACACACAAACAAAACATTCACAGATACTTTCGGCACAGATACTTTGCCCCCCCGTCCCCCTTCCCCTTTATGTCGACGGTCTGACGAATCGCAGGAGAGAATGGGAGGCGCAGGGGGGGCGGCGGTGTATAAATGCTGCGGAAGCCCTGTACTCACCTGTTTGAAGGATTGGTTAGTGAGCAGCTCCTGTTCAGCAGGTGGAGCAGTGCAGCGAGAGAGGGAGAAACAAAGCCCAAACAGTGAGTGGGACCAGCGTGCGACAGGTCAACGGTTCAGGACTGAGGTGGTGTCGGCACAAGCAGGAGTTAGGAACTCAAACAATAAGCAAGAGCATCAAGGGAAAGGAATTGTACTGAAAAGGATCTCACTGTTGGCGCATTGTACACATCGAAGAACATATGGTCTACAATGATCAGGGTTATCCTACAGGGATCTAGTAAAAACAAAAAGAGGTTCTCTGTCCAATAAAGGGCCATGCAGGCAATTATACAAATCGTTGACTGACATATTTGACTATCATCTGATTCTATTGCCGATTGGAGCAGAGCTGTCATTGTAGCCGTGGGGATGCCCTGGGTTTCACGGAGGCAACATTACTACAAAACCTCCCTGCGGCACTGCTAAAGAGACCAGTAAAAACACCCCCTCTTTGAACACATATCAACTGTAATCAACAGCCACGGCACCCCATTTATTTAACTACAAAGTCCTGGGGGAAACAGCACTGCCTTCCATGTGGCTGGTACCGTAGGAGTAGAAGGCTTGTAACCATTTTGTAATGTTTCCACAGGGAGATATGTATTGCCCTCCCATCGCGCCTGTAGCACACTCCGTATCAATGCTGATTAATGGAAACCATATTTGTGATGAATCAGCCGCTTCTACTCCATTATCAGAATAAGACGGCTCGAGCTGAAGGAAACCCTGTAGCGTCCCTGTAATGCATTATGGGCAATTTTGAAAACCATAGTAAATTAAACTACTGGGTAATGTTGTTGGTTGGATGGCTTTGTGCATTACTTTAATCAACATAGATCCCTACTCCATCTTCATGCAAACAGAGCAGAGCCCAGGCCTTTATGGCACACGTGCAAAAGCACATCCCCAATCAATCTATTTCAAAAGATAATCGATTACTGCAATCAATAATACACAAAACCCTCTGCCCTAACCCATACCCTCCCTCCCCCTCCATACCATTAACACAACAACAACGTTAATTAACACAAGTGCAGTACAACATGTCCGTCCTGCCCACAATGCAAGCATGGGGAAAGCAAGGAGCGAACCTGCTGTCTCTGGTACGCTGAGAACATCTTCTCAATGTCCTTGAGGTCCAGGATCTGGAAAGCCCGCAGGTCATCGATGTCGTGCCAGATGGTACCCGTGATCTTGTTCTGGGAACATAAGGCAAAGAATTGAAGTGAAGAATAAATTCAGGATTTGAATCCCATGCCGTGTCGGCACATGAGATTAGTTAAGAACTATGCCTGGAAGACGTTTTAAGAAAAATGGGCTGATCAGGTTCATAAATAATGAAAGGATGGTGATCATTCATGTTATCTTCCTATTATTGCATTAATAGATAGTTTAACCTTTTGAAAGAAACCTACAGTTTATGAATAGGTTATTATGAATTCAGAGAGACTTTGAAGTGCATTTTATGCCATGTCACAATGGTGGGTCTTTCTACCATTGCCGCTATTTTAGGAAACCGCAACACGCATACTTTTAATCTAAGACCCGTGCAAAATACATGCAGTGCTTGGAATCCGGGCTACGATACCTCTCCCAGCTTGGCCCAGTTGAAGGACTTGAGGGGATGGGAGGGCTGGGGGATGGACTTGGAGCGCTGGCTGCTCGTCAAGCCGAAGGAGGGCGGAGCCGGAGGGGGCGGGGCTCCAAAGAGAGGCGGGCCTCCGGGCGGAGGTGGCGGGCCTCCGGGCGGAGGTGGCGGCGGAGGAGGCGGGCAGCCGAAGGGGAGCAGAGGAGGAGGAGGAGGCGGAGGGAAGCCGCCCATCATGGGGGGCGGAGGCGGAGCCACGGGGGCCCCGGGAGGCGCGGGAGCGGCCGGGAACGCCACGTTCCCCCCCTTTTGAGAGAGACGACAAGAGAGGTGCAATTCAAATCGAATTAGAACATATAAGAAATCCGATCAACATTTCAAAATGGGCATCCCACGTTGCGACGTTGGTTATGCAAACTTCCCGCCGATTTGTAACCATTGTTTATCTTTAACAGGAATAAACCTTTGGTCAGGCCAGCATCGTGAGGCAGGGCTACTTGACCGGTGGTTGATCATTTCAAACCGGTGCCGTCGCTATCCGACACGATAGGTGCATTATCCTTGAGGTCTTTCACTCTGGGCTTAGGGCCCAGGATCAAACACTCCCATCCCCGCAGGACAATAACAATCGACTCCCAATCACGAGATTGCTTTTGCTCCAACGTTCAAAGTATCAACGCGAGTCTCACTGCAAAGTCGTGGATCCGCGACGACAGGTCCTGGACGTGCTCGCGGGCCGAGCGCAGCTCCTCGCCCTCGCGCTGCAGCTTGTCCTTCATCTTGTTGAGGGTCTTCATCATGTCCTCCTTCTCCGAGGTCTTGGTCTCGCACTCTCGCTCCTTGCGCTCCAGTTTAGCCATCAGCTCTGCGTGATCTATAAAAAAAGGAAAGATCTTTTAAAAGATGTATAGCAGCAGCAGATTGCGGCTAGAATGTGTATTTGAGAAGGTCATTGTGATACAGAGTGTGATAATACACTTGACTGGGTTTGACCTCAAGCGGATCGGGTGTTTAGCACATGGTGAGGTGCAGTTCCTTCATGGAGCACCAGGGCGCAGTGTTACCAACAAGCAGCCTCACCTTTCCTGAATTTCTCCGCCTGCTCTCGCCACTGCTTCACCTCATTCTCGTTGACCAGCCTGCAGGAAGAGAACAGGAAACGACACAAGCATGAAGCTGAACCTGTAGATTTACAAGACACTGCACGGGCCTCGCTCATTCAAGAGCACTTAGGAAGCAAGCGGGGTGGGGTTGGGATCTGTTGCAGTCTTACGAGGAGCCGGGCTCAAACATTTAATGAAATTCAGCTTTGTATGGTTTGGCAATTATTCTTTTACTGGGAATCATGGTCGATTTACCAAATATGCGCATGAAATTCGGAATGCTTGCCAGTTCGGAACCACATAAGCTGCATAGCATAAGCTTTATGGTTTCAAGTTATATCCATGGTTATGGAAAGCTCCAGACGGTGGGTCTGCATAGGTTTTTAGTGGATTGTTTTGACATGAAGTTGAGTTGACCGGTCACATTAATGATGCCAGAGAGAGACCTTGTGCTTTAGGTTATAAGTTGAATCGGATGGAAAGTATTTAGAGGTTATGAGATGGGAATAGAGATTGAGACATGACACCTGGAGCCTCGAAGGTGGCCGTGGCTAGATCTGAGAGAATAAGAAAACAGGAGAATAATGACGCTACAGGCTGCAGCGGGAGGCACAGAGAGCAGGCAGGACAAACCAAGGACTTGTAGTACAGCAGGTCACTTTTCACTGGTGACTAGAATTAAAAACACAAAACACTTTCTTCATCAAGTGCTTGTGTTCTTAACCAAACAAAAAACTAGTGGACTTTATAATCACGGGAACGTCTTCTGCTGCTCAAGAAAATTAAAAATGTATTAAAAATAACGGCCTTTATTTTGTCAGACATTTCCACGACAATAAATATCTTTTGCGTGTTTTTTTTTTACTTCAGGAAGAGTGTTACATTTCTGGTCAGGCGCGCAAGCGAGCGGTCAGAGCCGTCGCCACACCAACCGCCGCTGATTAACAACCAGGTCCTCTGTTTGCCTAACCTGCCACACACACACACACACACACACACACACACACACTTACCCTCGGCAAGCAGCCAATATAATGGACCGAATATACATCCCGTACAGAAGGATAATTAGCCCTCCCTTTCTGGACACACCGCAAGTCTAACCCAGACTCAGACTGGACTGTGAGACTGGCCCGGCCCTAATGGCCTCCAGGTTGACAATGATAGAGAGGTACTGGTCGCCTTCACCAGACCTGCTCCCTTTCTGCAGCTAAACAGAACTACACTAAAGTGTGCTGCCGATGGTGTAAAACAGCAGCTGTGGAGCCAAAGAGGGTGATGGGCGGGTGAGGGGGTAGGGGTGTATTACATTGTCCAAGTCCCCCCACTGCTGCACATTCACTGGCGAGACTAAACAAGGGAATGAGTGATCGAGCCCACACGCTCGCCAGACAAACTGGACTAGGGGAAGACCCAGAGTGAAGAGCCAGATGAAGTAGACGAGAGGTTGTAACAATTAAGTGTGTGTGCGCACGTGTGTGCACGCGCGCGCGCACGTGCGTGCGTGCCTGCGTGCGTGCTCCACGGGAGGAAGATTCATCACAAATACAGCGAAGTGAAGAAATGTAAGTAAATTATTAATTTGGAGGGAGGACAGGCCAGGCCATTGTAAACTCCCAGTGATATGCAGAGGGCTGCTTTTATGCTTTGGAAAGGAAATGTTTTTCAGAGTCATCTTTTTATTGCCAAGCCACTGCTTCGCAGCACCTGAGCGGGGCCAGACGTGGCCGGCCTGCCGGGGCCTAATGGGATTAGGGCTGTTTCTCTTTGATCTCGGGCTTCCGCTTTCATGCCCCTGGGAGCCAATGGAGCGCCGCTCCCTTCGACCTCGCTGCCGCGCCGCCTTCCCCTCCGTCGTCCAATCAAATCCCAAAGCCGCGCTGCAGGGCGGCACGAGGGAGGAACGCAGAAGCCGCGGCTTGGCACACAACTATTTCTGTTTGTGTTGTATTCACGGCGAGGAATCATTTATAGACGCGGTCACCCGTTTATTGCATATTCTACTGCTTGTTTGGCTTGGCAGTGAGGCTCTAGTTTTGGGGCAAATTTAGGGCTCGTCGTCTTAAGTGTCTTTTTGCTGAGGAATGAAACCCAACTTGCGGTTACATCATACAGCTTCTTGCTGGTGAGGCTGTGAGAGCGCACTAGGAAACTGGGAACCTTCCGGAGACGCGAGCCAACACACAAACCAAGAGGGGAAGAAGAGAAAATCCTCTTGGACCCCCACTCAGACAACATGGAAATAGACAGAAGGATGGGGACGCGTGTCGCCCAGTACCTGTGTGTGTGTGTGTGTGTGTGTGTGTGTGTGTGTGTGTGTGTACGTGTGTGTGTGTGTGTATGTGTGTGTGTGTGTGCGCGCAAGGGTTTGTGTGTGCGTGCAAGGCTGTGTGCGTGTGCGTTCCAGGTGCAGGGAGGCCTACATGCGGATGATGTTTTTGACGCTGAAGTTCTCCAGCGGCGCGGCGTCCGGGTCCTCTCCCTTGTCGTCCTGTAAGACGATCTGCTGGAGGATACGGTCCAGGAGCTGCCAGTGCTGCAGGCTGCCTCCGCCCCGCTTATCTGGGTGGAGGGAGAGGAGAGAGGCAGAGACACAGAGGGACAGAGGCACATTGAGAGAGAGAGAGAGAGAGACAGAGAGAGAGGCAGAGACACAGACGGACAGAGGCACATTGAGAGACAGAGAGAGAGAGACAGAGAGAGAGGCAGAGACACAGAGGGACAGAGGCACATTGAGAGACAGAGAGAGAGACAGAGAGAGAGACAGAGAGAGAGGCAGAGGGACAGAGGCACATTGAGAGACAGAGAGAGAGAGACAGAGAGAGAGGCAGAGACACAGAGGGACAGAGGCACATTGAGAGACAGAGAGAGAGAGACAGAGAGAGAGACAGAGACACAGAGGGACAGAGGCACATTGAGAGACAGAGAGAGAGAGACAGAGAGAGAGACAGAGACACAGAGGGACAGAGGCACATTGAGAGACAGAGAGAGAGAGACAGAGAGAGAGACAGAGAGAGAGGCAGAGACACAGAGGGACAGAGGCACATTGAGAGACAGAGAGAGAGAGGCAGAGACACAGAGGGACAGAGGCACATTGAGAGACAGAGAGAGAGGCAGAGACACAGAGGGACAGAGGCACATTGAGAGACAGAGAGCGAGACAGAGAGAGAGACAGAGAGAGAGGCAGAGACACAGAGGGACAGAGGCACATTAAAGACAGAGAAAGAGACACATAGAAAGACAGAGAGAGAGACACATTGAGAGACAGAGAGAGAGACAGAGAAAGAGAGAGAGACACATTGAGAGACAGAGAAAGAGAGAGACACATAGAGAGCCAGAGAGAGTGAGAAAGAGAAAGAGAAAGGGAGAGAGAGAGCCAGAGAGCCAGAGAGAGAGGGGCAGAGCAAGAGAGCGAGAGGCAGAGAGAGACATGTTCTCAATTACAACTCTCAAAATGAAAGCACATGGTGCCGTTTACAAGCCCGACTGTATCGCAACCATCAACCTTTATCAGAAGTTTCCTACGCCTCACCTCAAAGATGGTTGCTTCTATCCCTCACCGTATGATTTATACTGTTAACAATAATAATAAAAATAATATTATTAATAATAATAATGTTTAAACCGACATCAAATGCCAGGTAGTGTAAGAGAAGTGCGCCTCTGGGAGAATAATAACTCCTGGCCGATGTGTGATTTTCTGTGACTCTGGGAAGGCGATATGCTGGGACCTATGGGTGTACTCACAGGGCATCTGCAGGCAGTGTTGGAGTATGGAGATGAGGTATGGGTAGGCCTCTGTGTGGTTCAGCTTTTTCTTGATCAGCTCAAACATGGCGCCAGCACTCTTTGTGTCCACGTGGGTCTGCAGGTAAAGAACCCAAAGACGACGAGGATGATCATGAGGATTTTAGTTTACTCTGTGACCGTCAACTATGTGTCGTGCTGCTTAACAGGCACTTAAACAGGACTGTCACAGTCAACACAACACATTTGTAGAACTACTACTACTAGTGAGTACAAGATGAATAGATGAATGAACTCACCAGATCGAAACGTTTGGCCAGTTCAGAGTCGTCTTCGTTACGCACCATCTCAAAGAAGTCCAAATGTCTATGGGGAGCGAGAGACAGGCCGACACACAGAGAGAGAGAGAGAGACAGAGAGACAGAAAGACAGAGAGAGAGAAAGACCAAACGATAGAGACAGCCAAAACAGAGACAAAAATTCACCCACAAAGAATAAAAACAGATTACAACAGAGCCTGCAAGTTCCTAACCATCCACTCACGTATAAACCCTTCAAACTAAACGCCTCATTGTCATTGGTTGAGCGATGGTCGGACACGCACCTGTCCAGGGTGGCGTTATCGTGGGCCCGGAGCTTGTCGATGACGGGCTGGATGCCCAGCATGAGGAACTCATACCGCAGATGCAGACGAAACTCCAAGTTGTCCTGATGGAGAGGATGGGGGGGGGGGGTGTTGAATACGAAGCCCAACATTTTGGGTATTCCCAACATGTTGGCCTGACAGGAAGGAGTGAGAATGACAGCGGCTCTGACCTCCCCTGCTCCGGCGTTCAGCACGGCGTTGATGAAGGACATGATGGCCGTCTTCAGGTTGACCTCGTCTTTGTAGCGACCGGTGCTCTTGTCCAACTCGTTCAGCAGCGTCTACACACACATGCACACACGCACAAACACACACACACACAGAGACACATGTAAGACATTAGTTTTACATGTTTTGCTTATGGCAAAAGGAGCACCCATCTAAAAAGGTGAGCTCATTCAACACTGAGTTACAAAAGGATATTCTGACTCGTAAAATTTAACCAGGCCATTGCTCAAACCCTCTAGTGTCTAGTGGGGGGGGCTGTTCACCCTCCAACATAGTTTCACACCCTAAAAGCATTACAAAAACAGCCAAAAAAGGGTTAGGGTAACAACATTGGTTGAAATCACCCTGTGGTGTTTGTTTAACCTAGGGTGCCTCGATTTACTGTGCCCTCGGTGCCACTAAGTTCTTTCTTGTTGACACAGTCATGCTGGGTTACCATTATGACCCCTGCCCCCCCCCCCCACCAATCTCATGCTAACTGCCCATGGTTGCTTTTAGCGCAATGCTTTATACCTCCACCACACGTCCCCAGTGTGGGTGGCTAAGTGTTGCGCTGACCCTGTGCGCTAAAGTGCACATCTGAGCATTGCCGGGCGCCGGGTCCCTTGAGTCATCAAAACAGGCGCGCCATGACTTATCCTCCCCCGACAGAACAACCCAGTCGGCCCTCATTAACCCGAGACCTCGCATGACTCACGTCTTCACCAATGGCATCCCAAGTATTTGGGTTCCATAAGTAATAAAATAAGAAAAAACAACATACCACATTTAGCGTAGCACATATACTTCCCAAGCCATGTTGCCGTCCAAGGGCAAACGAGACACAACGTCATGTGGGACTTGGCACGAAACCAAAGAGTAGTCCTCAAAGGATAACTTCAGGATTTTTCAACATGGGCCATATAAGCAACATTTTTGGTCTGACTAATTACCAATTCTAGTATTGAGTGAGAACGCTGTAGCTGTAATCCGCAAAACTGGCTGCAATGTTATCTTTTGGGCTATAGCATCCCATCATCCCTAACCCATCAATGTCTGTTCATGTTTTTGTCCCTGACGGGTTGAGATTGTTATCATCAATGTCTGACAAAAATATTTGAAGGATCTCTACAGAGAACACAACTTTTGTTAGTGTCCAACCGGGTCTCACTCACAACCCAGTAGAAGTCTCGTTCTGAAATCTCACTCTCTGGAGAGATGAGTTGTTGAAGGAAGTGCCCATATTGTCATGACAAATCTCAACCCCTCCTTCACCCAAATGTTTGAGCTAAAACTAAGCTACAGTTTCTGTAGTCCAACACAACAAACTCTAGCCGGCACTCCTCTCTCCAACACTCATTCTTCCAACGCTCCCCTTCTGCAACAACTCAGGGAAAGTTCCCGCAACAACACGACTCTGGCGAAACTTCAGAGCGAGCCATCTCCACGAGGGCCACTCGGCTAACAGACCAGACCAAGCAAAAGGTTAAAGTTAAAAGTAGAGTCTCAGTGTGGGGATCCTGTCCATCATGTTGTCAAGACACTTCTAATTACAATCTGAGGAAGTCAGTGGTAGAATCTCAATTTTTTTTTTTTGTCAACTTGAGCCGTTATTGGGACAGCGGGCGAGCACGGTCAGAAACATCGACTCAGCGCTTAGCCCGCCCGACCCCCCCCTTCCCCAGCCCTCCTTCCCGCGGCCGACTGACCTGGAAGCGTGTCCTCTCGGCGGCGTACTTCTGGTAGTGCGCCATGGCCTGCAGCACCTTCTTGTGGCCGTCGGGCACCAGGCACACGGCGCCCAGGATCTCCAGCACCGCCACCTTGGTCTTGACGTTGGCCGTGCGCAGGCTCTGCGAGATGGTGTTGATGCTCTGCGGGTGCGCCAGCACGTGCGCGCGCCCCTGCGAGTTGTTCATCAGCGCCTTGATGCAGCCGATCACCGAGGTGTGCACGCGGCTCTCCGACGTCTCGTAGTCCATGCTGCGCAGGAAGTTCAGCAGGCAGGTGAGGCCGTCCAGCTCGATGAAGCGCGTGACGAACCTGGCGAGAGTGACGCGTGGGGACACAAAGCCAGCTGACGGATGAACGGGATAACTTCAAATAATGGACAAAAGAGAAAATGGCTGGTGACCGACTTGTTAAAGGGAATACTAACTTCTTGTACACAATTGTAGGATTATTTATTGTAATAATGTACCGATATTATTGTTTTTTAGGTTCATTGTTGACTCAACCCATCAGCTTTCTCCAAATATGCACCGGTATGAGAAGTTTAACTCAAGCATTGCGTTGTCTAGAGCGTTAATTGTCTTTTCTCCAATCAACTCCACCACCTCAATAAATAGACAAATTACAATAACATGACCTCCCCCCTCGGCTGGGAGAGGAGGAAGCAGGCCTCGTCGCTGACAGACTAGACTCTGTTCAGGGGCTGGAATGTGACATCCAGCCTCCATGGAAAGTTGTTGTTGTTGTTAGCAAATGATCTTCCCACGCACTGAGATTCCTGATAGGCCTTTATAAATGACCGCTCACAAGAGAGCGCACAGACAGACATCGAGAGAGCCAACAGAGGGACCCAATAGAGAGAGAGCAAGAGAGAGAGGGCCAACACAGAGGGAGGGAAAGAGATTGTAAGGACAACGTAATGGAGGGAGGGTGGTGTTTAAACAGAGCACAACGCTCTGCTGTGAATCTGAACATTTTTCTAGATTTACTGCAGATCAGACAGTTTGTATCCAATAATACAATTCAGAAGAGTAGCAGTCAAGTTTCTTTCTTCTCAGCCACTGTTTCCTTGGCACAGCAAGCATAGAAAAGTACAAAGAACAAAGCCTAATTTACCCTAAACCATGACTGCATGTCCAACCGCTTTTTAAGAACATTTAATCCCAGATTCAAAGACCACATGCACACAGAGACGCATATGGTTCATCTGGCCGGACCGCCGGAAACATACTCTCAAATGCATCCTTTAATCCTCCGGTCCCCAGCCGTGTCTGTATGATCTCATGGACACACACACACACACACACACACACACACACACACACAGAAGAACAGAAGGCCCTGGCCTGAACGGATCTTGTGTATTGAATCCACAACGCTCTTCCCCTCAGATATAAGACAGACAGACAGACAGACAGACAGACAGCCAGCCAGCCAGCCAGGCAGACAGGCAGACAGACGCCGGGACCAGAACAACGCAGAGCCGAACCCTGGCACGGAACTTCTGTGTCTGGGTGTATCCGTGACGACGCACTGGGGTCGAATGGAAACGATTTCGAGTTCACATGTTGACATGTTGTCCTCCGTGGTTGGTGGTTTTGCGGGGCCCACCTCTGACAAAGATTAGATTTTGGAAGGGGGAAGGCGAGGGGAACCAATCTGTGAAGACGATGACGATGGCGGTGGTGCTGCACCGGTTCCAGCGGGCGGCAGGATCCCAGTCTTGCGTTGCGTTGCGTGCGTGGAAACATGCACGGCAGGCGTAGACTTCGGTACTGAACATTCATCTGAGGCCAAGTCTCGCCCTCCCCCACCCCTATGATTTCCACAGCATAAATTGATCTGATCTCTTCTGACTCTGCAGTCTCCTCTCGTTTCTCCTTCTCCTCATCTTCCTCAACCTCTCCTCCTCCTCCTCATAAGTTCTGTGACATTAAAGCTTGGCTGAGCGGCGTGCTTTTTCCCCCCCTTGTTGCCTTCTCTCAACCCCTCTGAGATTTGGTTCAAGGCAGCTCCTACTTTATGACTGCCGACGACGCTATGATCTCAGCGTTGCACACAGCTAGTGCCCAGCCAAAATCCCCAACCAGAAAGAAAAACTGATTCGAATTGTGACTTCAGTTAAAATACATCATTGGAAAAATATATATAATACAATGCGCGCGTAAGTGTGACTGTTGAGTATTGTCAAACAAATTGTAAAGGAACATTAGCAACAAAAAAATGACATATTGAAATATCCTTGAAATATTATGATTACCAAAGGAAAAAAAAATAAAATCCCCAATGTTATTGGAAGATGGAACCCTGCCAGTCAGTGTCTATTGACACTGCCAAGGCACGACCCATGGTACATAACCCAGAACCACCACCACCACTACCACCACCACCACCACCCTCTACCCATCAGGCCGAGGCTACAGGTCCTGGGTCAGTTTATCGAGAATGGCTTTGTGCTCTTGGCCAATACGGCCCTGTGTCATATCCAACAGTGTCCAACAAGCCATTGGATGCTGTTGTTTTTTTAAGCTTTGGTTAATGGGATGCCGTTCATGTGATGTTGTTTCCATGATGAACACTCTGGGCTGTGTGAACGTATGTCCTGCATGAAGTTCAACACAGAAAGTAACTCTGAATCAGAGCAGAAGACAAGCAAACACCACGGTGTAATATGGGTGGCCCAGTGCATCACTCCGCTGAATCAGGTTTCACCACTGGGGTTTGGATCACACGCTCTTCTTCTGCGGATGACGTGCGGAAAAGAAACGCTCAGGGGGTTGGTGGAGAGGTCACGCTCACCTCAAAGCCGTAACCGCCGGTGAGTCCACACGAGTGTCTCACACACATAAACACTCGCCATCTCTTTGTTACCTCAATCAACTGCACACACATTGGGTTCAGAGACCTAAATCACAAACACACACACACCCATTCCCCCCCCCACACACACACACACACACACACACACACACACACACACCTTGTTCTCTGCTGAAAAGGGCTTCCAGACACTGAACTAGAGACCCGAGGACCGAGGGAGGGAGGCGTGTGCGAGGAGGTGAGGTGTCTGTGGTGGCTGCAGGGAGACGTCATTCGATACGTCCCCGGCTCAAACTCAAATAAATCCTCGGAAGCCCCCCCTGTGCGTCTGGGCCCTGGGGCCTCCCAACTGAGGGGGCCGGACGGAGGGCGAGAGAGACGCGCCGAGCTTGGCTGCACAGGGAGCCCACGTCTGTGCTGTGTGTACGGCGTATGGTGGCGAGGAGGAAAGGGATTTTATAGATGAGGTTTATGGACCAGTCCCCCCAGGGAGCCATAGTCTCGGCAGCATGGGAGGGGATGAGGGTCGGGGGTGGGGGGGGGAGCCGGATCCTCCGAGGTGCCGCTCCAGTGCCATAACCACTCCTGGCTGCTGTGTGGATGGAGCCAGACTAAACCGGAGACCTGCAGCGCACATCTATGAATACACTGATGCCCACGCTCCAGACACACACACACACACACACACACACACACACACACACACACACACACACACACACACACACTTCTCCCTCTAAAGCGAATTATTTCTTATGAGTAGGCTGTCAGTTGGAATGGATATGTCAATGCTTTTATTTTATGTTTTTTACCACGGGCCAAATATACCGCCTGTCCACCTAATTATATCAGGAAACCAGACGGGAGGATCTTCTTCCAGCCACCAGTCTGCCCTTGCTTCCGTTCTCATTCTACCCTCCGGGGTTTCCTCACTCGCTCCACTGTATCTGGTCCAGAGGGCGGGGCTGGCATTGCATTTCCGTAGATAGACCTGTCATCCATAAACAAGACTACCCGTGTTGTTGACTATAGTGGAAGAAACACACCCATGTGAACACAACCCAAAGAAGTGTTTAGGCTCGAGTTAGAGGCTAGAGAAGAGAGCAAATATTTGTCAGCTAAATTGGGGACTGCCCCCTTCAGTTTAGCTAGGTGCAGATCTAGCAATTGATGTTTGTGAAAGAGACCTCTGCGTCTCAATGGACAGTGAAATAAGCGTACAGCACGAAGCCAACACGTACTATTATAATGACCCTACAACTACAACAGCATATTTAATGTGCTTCACTAGAATTTAACACTGCAGAAAAGGCCAAGCAGGATTGTCACAGAAAGCGAGATCTCTCAGAAAGTGTCACATTATGTTCATAGAGCAACGGCCACCGAGTGGTCAGTTGTGAAGCCTATCGTCGTCAAGGCGACAACCGTGGAACATGCCTGTAACGCGTACACATTGCTACCGTTCCCACCGCCGGTTGCTATGCTCTGCTCAGCATGGGGGCGACGGGTGCGAGGCCCACGTCAGCGCCAACACGCCCCCTGCAGACGGGTGGTTGTCATGCATCGGCGACACCATGAGTAACAGAAGACGTGAGGGGGGCGGCGGCCGCGGCGTTCGTCCTCCACGCCTCCCCGTCAGCGCGAGAGCGAGAGCGCCAACAGTGTGGCTGATTAGCTATCAATGTCCTGCACGTGCGCACGTGTGCTAGTCTACGTGTCTGTGTGTGTGTGGCTGCTGGGCACCCCTGCATATCTACCATGTTTTCGGGGGGGCCCCTACGGACCTCCAGAGGAGCCCATTACAAGTGTCCAGAAGAGGTGTGGACGTCTCCTCATGCGACCTTGTGGTCTCAATAAAGACAAGGAAGAAGGAAACATGTCACACGTTTGCACTTGGGAGCCTTTACAAGGCAGGGGAAATCTCACCCCTAAACACGCTGCCCCCAGGTGATACTGTGAGGCATGCTCAGCTAGCCCTCGGTGAGTCTCGGGCGTTGCAGTGCAGACACCTCATATGAATACGTTAACATTTCAATAACAGTAATAAAAGTACACAGAGGCTGGCTGGATCCCTTACTACTACTTACTACTACTGTGTTACTGAGCTGTAGTTTGATTGTATATGTATACGTTTTCATTGTGTGTAGATAGAGTGTGGTGTGCTGCTTCATCACCCGTGTTCTCTCAAATGCCCAAGACAAATTTCTCCTAAGGGAGTCAATAAAGGCTTATCTTATCTTACTACAAATGACGATGACGCGGCTTGGTTTAAGCGATCCAACTGAATTATTTCCGATGCTTTTTCTTGACCTTTTCCAAACGAAAGCATCCACTCGTTAAAATAAACATCCTATAGGGAGCTAGCTGTGCTATCTTTTCTCACCAACAAGCACCTATGCCAATGGATTCAAACGGTGCCACACACCTGATTTAAACAGGGGTTTGCTGAACTAAAACATTTATTCACCCTCAGCCGACACACACACACACACACACACACACACACACACACAGAGCCACACAGTTCTCACCAAACACTGCCCCTTTGTCCCCCTTATGTCAGGCATTTGAAAAGGAGGAAAGAAGCAGGGTGCTGTCATTAAATATACTGTCCAGGCTACTCCTATAAATCCCTATTATGCCGGGTGCACCTACTCAGATCCCCGCTGCAGCGATTTACCACAGCCAGCTGGTTTGCAGACAATGAGTTGGCAGCCACACCAATCACTCTAATGCACTGACGCTACCGTCCCCATGCAGGTGCATTCATGAATGAGCGAGGACAGAGTTGTGGTAAGTTTAAATGTAGGAACATTGAGGTCTGGTTATCGTAAATCATTTAGGAGAGCAAGGGGGAAGGTTACATTGTATTTGCAAGACCGTTTGGCTTGATGGAAGAAGGGACAAACCAAAGAAAACGGCCTTCCCGGCCAACTTTGGTGAGTGTGAAAGTCGACACCGAGCCTCGCTCACTGATGGGGGGCTTTCAGACCCGCAACGATTCTATACAGTATGTGCACTAAATGTCAAGTGACCCAATCCAAGGGTTTTGTGTACGTGCCGCCCCACATGACAGTGGCCAGACATAGAACCAGACACTTGTTCTCTCTCTCTCTCTCTCTCTCTCACCAAAAAAAGCTGGTTAATTTTATTTTATTATGGCGACTGCCCGAAATGACATAGAAGATGATGATTTATTGTAGCATAAAACCTTACATGGAACGTGGTTCTTGATGCCTCAGCGTGGCAAGATAAACATAATGAATATGTCATGGATCCCAATGAGGGGCTGCAGAAGTAAATGCACATAAATGTTGAACTGGGATAGGGGAATAGCATTCCGACGCTCACCTCATCGGTTGAGTGCGAAGGGCCGTCTTCAAATCCTCCACCACCTTGTTCCTTATCTCCATCTCCTCCTCATCGAATGCAAACAGGGTCTGCATCTGCAGATGTACACACAATGGGGAACACAGTTCTTTTGAGCAAGACATTTAATAATTGTGGAATTTGAGGCTGGTGAGACGGGAACAAACCAAACTCTGCTTGAATGCAACCCTGTTTTCTTTTTAAATACAAACACGGTTATAATGTTAAAAAATAAATTTAAGTTTTGTTTTGAAAGGAGGTCTGGTTGTGGATAGCAGTCCATTCATTACAACAGAGAGCAAAGTATAACTTTGACAATAAACGTTGGAATAGATTTCCATCTTTAAAAAGGAATGCATGTCTTAGATTTGTTACTAGCAAAATGTATAATCACAACCTAATTAGAGCTAATTAGAGCGCATGTTTAGTCACCACAATCACCGCTAATCAGAAGGATCACATTTTGCACATTTTTCCTTTCCATTTCACTATTAAAAGCTGTTGGCAGCTATACAACGCATGCCCAAAAAATCTTGCATGCAATTAGTTCTAATCAAGCCTGAAACAATTAAGACAGAAACAAAGAGACAACTATTATCCAGTGCTGGTGTTAATCCATTTGCTCGCCACATTTAGACGTTCCCCAACAACATCAAGGGGCCGACATAATTTGGGAGCAAAGGGCTTCCGTTTCACTTTATCAGGCATTAATTTTAAAGCTGCTCAACACTGGAGGTTTAATGTTTAATTATCAACCAATGTAGCAGAGACGTTTTTAACAGGGCAATCACATTCATTAACCAACAGGATAAAACGCTGCTTCCCTCGAAAGAAAGAGTGTGATCCCATTATCCAAACAACTACATCTGGTAACCCTGGGCCAATGGAGGAGGAGCCGGCAGACATCAAGATTTAAATTAAACAAACGCTACACTACTTTGGCCACACAAGTCTCCTCGGCATGAAGTCATCAGAGTGTATAATAAAAGTAGGCTCAACATTGTTTCCTTGAAGACATTCAGTGGCAACCCCGTGGATACTTCCAGACAAAGTCAGATCTGAAAGACAAGGGCATGTAAACCAGAAACGGTGAAGCCAAAAAATCCACTGTACGTCAACTTTCCTCCCTGACGTCCAGATGGCTCCGAGACAACCTCTGTCAAGCATTGAAGGATCTGGCTCCCGTTCTACCAAATGAATATGTTCAGTTTTGACGCTTGACACGGCTGTTTGTTGAAGGGAATGGGAGGATGGAAGGAGGGAGCGAGGTGAATGCTTCTGGGTGTGCTGCAAGTCGGTCACCGTGCTTACAAGTCTAGCCAAGATGGCCCTTCTCTACATCTGTTTTGTTTTTTTCTGTGCGTGTTCGAGCTCACCTGCCAAAGTCCACATCAGGATGTCATTAGACAGCCGTGGGTCCTTCCCTGCAACCCCTCAGTTTTTCGAAGTGCCCTACAACCAGAGCTTTGTTTTCAAGTGTAGGTGGCTATTTCGGGGTCGGAGTGAAACATAGCCACGGCTGCTGTGTTTGAGACCGTGTGCGTGTTGGTGACGACATGCAAATAGCAAAATGCTATCGCTCGACTCAAAAGAAGGGGATGAATAAAAAGCATGAGCCATGGTGAGAAGGTGACCCGGGTTCGATTCCTGCCCGTGGTCCATTGCTGCATGTCTTTCCCTCTCTCGCCCTCTCTCATGACTTCCTGTCCAACTCACTCTATAATGAATGTATAAACCCTTCAAAAATTAAACTATGCTCATCGGATCCCTTTGCAGCTCCTGTCCACAGCGCCTGACGCCGCCAACTGTACACCCCCCCGAGGCCAAAGGTGTGACGTCCCTGCAGAGCTGAGAAGGGCCTCCTCCGGCCGGACTAGAGGGAGAAAACACTTGGCAGAGCGCGGGCAGAAAGAGAATGTGTCCAAGTTACGCTTGATAAGAGAGACCTGACTGGCATGTGGGGAGCCAACAGGGGATCGCCTGTGTTGTGTTCTGCTGTGAAAGCAGGGGTGAGGTAGAAATGGCAGCCAATAGAACACTCGTTACATGTCTGCCAACTAAAAGCGTGGGGGATTTCAGGGGGGGGGGTGGTGGCACGACGGCACTCCTGGTGGACTTCATCTCCATTTTTTAGCAGAATTCACTCTTGGTTTGTGCGAGCACTTGGTTTTAAGGTGAGCAACGTACGAAAATCTGAATGGGTTTGATCCCCAATGTAGGCAGATGACCTCCTGGAGCAAGATGCCTCAGCCTGCCCGCTCCTTCATGACATGCAAGATCAATATAAGTTACTTTGTAGAAGTATGAAAACATGGAAACCACATAGCAACTTCTGAGCCATACTTCCCACAAACGTTAAGCATTAAAAAAAGAAAAATAGAAATAGAAATTTAGGCCAAGGTTGAAATACGCTATCTCGATAATACAATTGGTTTGATTATAACAATTTTGCTGAACCGCTCGAGTTGAACCATCTTCCTTTTCATTGAGAACAGATACACTGAACAGATTATAAACGAGCATGACCCACAAGCAGTAACGCCATGATTCATAGAGAATAAGGACGTAGTAATCCTGTGAAGTCATTTCACCCAACGGTTTATTGACTTTTAAAACAAGTAATGTGGTCATTTTGGGTTCATCTCCACTTCTCCGACCGTTTCCCACTGAATGGCCGAGTCGATGCGTCATCTGCTTTGGGTCTGGATCCAAAAGGGTCAGAAAATTTGAACCTGGGAATGTTGTATATAGCAAGGTTTTAAAGAGAGCCAACTGGCACACCTACAGAGGTCATAAGATGACGTGGGAACATATTTACACCATGAGCGACGGAGAGAAGGGCCATCTTCAGACCCGTCTAGATAGACACACAGCTGGACAGGGGACAGGACAGGAGAGAGAGTCACTTACGGCAGCCATGGAGTTGATGCGGTCGATGTAGTAGTCGGGCCAGCTGGTGGCCAGCTTGTTGGGGTCCTCTTGCTCCTGTGATCAACCAAAAGATAAACCAGTGTTTTAGACAACATTGCGAGGTCCTTTGCAAAACATCAATAAAGCTTGCCAATATTGTTACTATACATCTTGTGCTTATGCAGGTGGGAAATCAGTATAGAAGTTGCATATCCGTTTTTCATACAAGAATAGCAAAGAACACTTATCCGGGGTAAAAAAGTAATATCATCTTAGTTTATTCTCCTTCCATCTCCTTCCTGGTTCTGACATTGGAGAGGTGATACTCTGCACCATAATCCACCTTAGCATCCAACTGAAAGAGCTAAACCAATCAAGTGGCCTCTACATGAACTGGGTCATGGCATTTCTAACCATCGCTCTCATCTCAGTAATCATTGAGAGACAGACCGCCAGAGAGCAAACCTCCAGGTCAAAAGTGTTCTTCACATTGGAGTGCTAAACAACGTCTGAAATCCATTTGTAACGCCCAATTCGAGAAAGCGCGTTGCCACGAGCGACGCCGACCCGGGGGCTCCTGTACATATGCTGTTGTTTAGACCGGACTCATGACATCGCAGGAGGAGCCCTGTCTGTCGTTTGGTTTCTGGGGGGGGGGGGGGGGGGGGTGGTCCCTGGGCCTGTATTCATGTCAGGAAAAATAATGATAGAAAATGTGGGATAGGAAGAAATGTCTTGATCAGTGCCATTTGGAATGTTGAGCTTGTCCAAAACAGGAACCGTTTGGAAAAGGGAATCCACAGTAAAGCTTTGAGACGGTTTGTTTGTTTAGTACATTAAGTTAAATAAAAAGAAAAAGACAGAAACCCTAACGTCATCGTCTGTGTGTCTGTTCCAGAGAGGTTTTGTTACACAAGAGAATAAAGCTACCATGTGAAACTTTGCACAATAAAGTAAACAGGGATAAGAATAAAAGTTTTAGGCCACATTGTGTCTTGCTCGGCCAGGAAATAAAAGGATTGGGTGGAACATGATGCATGCATTTGACCCCTTTGTCTAAAGATGCTAAAGCATCCCATAATAATTTAATGACATGTTACACACATAAATCAATCGAGGTTGAAGCTCCTTTGCATACAATAATGCTGATCATAGAGAAATGTCTTTGAGTAGAAGTCAAATTTATATTTTTAAAGAGGGCCAAGGGCCAAAGAATTTTCAGATTACAAGTTCTTCCATTTATAAAAAGGTTCTTTCCGGTGGTGTCAAGGACTACTTTATCTTCTGATAAAGGCAACACAATCAATTTCTTTCTATAATTGAACTGTCCATTTGATTGCGTTTTACACAGCCGACAACGAACAACCGTTCCAGGTGATTAAGCAGGACAAATCGGTTCCAGCTTATGCAAGCACAGGGCTGCCTTACTTTTCCTAGACAAAACCCTTTTATTTTCTACCAAAGCCCACTGACCAAACAGCTTACAAACGAAGGCCAGCAGAAGAATTGGAATTGTGGTGAAAAAACAAAACACCCATTTCATTCTTTTTTTCATAAGTAGCACTGTATACCACAACCAACTGATATGAATCACAGGGGTTTTTTTGGGGGTTGAGGGAGTCATTTGGGCACTTAAATGACCACTCGGCACGTCTTTTCCACAACTCCCGGCCTTGTCTTCCCCTTTCGGTGTGCGATCAACAGGACCCAAAATAAAAAGAAAAAAAAACAATGGAGTCCAGTGTTTGTGGGCTCCCTCGCTGGTCGCGGCGGCTTCACTTGCGCCGCTGCTGACACGCTCTGCATGCCCTGCCAGCGCAGATCTCCATGCTAAGATTAACAACTTTAACTGCAGCTCTCTGCTCAGACGATATACAGCCGTTCCAATTTGCCCCTTGAAAAACATTGAGTCCAACGCAACATTTACCCTGGCAGTTTAACAGAGGCCCGGTTAAAGTACCGTAATTTTCAACTTGTCTCGGAGAAGCAGGGAAAAAAAGGAAAGAAAGAAAGGCCGTTGATATTTGGGGCACTGGGTGATGTAGTTTAATTTACTGCCTGAATAGTTGCTTGTGCTTAAAAACGCTAAATCGAGCATAGTGTTATTCGTCGTCACTTTTTTTCTTTATTTTTGCAACAGTGGAACTTAACACACCTTGTTATAATACAAGTCAAGGAATAGACGACATCATTTCAATTAGACACTTTTGCTTGCCAGACAAAGTCGGTCAAAAAAAGGGTCCCAATGAATTGCAAGTAGTCATGTCATGTGTAATCTATTGATGACCAACCTCACCACTGGCAAAAACCTTCCAGTAAAAGTCTTCATTATGAAACGCTGAATCTCAACTTCATACACTCTATTACAGCAATGAACATTAAGTTATCCAGCACCACTAAACATGATTTGCAACCTCTGCTGCAGCCATTAAAATACCTAAATCCCCCCCCCCCCCCCCCCCCCCCCCGACTGTGATTCAGGTACATTTGAGCAAGGTGTTACTCAGGTTACCAACATCTGTTGCGGAAGGCATCGTTCCACCAAAGATCAAAATGCCTGCCCAAGGTCAACTCCATTGGCATGTGGAGGCACCTGTTAAAAGTCTAGATTAAATTACACATTAAAAAGCTCCCACTGCTACAAGGCACTGCAGTATATCTCAAGGTATTTTGCTGCATGTGTGGTATTCACATTACCACATTACCATCCTCCTATGCACACATCAGCCGTAAAACATTCAAATTAATAAGGCTTCCAGCACAAACAAAGCCAGATTCTTAAGAGCATTGCCTAGAAAATAAAGAGCGAAACCCCCAAGTCACTCCATGCGTTTCCATGAGCGGTTTCTGGCGTTTTCAAATTCCAAACCTTATTTCCACTTCAGAGCCTCTTGCGTTTCATTTTCAAATAATAAATTGTTATTGGGAAGGAAGAAAGAAAGGAAGGAAGGAGGGGGGGGGGAATTAAGAAGGTAAGGCGCCCGCCGGCGTGGCAGGTCTCTGCCAACTCCAACATGTGCTGGGTCACGACCCCCCCCCACACACACGGCATGAGGGACACGATGTCTCCCGTCGACGCGCAGGGCGGCCCTGGACACGACCGGCTCCTCAGCCCTCATGTGTTTAGATATTCGGGCCCTTTGGCACCTAGGACGGGCCCTGGTGGGTCCTTCAGCTTTGGTCCCGATGCGCTTGGGGTCTGTCCGGGGTCAGCCGGAGACTGGCCGGAGGGTTTCTCCATGGTCTCTGGTCCGCGTGCTACGTCTCACACTGCCTGATCTTGGAGATCGGATAAGCCTGGGGGCGACCTAGTGGACTCTTCGCCTCTGTGACGGCCTACACGCATTGTAGGCCGTCACAGAGGCGAAGAGTCCAGTACAGTGCTGGAGGGAATTCAGCAAATATCAAGAAGGTTTTCCAAACTATTTGCCATACCGATCACTTGTTATTACCCGATGGTGCGTGCTGTTGAGAACTACAAAGCCGAAGCACAGTGAAGTTTAAAGCTAATTGGTGGTAAAAGTTAAAAGGTAAAAAGGTAATTTTGTGTCTATTCACACCGCATTAAAGCAAATGTTCACCTCTGAATGTCACAGTGGTGGGTCATTTCTAGGATGTAAATTGAACATGAAGGTCAAACATCTATAGCCTATCGTAATAACCAGAGAAAATGACAGAGTGTCACCTCTAACCACTTAACCAATTATAGGAAACACTTCATGCCAGTGAATGAGTGAATTGACGAGTCGCTGATGACGCGGTGGTGTCATACAAAAGTGGTGCATTGTTTACGCAAACAATACAAGCTCAATCGTGGATGAAGTGCACATCAGGCGTGGAAACAGGCTCAAGTTGTGCGTGCCAGATAAGCGTGTGAAAATGCATGTCAGGGTGCAAGCGATCGACCGGGACCCAAGTGGAATGGTAAACAAAATCTAGAGTTGAGCAGCTCCATAAGAAGCCCAATCAGAAGACAGTGCATGACAGAAACCAATTAGAAATGTACGAATAATTTTGTTTGCCCATGTAGCACAATATCAAACCATTCCACACACATTCATTGGAGGCAAAGCAGTGTTTTTTTCCCCTCACCCACCGAAAAGCGGCACGGGCACAGGCACTTAATATAATAAAGTATTTGTCGGCGCATACACAGTCTTTCATCCATTTCATTTCATGAGATGTTTTCAATCCGTGTGGTTTCAATGTGTCGGGACACAAGTCCTAGATGCATTGGTTTATTTGCGGTCTAACGTAATAAAAGAATATTTTCTACACTTCATGCTCTTGTCTCACTTGTAAACACATTTTACTTTTGTGGAGGAAAGCAGGGATGTCTCTCTGGGGGGAATATTTACAGCCGGGATATGAATTCTCACCTGGGAGAGGCAGGAAATGGACGGGATATCGAATTCTGGGAAATGACATAACACTGGAGAGGCCTCTTATGACAGGTAGCGCATGGGAGCTTTAACACGGCGACTTCAGAAATGCTTTTTGCTTCATAATGCCATTTGATTTCCCAGCAATGGAAACGACCGACAGGATAACGCCGTTCTGAATGGTTTGCAGTGTGGCTGACATACATTTGACAGAAAAAAAAGGAGGGAGAACAGGGGATGTATTATCCTGCTCTGGGTGTTTTCATACCCGGTTTGGCATGTCACTACATCTGCTTCTGTACCTGAGGGTTTCCCATGCCCACAACCACAAGCCTGTGCATACACTCTGACCGTCACTTACATGGCCCATACAGCAGAGACATGTGTATCCTTCCCCTCTCCCAGAGTCTGCTTCCCATGGTGGTGGACCGAGTGGCAGAGATACAATCGGATTTACGCAAAAGGCCTCGACAAGATCTTCTAGATAGTCACGGAAAACACAGGCGGCCAACCTTATTGGTCGAAAGCCCTTGTGTCACTGTGTCACCGATCACTGCTCACAGTGATGTGTCTCTGGACACCATGCAGCGTTGCCACAAGAGATCAACACTGGTGAACACAGGTTTGCCCTTTGACCCGTTCTGCAGGGATGTCGGAGTAGTCGAATGTTTGCGGCACTGACCCTGTACGACCAGTTCCATCTCCTTCTCCTGGTCGGTGGGATGCAGAGCTAACTCTGACCCCCATACCACATGTCAACACACAGGGGACAATTTTGAATTAAAATTGGATTACACCTCATTGCACGTTATCAGAACAAAAATATATACATATATAAGAATACTAGAAACAATAGAAAAGTACTCCGTTAACGTTGTTTTTAGGTGGACGGGACCAATCCGTCTCCCTGTCGGCTCTCTAAATGTTATCCGACCACAACAACAAGCCGTGCTGTTCCAGGGCCGGAGGAGACAAGGGCCCCAGTGTGAGACGCCGACGGGAACGGCTGGGGGAAAGTTGTGCTCCGATCCGCGAGTTGGAGAGACTTCCCATTCCAATCACTGTCATGCCGTAACTACGAGGAACACAAGGTCCTACTGTCTGGTGTGTGTGTGTGTGTGTGTGTGTGTGTGTGTGTGTGTGTGTGTGTGTGTGTGTGTGTGTGTGTGTGTGTGTGTGTGTGTGTGTGTGTGTGTGTGTGTGTGTGTGTGTGTGTGTGTGTGTGTGTTTCAAATGAGCAATTATCTCTTTGCGCGCACGGTGAATGGGTGTGCCCAGTGTGTGCCCACATGTGAATTGCGGTGCACACGGAAGCATGCCATGTTAATGTCTGAACATTGGCGTTTCACATACGTGTATCTCACTGCGGCGTTATTATACGTTGCTCGGTGCCAGCTCTTCCTCTGCCAGTCTCCATTACGCCGGCTCCATGAATGAGAGGTTTGTTTGGCTACTGCTCCAGGTTCTTTTCCTTTTTTTGCCCAGCCTTGTTACCCCCGTTTTGCTCCATGTTTCCTGGCTGGGATTGAGCCCTCTGTCCCCTTCTTTTCCTTTGCTTTTCTTCAACCCACGTCTCACAGAGGAAATGATTTCTGACTCAGGGAGAGGGGGGGGGGGGGGGGGGGGGGGGGAGAGTGGTGGATGACAAGCGAATATATCCTCCCCTCCACTCCGAGCTAGGCTTCTACTGGCGCGCTGGACAAAGGTTCCGCTCCAGTGTCTCCCACTCACTGCCAAAATATTCTTTCCACTACCTCCTGTAAAAGGCACAGAGTCCTGATACGTTATCCGGGGGCCACTACAATGGGCCGTCAAATAACCCATGAAAAAAGACAATAGAAAGCCGGCGCCGCTTCATGTGTGCGCTGGATTTAAAAGCAATATACGATATTACACAATGTTCTTTGATTCTGGATTTTAAAAGGGCTTTTAAATGTGACTGCCCACCGTTTCCCCTCCTCTCCCAGTATTCCCATCCATGCCTTGATATCCCTCCATCCTCCTAACACAGACACACACACACACACACACACACACACACACACACACACACACACACACACACACACACACACACACACACACACACACACACACACACACACACACACACACACACACACACACACACGTTGTATAGTCGCATGGCATTGGCTCAGCTTGGTCACGCATACCTCCGAGAACGTACAGAGGGGTCAGGCCGGGGTCTTCCTTCCAACACAAAGACCTCGGCCAAAAAACAAATTAGCTTAGAGAAGCAGGGGAGGGTTTACAACTATTTACTCAATTTGCGATTGAGGAAAGGGCGGTCAAATTCTTCCCCCAGCCGTTCTTCCGAGGCAGTTCTCTCGGTGAGATATTCGACCGCAGACCGAGACCAGCGTTGTTGTGGAGAGCTGGGCCGAAGGCTTTAAGAGATGGCGGGGATGTTTTGGCGAGAAACACGGGGTGAACCAGAGGGCTAGCCAAAGTGTTCCAGCACTCTGACTGAATGTTGACAACTCTTTAGAAGGGGGAGAGATTGACTATCCCACAGTCGGGGTGAGGATTTATTTATTTATTATTTATTTTGAATTGAGGCTCTTGGAATGAGAGCTTTTTGTGTTTTTCTGTGATGTAGCTCACCTGCATGTTAACTCCCCCCCAAAAGTGGTGGTCAAAATTAAAATGGTTTATTCAGCTGAACTCAGGTAAAGGCATAAGTAGCCAAGTCATAGCGCTTGTATGTTTGGTACAAAACATAGGCTTAGTGTTCGCTATAACACCAAATCTGACCCCATGACCCAGGTTTAGGTAACGGGAACCGCCGAGTTGACAACCGTGCCAGTTCCTTTCAGCATGTAGTGGCGACTGTTGACTGAGCAGGCTAGAGTGGAGCAGAGGTCCTGTCCAGACAAAGACTAAAGATCCGTCTTACCTTCTTCTTGCTGCAGTAGATTTGCCATTTCTTCTCCACTGGCAGTGCAAACATGGCCTCCCTGTTCTTGTCGGTCAGGTCCAGCTCATCCTGTAGCAACAGAGAACAACAAAACACCCGTCAGGATAGGGGAGGGCTGAAAGTGCCACGCATTGACCAAACGTATAACCATTATAACCTACACCCATCCTCAATAAGGTCAACACAGTGCGGTCTTGACACAAAGCACCTTTCTGAGGTTTAAGAGAAAGGTTAGCCTAAAGTATTTCAGAGAATAAGAAGGAAATAGAAAATGTAGAGGACTTAAAATAATACATCAAAAAGGAGCCGTGTGCGGTTGTTGCCTCAGTCCTCCATCATCCACATTTCATCCACCGCATCAGGGTTTCTGTTGTGCATTAAATACTAATAGACTGCCGGACAGACAAGTTCAATCTAGGCCGTGGTCCTGGACCAACGGGGCGGTGGCCCTGCCACCTAGCCTGCAGACTGAGAGGCTGGTGTCGCCAGGGCCTAGAGGACTTCTTAGTAGTCCACCCTGCTGGTCTGTTCAGCCCGACGCTAGGTACACGGTGGCTCCTGGGGCTTTAGAAAGGCACATCAGCCCAGGAAATGAATGCGAGGGCGAGTTTGCTTGTGTGTTAGTGTGTGTATGTGTATGTGTATGTGTGTGTGTGTGTGTGTGTGTGTGTGTGTGTGTGTGTGTGTGTGTGTGTGTGTGTGTGTGTGTGTGTGTGTGTGTGTGTGTGTGTGTGTGTGTGTAAGCCAAGGAGGAAACGCAGAGTCTTGTTGGCAAAAAAGAAGCCCTCCTGGGCAGGAGAAGAAAGAGGTGGATAAATGAGCTTTTGGACTGGGACCTTTTGGTCGTTTCTTCTTGGAGCAGGGGGTACCCCAAAAAAAAAGCATTAAAAAGGGATGAGGAACATGAAAGGGTGGAAGAGGTACGCCAAAGGGTGGAAGAGGTGTGTCTGTGTGTCTTTGTGTGTCTGCGCTTGTGTGTGTGTGCGCGCGTAGAGAGAAAGGAGGGCTAACGAAAGCAGAGAGAGGGCCGTGTGCTGTCTGAGGACCAAGGTGTGCTCGGCAGAAAGCTGTACCGAGCGGCGGCCAGGAGGCCGCAGCGCGGGGCTTTGTGCCCGGAGCGCCGCGCTAATCTCCCCATAATGGTTTTCCCCGCTACCATGACGTCAAGCCGCACCCTGCAGCCCCTCACAGGGCCCCCTAGCGCCGAGGTGGACAGAGATGGCGGCGGTGGCCCCCCTTGCTCTAAGGCCTGACAGTGGTGGGTTCACCGGGGGTTGTTTTCAGGCCATTCAACAGGGGCTCCTGGGGGGCTGCGGCGACATGGCTCACATTTGAAGTGGCCAATGCTTAGAGGAATGACATCACCGCTCAGCCAGGCCTTTCTCTGGGGATCAGCATCAGCAGCGTTAGCTTAGGGGGTGTGTGAGTGGAGATGAATAAGTTCTCCGCTCACACAAAGCGACACGTCTCATCTCCAGATGACTGAACGACAAGATGTTGAGATCTTTATAAGTCACGGGAACATTCCTTATTTCAGTTTCTCTGCAAAACAAATAAAAAAAGACTAGTTTGCATTCATCCAGTCATACGTCATAGCAGCGAGCCGTCTTTGAACCCACAGCCTATCCAGCTTTCAATCTGAACAGATTAGCAAATTGTTGGTGTGGAATCTCTCTCTCTTCTTCCCCCCCCCCCCCCCCCCCCCCCCCCCCCCCCCCCCGTCTCAGGGAGGATGAAGAGGGGTCCTAAGAGGCCAGCTAGAGCCTCTGGCCCTTTGCCTGGATGCTGCGTCCAAGCCTCTCACTGTGGTCTGGTGAGCTGGGTGAAAAGTATGGCAGCGTATGTTTGGAAGAAAAGGTGAGAGGCCTCAGTGAGAATGCTGGGGGGAAACGACCAACAGTCCAACACAGTTGTGGTGGGATTTCACGACTACACACGCTTTATACGTAGGTTCATGGAATAGCTAGCCACAACACTACAGTGTTGGGGGATGCGAACCAACATTTTAAAATGACCAGCAGCGGTCGGGTTGAGGGGCATCTAGGGACCGCCAGGAGTAGGGACGGTAAAAAAAAAAGAAAAAAAAGAGGAGAATGGGAAGGGGGAGGGATAGAATGAAAGAAAGAAAGGTGGGAGGTTGGGGAAAATAGTGAGGATATTAGTTGGATGAAAGAATGCAAAGGGCCTGCCAATCGTACAACCATTCATCAGGTGGCCCCAGTTATGCAATAGTGCACCCCCCCCCCCCCACCTTCCCTTCCTGTGTCCTCCCTTAAACCCCAGTTCCAGCAAAGACATTGCCATGACAACACTAACTACCTCTCCTTTCCCTCCCCTGCAGAGAATCCCATCAGACCTCTATCCTGTGAAACGGTATTCTGGATGCATCCCACTTCCATGCTGGCCGGTAGCACGGCCCAGATGGGAAACCCAGATAAACTAAAGCTAATATTGTTACACCTGCTACTCTAGAGGGAGCAGAAGAAGGAGAGACAAAAACAACCTAATCCATACACAGCGAGCCGTCTGAATCCCAGTCTTTGAAACACTGAAACCTGCCCAATACTGTTTCAAATGACCACAAGGTGCCAGGAGTTGGAACGTCAGGCCGTGAGGAGGAGAGGATCAGGTGGGTTGACCAGAGGTTAGCTAACCGCCCTCACAATCACATTCTTGCTTTTGTTTGTCATTGTGCGTAAAATGACAATTACACAGATATATGGTCATGATGAACAATTACAATTTCTTCTTCCCATAAAGTTTTATAATTTAGTCGGGACATAACTCGCATACTATATATCCAAATTGAAAGCCAAGTGAAACATGGAGACTAGACTCTTATCAACAGTGTCGGGAAAATCCTACATACCGGCTACTGGTGTTTAGACTACACGATCATTCATTCTCTGTGTGCGTGTGTGTGTGTGTGTCAGTGTGTCTGAATGAGTGTGTGTGTGTGTTTCTGTGGCGATTTAAGATAAAAAAAAAAAAGAGTGCGTGGCAGGAAGAGTGATATCGTCATATCAAGGGAACTATAAAGGAAGGAAGAGGGAGGACTGTGTGCCTGCAGTAGGTGTTAGGGGCGTCTGTGGGATCGGCCCAGTGGACCTGGGTGTGCCTGGGTGACCAACCTCCGAAAAACGGCGTCAGCCTCGGCCTGTATGGGAAATGAGTGTCTCAAAGGAACCACTTCCTGTTTGGCCAGAGTGTGTTAAATTGCATTTGATTGAATTATGTTTTAAAATGTATTGTGCGTCATCCCTGTGAAATCCTGCAGGGCTGGTGAAGGGGACAGATTTGAAGGAGTGTTGATACGCATGCACGCACGCACGCATGCACGCACGCACGCACGCACACGCACACACACACAGAGGATGTTGAAGGAAAGTCTAGCAAGATGGCAGGAAGTCATATGAGGCCCCCGGGGAACTCACAGGAAGCTGTAGCTGCCATTAGTAACCCTTCGTCACTGTGAGAGATCCTTTGTCTGTAGGTCGGTTCGCCTGAGCTCGCTTTTCCTTTTGTGTACGTGGAACGCCGAACCTACTTGCCAAGCAAGTCATCAAGCTAAAGCTGATCCAGAGACATTTAACACACCCAAGGAAAGGCCAGGGTTCAAACTGCTGGAGTTTAGCGAGTACATGGCATCCCCACCCTCCCTGAATACTGCCAATCTCGAAGGTATTTTCTATCTGTGAGTCATAGCCCCCCCTCGATACCTCTTTTTTGGACTGGACTGAAATAGGGTTACATCCTGGGAAACTGGTTATAATGGGTAACTGCTGCTAGGGTATAACACTAGTGTACAGGGCTGGCAAAGTAGCCAGCAAAAGTATTACATCGTAAGAGCAATAGGAAGCTGGTTAGGCAGACAAACCCCCAGGAAGGACAAAGGAAAGAAGACAGGGTCACCTCAGGGCAGGGGCCTACAGAGGGGGGGATAGGGGAGGCCATAAAGGGATGGATCTATTTTCCATCATTATGAAAAACATCTTCAACAACCAGCTGAGTAAATTAAGAAGATAATGTATGTTTGGCAGTGAAGCACAATTTTATTTGGATGGCCAAAGAAGTTGAAAGCCTTCTGAAGCTAGCTTGCTTTGTACTTCTTTAGAACCGTGCGGTTGTATAAGGCGTATGGAGGCAGCGGCTGAGCTAAGACAGCGGACAGCTGGACCACTGCCTAGAACGCTTGAATTAATAGCAGCCCCCTAAATTACGAGACAGGCCCAGAGAGAAGTAGATCACTAAAGCAGAAAGTGAACTAGGCCAAGGATAGCGAGAGGGAGACAGATAGTCCACAATCTGTTGTCTGGTCAGTACATGCCAGATGTTGGCTGACTGTTTCCTAACAGTTGGTCAGGATATACTGTACGACACAGTCCCCTTAACTCAACCCCCACAACAACAGCAGGTCTCTTTGAGTCTCTCTCCCTCTCCAAGAATATATAACCATGCCATTTCCCATATGCAGCCAATATGTTGACCTTTCCATTGCATATCAGTTCATGGCCTTCATCAACAACCTCACACCATGCACATCACGGGAGCGAGCCTGGCATCGCAACAACGGAAAATAAAGTACTGGTACTACTTGACACGTTGTGATAAAACGCTATCACTTGTTGAGTGGATTGCCCAAATTAACCCATGAGTATTCTTAATATGCTACCAGATTGTACGCATGGCCAATTTATCCTCCACCCGTGCATAACATCAAACAGTGGTGGAAAGAATGCGCTGCAGTATCCGTAGGAGAATCTCGTCAACAGAAGTACTCTCTCAGCAAGCACTCGCTGCCACGCTCGCTACAAATGGGTGTTTGGATTGGTGCGATTCAATATAGTCCTCAGATGCGGTCGCTGCTCCAACAGGTATACTGTAGATGGATGCAGGTTGCTTGATGGCACCACAGGGTTGAATGTGGGAGCCTCAAAAAGGCAGGGCGTTGAAGAAGATACAGGCCATAAACATTCAATATTCATCCCAGTTTTAAATGTTCTGCCCAAGTAGTTTGTTACATTTTCAACTTGGTTAACAAATATACCAAGCTGGCTTGACAAAAAAAAGGCTGTTCCAATTGAAGTAAACTTCTCTTCAGACTGTACCGAACCTGAAAAGAAGGATGTGTATAGAGTAGAGTTTTAATTACACTAAACAGCACTGGCATAGCCAAGAGACTCTATACATCAGCTAATGCTGGGATTCTGATCTAGATCCCTCCGATGTAGAAGTGCTTCTAGACCCAATCTATGATTTAAACACACAACAAGAGCATGTTATGGACGTAAACATGAGTGGAGGTTTGTGTCCCTGCCTGGCCCCAATATGTCACCCCCACTCACAACGATAGGCCCCGTTGGGTCTCACTCTTCTCCTGGGGAAGCCTTTCATAACAATAACCCTGTCTGCTTTAACCATGGCAACATGCCGTGGTACACTTTCCTTCCTTATTCAATGTTTTAGCCTTGCCTCTTTGTAACAAAGAAGTGCAACAAACGACATGTCCAGGGTACGCATCTCCTGGAGGTCCAGTCAAACAGATGCTTGGACGAATGGTCAAACATGTCATCGCGCTGACCACATCATCAGTTAAACAGATGTAGGAGGTCATCAATTCACCACCATCGTAGCCACTTTGGCAGCAGTCGTTGGTGTACTGGTTATCCAAAGAAAACAGACTGGAATCCACCTGTCACAAAGTGAGTAACGGTATATAGGTGGAACTCCCAAAAAGATTGTGGTTTTGCGCTACGCTAGTTAGCTTTTATTTATAGTGGCAGGCTAAGGTCTATTGCCTTATGGAAACAAACTTGAAAAGCAATAGCAGCTAAAGCATACAGCTCAAGTAGACATTACCTGGACCTACCTACAGCCCAAACATGTAGCTTTGCATGTGCCAGACGATCCATTCAATGACAACCATGAGTCAAATATACTCAAAAACATGTGTTTGATAGGCCCAGTTCCCAACTGAAAACGCAGGATCCTCCTGCCCTCACCCTGATGAGCTGATGAGAGCTACGAGTACAGAGGTTTGGAAATTAGAAAAGCAACCTCCCAAGTTCAACTCTATTTCTGCCCTCTCTGCATCTGTCCGGGCTTCATGAATCTCAGGTACTTCCTTCTTAAAGTATTTGGTTCGTCGGGTCTTCCTATACCGTGAAGTCTGTTCTGATTTGTTAGTATTCCAACATGCTAAATGGGTTTCCATTTTAGCCCAAACAGAACGAAAAGGGGAAGATACAAGGAACTATTTTGATAACCAATTTATTTGACTGCACATAATGTAATCATGTTAATCAAGTAATGTAAAAGGGTTGATGTGTCCCTGAGCAAGACACTTATCCCTAACTGCTCCCGACGAGCTGGCTGTCGCCTTGCATGGTTGTGTGTCAATGTGGGTATTAACCGATGTAAGTCGCTTTGGATAAAAGCGTCTGCTAAAGGCCCAAATTGTAATTGTAATTGTAATCATCAATTGACTGGCAAACTGTGCTATGTGGCATGCCGTGCTGCCATTGTACTTGAAACGATACAAACCAGAATGCGTCGACTCTGAGAATCAGAATGAACCTTAACCAGAGGCTGAAGACTTCTTCAAGGGTGCGTCAAGCACTGTAAAAATATTTCTCCACTTATGCTACTCATTTTAAATGAAGGCTCTTTCAAAGAAGAATTTTGACTACTAATGATGAATGTACTTATGTTGCTTTTGCTATCTGCTTAGTGTGCAATATAATATCATTTGAATGTCCTAAATACTATCCTCAGTATGTTCTGCATTAGGTATCCTGCTTTAACACAAGAATGAGCGCAAGAGCTACATTCTTTCAGCTTCCCAGTTTATCCCATTATCCAAAACTGAGTGGAACGAAATGACTAAGAAAACATCTGCAGCAATACCAGTAAAGAAGTTTCCATCAGAAAAGGATTTCCATCTATTCCTCCTTAAACGATGTTTGGGGGCAAGGAGAGGGATGCTTCCTCTGAGCAATCTCAGAGACAATGTCGAATAAGGGAGAGTACCGCTCATGGCTGGACATGAAAAAAAAAACAAAAGAGCCATATTGAAAGAAGGAATCGGAGAATGTGATCCTGCGAAAAGTGTCCTTTTCCCATGATGGTCGAGGCAGCCGGTTTGCGTTGAGCAGAATCCTCCGCTCAGACAGCTGTGCCCAAAGCCCTGTCCCCACAGCGGGTGCACAACACAGCCCAGCCATGCCCATCTGGCACCCATGCTGAAGCCTCGCAAGGCACTGCCAACAAACATGAGCTGGGCACAAGGGATGAGCTGAGAGCTGGGCGTGGTTACAGGGAACTGGGAGCCGTGGAAAAGGGAACCGTTGGGAGGGATGAGGGGATGAGGTGGAAAAGGGGAAGGGAAGGGGAAAGGGGGAAGGCATGTCTATCCAACCATCAAGAGAGCCCACCACAGGCCCTCTCAACCCCTTTTTACCGGCCCCTGCTCTAAGCCCGGTGCATTGGATAATGAAGGACATGCAGAGAGAAAGGAGTTGCAATGCTTGCACTTAAAAATCACTTTCATTCCTTAATTTAAGTTAACATTCCAGCAAAAATGTACAGCGCACACACCCCCTTTCACTTTGTTGCCAAGGAAAGCCGTTTCTTTTCCGTTTAAAATGAATAGATTAATTGGATTACAACTGCAAGCTACTTCTCACAGCACAGGTGTACTGATACATGTGTTTTGGTATGCATCAAAGCACGTGGTTTTGTAACTTCCTTCCCTTTACTTCATTGTACATGGCATGCATTGCATGAGCAAAAAAAATAAAGCTAAACCCTGCTAAACTGTTTGACAACAAAACTAAACTCGTTAGCAGTGGCGGCTTGCGTAGAACAAAGTAGGCCAACACATTCCCCGAACCAGCGGTACACCAGCGGTACACCAGCGTACGGCGTGCCGATAGGACTACACTGCCCATCTCCAGGACAACCCTTCCCGTCTCCGCTCAGTCACTCACCACCAGCTCGGAGAAGCGGGCGTTGAGCTCGTCGGCCGGCGGCATGGGGGCGCTGAACTCCAGCAGCTGGAGCGGCACGCTGTCCTTCAGGTTGATCTCTGGGGGCTCGGTGCTGCCGAAGCAGCAAAGGAACCCCAGGCCGGGCCTCGACCTCTTCCTGGGGGGCATGGTGCTGGAGGCGCTGGGGGGGAGAGGGAGGGGCCGGGGCCGGGGCAGGGCAGGGAAAGGGAGGGGGAGGGGGATGGGGGGGGGGGGGCAGACAAGGCTGCTATCTAGGAGGCATCATCTGGAAGAGAGAAGGAAGAGGAAGAAAGTGGTTAGGCAAAAGGTACTGTACATAGCCCTAAGGCCCTGTCCAGCAGTACATAGAGATTCACCGGCTAGTGTGTTGAGACACAGGAGACTTGCTTCACAAAACCTTTCCTCCGATGAGCAGTCCCAGTCCCGTTATCGGTGGTACGACTGAAAACCTGACTGGCAGCGGATCATCCTCCGACACTGGCCGCCCCCAGAACTCAAAGTAAACTCTTGTTGCAGGGACACAATGGTGCTCTCATCGTATGGCCTGTGTCTAATTGCACCCGGTGCGTCAGTGGCATGGTACTGAGGAAAGTGTGTGTGTGTGTGTGTGTGTGTGTGTGTGTGTGTGTGTGTGTGTGTGTGTGTGTGTGTGTGTGTGTGTGTGTGTGTGTGTGTGTGTGTGTGTGTGTGTGTGTGTGTGTGTGTGTGCGCCACCTGGAGGATTTCCTCAATGGTATGAAAGAGATATGGGTGGTCTGTAGGAAACAATATGCCTTTCCTCTAAAGTCACACCACCACTACACAGAAATAACAAGCACATGTCAACATAATTCAAAATGTAGGTTCAAACTTAACCTGCGAGATACTTGACAAATGTATGAATGAATTGGACTTCTTCACATATTAACACAAATAGCATGGACTAAGAAAGCAGACTTTGCCACAATGTTCTCTCAGCCCAAAGCTTCCCTAGACCCTTATTGTGATTAATATCATTGAATGACTTATGAATTGTCATAACAATCCAAAATAACAAACTCCACAAACTCGTCCTAATCCAAGAAGCTACAGCTGTTCATTTCCGAAGGCTGTGAAAGTTTACGACTTCAGTTCACCATGAGACGGCAGAGTCCACCATACATCCCCAACATTAGCCTCGCTCTCAGCCCCCCCCCCCCCCCTCTCTCCCTCACACTCACACGGCACCTCGGTGCACGAGCTCTCGCGGCGCAGGTCTAAAAATAGATGGACGGTAAATTCTTTATGAATGCGTTGCAGCCAGAGTCTGGGGCTTTGGTTTGAGGAGGGGTTGGGAAGCACTGAAAACAAAAAAAGAGAAAAACGCTATTTCCATTAACTATCGTTCGACAATGGTTTGACGATGGTTAATTTCCATTCATTCCGCCTTACCGAACATGCCAGCCCGTGGAAACAGACTTTAGAGGCTGTTCTCCCTCAAATGGAAAAAGAATACTGGGCTTCTCCAACTTTCCCTCCTGGTTATATTTGAAGGCCTGCCGAAAGTTCCCATGCACATCGACATTTTCAGAGGAGCTCCTCCCAAATCCTGTCCGAGCATTTGCAGGCTGTTGCGTCAGTGTACTGTAGGACAATTATAGAAGTTGTTGCAGTTTAGGCCTGCATTTCCTACTTCTTATATCCAGTATGTGTGTGTGCGTGTACGTGGTGCATGCGTGTGCAGAAATAACCCATGGCTGCCGGGATGCCCAGGGATACATTCTCCCCCATAATATCCATCCCCATAGAAACGACTTACAACAACAAAAACAAGTCCTGTGTGCCAGCAGTCTTGAGTGTCTAACCCTGACACAAATCTTAAAACATAGACACAAATATGGACTCAAAGCAAAAATGATCTGTAACATGTCAACAAGAGGATCATCCCCCCCATTACTCATGGCAGCTTTCACATTCATACGCACAGCACGCAAGGATAACAGTTACCGGCACAAAAAAAAAAAAGGAAGGAGAAACTAATTGTGAGAGATTGCGACGAATCACACCGGCGGTTACAAACAGCGGGCCTGATAGCATAAACCTCCAGGAAATTAGCCATGAAGGATTTTTTTCCTGCGCTGTAATTTCTACACCTGAAAAAGCTGGACCAGGGTACAGGCCACTTCTTGAGAGGGTGCGGGGAAGGAGTGGGGGGGTAGACTGTCCCTCAGGTTTTCATGGCTTTAATGACTACAAGCTCCAGCGTGAGGCCCTATCCAGATATCTGTGGTTAGTTACCGTTGCTGCAGACAGCTGGCCAAGCCCAATGTAGAAGGGGCTGCTCTGTAGGGGATTTAATCTATCCAGAGAGAAAACATCCCCAGCCTCCCGTCCCAAAAGAGTGTGTGTCCATCCACACCCTCCAAAAGAGCCCCATGTGTGGCCGCTGCTCACTCAACACCAGCTCCACTGGCCATATTCCAGCCAATACCTAGGTTAGGTAGGCCAATGGGGACACACACACACACACAAACACTAAAAGTCACTGTATACAGTCTCTGCCTGCTACTAAACACATCTTCTAGTTCCCCATTTGGCTTCCCTCTCTCTGTCTCTTGGTCACCCATTGCTTCTTATATTTCCGACCGTCCGTCACTTCTTGCTTTAGGGTGGAATCTTTGTCGTCCATTCTGGCAAGACAATCCGTTGTTGATTTTCCCACTTACATTCTTAACAAGTTCAAAAACATTAATATTTCCTGTTGCCTCGCTGCTGCCAATCTCCCACCCCCCCTTCTCAGCCCCCTCTCCCACCTGTGACTCAGGTGCACATGTGTGCAAACGTTCCCCATGTCAATCAATGCAACGCACATGCTGGTGTACTGCATTTTGATTTGTTTAAATGTCAGAGTGGACTTAGAATCTCCTTCTCAAATAGGTAAATCAATGCAACTTATAAAGGTTATGCTCTGGCTTTGAGTGTGTATGAGACAGACGGACGGACGGACGCAAGCAAGGTTTAGTTGACAAATGCATGAGGAAGAGCAGAGATCTGCTGTAGCCATAAAAATGCACACACAAACACATCTTTAATCCTTGTTAACATGCCACTGAAATAAATGTAGTGTGTGTACCATAATACGTGGTTTTCCATATTTCATACATTTAATATGCAGCAGGGACACTAGAAAGATAAATTGTATATATATAGATTCATACAGCATACAAGCATTCATGTGTGAAGGACTGAGCTTACACACACTCGCCCAGGAACACGAACGGCGTATATAGTTACATGGCCACGGGCTCGGAAGCAGCGGAGAGCAGACTGGCTGCTCTAAGTTTGAAGGAGATGGAGAGCAGCCAGGCAGGGAGGGAGAGAGAGAGGCTGAGAGAGAGACAGAGAGAGAGGCTGGGAGAGAGAGAGAGAGAGAGAGAGGCTGGGAGAGAGAGAGAGAGAGAGAGAGGCTGGGAGAGAGAGAGAGAGAGAGAGAGAGGCTGGGAGAGAGAGAGAGAGAGAGAGAGAGAGAGAGAGAGAGCGAGAGAGGCTGGGAGAGAGAGCGAGAGAGAGAGAGAGAGAGAGAGAGAGAGAGAGAGAGAGAGAGAGAGAGAGAGAGAGAGAGAGAGAGAGAGAGAGAGAGAGAGAGAGAGAGAGAGAGAGAGAGAGAGAGAGAGAGAGAGAGAGAGGTTGACAGAGCGAGCGAGAGGCAGACAGAGAGAGACAGAGGCAGAGAGAGACAGAGATATATAAAAGGGGTGGGGGGGGGGAGGGGTTTGAGCTACTGCCACTTCTTATTCAGCCCACTACCTCATCCCAGGGAAGTAGGTCAGTGGAGGGGAGTGAGAGACAGAGAGAGCGCGAGAGAGCACAAGAGAGCGCAAGAACGAGCACAAGAACGAGCGCAATGGCTGATATAGACTGCTGCTCGATGTAAGGATATAGAGGGAGAGAGTGGTGGAGAGAAAGTGAGTTCTGTCTAGTATGAAAGAGTTCTTTGTCTGTATGTGGAGAACGGTCTCCCAAAAACATAAGTGCCTGCATAGCTTCCATTCAACCGAAACACATCTGTCCTACGACACTATAACCTTTTCTCCTGATCAAATACACACGTTTGTGCAATGCAAACACACACGTTGGCAGAAGCATGGCTCCCATCCTGGAAAACCACATGCTTTTGTGCCCCCCCTTATAGACATGGACTTGAGTGATGATCAATGCCAAATGATGGAGTATGTCAAGACCTTTCAAACAGAAGTAACTGTAGCCGTAGTAGTAAAATAAAGTTGTTTCTTTCACCCCCCCCCCCCCCCCATATATATATATATCATATTATCTGGGACCCATGAATGAGGATCATTACTCAAGGATATTGCGATGGGAAGGTTAATAAAATGTGTGGCACAGGGCAAGGTTTTTAAGTACCAGTTGGACAGCATTGTTTCTCGCAATGGTCATTATTTTGTAGTTTCGGTATGTGTTGACAATTGCTGGGAGCTTATTAATGACAGAGGGTGTGAATGCACCACAAGGTGGTTTGACAAACTGAATGAGTGAGTGCAGTGCAGAAGTTGGATATTGGTATACTTCACATGGTGCAGCTCAAGTGTACGTGTAGGCATGTGCGTAACAGGTTGGCGACAGCCCTTGTGTTATTAGCATTGGTAACAAACACCAACATGATTCACACTTTCATTGCTTTCCCGTCAAGGGAAATTAGCTTCCATTCACAGCAGCCATTAGACACACTGGAGTTATGCCTTCTTTGGAGTGTTGCCCACCAATTGACATGCCCCCCGCCCCCGCACACACACACACACACACACTTTTCACTGTCTGCCTGTCTGTCTGTCTGTCCACTGACTGGTCCTCAACCATTTTTTTTTTTGGCAGAAAAGATAAATCACCAACGTGCCTATTTGGGGATGGGGAGATTTAAATATTTTGCTCCAACATGGGCCTACCTACACCACAAGCTCCCCCCGCCCCTAAACACACAAACCAGGGCCCACAAATCTCCAAGTCCCCAAAGGGGGAAACCCTGTAGATGTCATTTATTCCAGGCCGGGGTCAGAGGTCACATTGTGAAGCTAATCCATTACATAAGAGTAGCATGCAGGGATGAAAGCTCCCCAGATGCAACTTTCCACCGCTATATTCAGTCAGGATTCCCCGTGTTGAGGTCATCCTTCTGCTCATGCATCACTTTCTAATGATGCCACCCACCCACCCGCCGGACATGGGTGGGTGGTCGGGGTCACTATGGGTGGCCGGCTGGCCGCGAGTGATGCAAGGTGAATTTCCAGCAATAACTTGATACCACTTCTAGGGAAGTGCGAGTAATCTCTTGGCAACGCAGCGTAGTCCAGAGACAGGGGAGCCCCTTGTGCCTGGCACAGTGCCTTGTTGTGGCGGCGTTACATGCCAACATAATAGGTAGCTTTTAGTCATGGTCAAATGGATTACTGCTCTTCCAACATCTCATGGGTTAAGTGACACACACACACAATAAAATGCAATAAATCCACAGACACAGTTACACACATGGGCTTACATTCCTGAGATGTGACATCAGAAACTATTTCAGTATGAAGCCTCAGCTGACAAATGACGGAGCCTCATGGAGGAAGTGCTAGCATTACTTTCACGCTACATTTGGATGCTGGGGCATTCCTCTACTGGCTCTGAAAGCGCGTATTCTGCTAGGGATTTCACGTTGGGAGGCAAATGCTTTCATGAGGTGCACGCGTACCGAGCCATGTGAGCCCGGACAATGGGCGGGAGGACTTGGGATGCACAACTCTGCTGGGGCCGAGTAGGGTTGTGGTATGGTGTCTATCCCCATCGGCAGTGGGCTAGGACAGCGGGACGGTTATTTGGGCTGATCATAACCAGCAAAATAAACAAGTAGAAAGGTATTTTCACTCTCTGTAACGACAAACGGAAAACTAAAAGTAATTAAAGTGTGCCGGAAATGAAAGAGCAGTGAAGGAAAGAAGGTTCCGGATGTCTTTTCAGTGGCAGCGCGCGCGCTCTCATCCTGAGGCTTCAAACGACTGATACAATCTCGTCTCACACACGCGTGGACCTACATGATCATAGTCAGCCAGGATCATCTCAGGAACCAAAAGATGGGGAAACCCACCCTTCGTTTTGTCCCTCTCACTTCCTCTCAGTCCCCCTCCCCTTTATTCTTTTCACACACTTTCTCCTTCAAGCATTGCTTCCTGTCTTCCTTTGGGACCCAATAAGGAAAAGGACACAGATGTCATGAATTGAGATTCAACCTTTCTTGGAGGAGGGCTTTGGTTGTAATGAGTTGCAGATCACTGTAAAGGACTCAAAAGCAGAAAAAAAGAATGATCCACTCTTGACCCATATGCATTTCTCTTTAATTTTGATAATGTTTTGGCCCTCAGGCACTTGGGACAACAAGGATTTATACATAATACTCATAGAGCAATTTGCTAATGTCTGGCCATTCAATAAGTCTGTCATGGGGCAATTATTAATAATTACCCAAACAGGAAAACTAGTCCAAATAACTCTAGTTTAAATTGACCACAACCACAATTATTATTAAATGCTATAATTGTTTAATGCTTAAATATTGTGCAAGTCATCTTTTACTTGCATTTGTTTACAAATAGCTTATAACAGAAAGCCACAGTACAGATGTATGCAGACATTTCCCAATGACCACCATAAACTGTCCCATACATAGTTAAATATAGTAAATATTGTTATGAGATTATTTGATTTTATTCCCCATGAGACCATGTTATACTACACTTTGATCTCCAGTGTTACTATTTGAGAAATACACAGTCAACGCTATACTTCATCATGACAACCTAAAACACGACAGACTCAAGCAATTAAAACCGCACAGAATTCGTGTTGGCTTTTCATTCAAAAGCAAACTCAAGCAGGGTTGCTTTAAAAAGGGCCCCAAGGAACAATACAACCCCCCCATGCATTCTCTTTCCCCCCCCCACTGCCATAAAGTGGAAATACTTGAAATTAACCACTGGAGGGTAAAATAAGAAAGAGTTCAATTTCTCTCGGGATGGCATTAAACCCCATTTAATTTAGTTTGATTCATAAATGGGGCAATATGGTCTCAGTGCCAAAACACAGTCGCCTACACCGCACAGTAAGAATGGCCATGTTTTCTTCAACAGCTCAGGTCTTTTATGGAAACTAATATAGCAGCTATACAGCGTAATGATGGGGCTGCCGTGATGCTAGCCCTGCACCGTTAAGTTTTGAAGCAAATTATTGTAAACATTTTAAACCACTCGATGGAAGCCACCAACCGCAGAGACAAGCTGGAACCAAAAAAGAAAAAGTGAAATAAGAAACCCGATGAGGACATACGACTAAATGTTAAATATCATTTAGTTAAATATCACTCCCTTAAATGTTTTTAAGGCTTCAGCCCAGGGTAGAAGGCATCAACGGGGAACCACACGTTTAGAGCTCTGCAAGGTCAACTCCTCTTTGTAACTCTCAATCTTTTTTCCTCCGGAGTGCATTGGCACCGACCACCTTATTCCTACCCGAGAATACACCTTTCCCATTCTTTGAGCCAAAAGGTGCCATGCATCGAGACCTGCACATGTCCCCACTTAGGAAGGTCGTTATTATTGGCCAGGCAGGGCCGATGGGCAGGGCGCCGGGCGGCTGGCCCCGCCAGCCACACAGGGGTATGGATGTAGACCCACTTCACCACAAGCCGAGTGAAGGATCCTTACTTTTTTTATGCTATTAATACTTGGCTTAAGAAGAAAGGCAGCCGTGTCGCATGCCACTTGCCCCCCGATGTCCCAACACATTACAGAGGCAAATGTTTGAAAGCCAACTCTTGGCATGCCTTAAATCTGGTACGAATCCCAGTGGTGCGCTGTGTGCGTGTCAAATCATTTTCTAATTTCACATTTGAGTCGAGAGTCTAACTAAAGCCATGTTGTTACAGCTACAGTATGTTTGGCAGTGGTGCAAATGTGGACACGGTGAAGGAAAGGGCCCTCAGACTTTCCAAAAGCCAAATATTGTATTAACAGTGGTCTCGGAAGGCCCGATGCCATGGCGACCATCGTGAAGTATTTTGAAGGCTTGCTCGACAAATGGCGTCTCTGGGCAAAAGAAATCCTCAGCTTAACCATTATTTCGATTATACTAGCACTGAGGCCAACAAAGCATCAACAAGGACATACGTTCTACTGGATTCAGCCCTTTTAATACAATTCTTCATCAAATAATCACCATTGTCTTGGCCCGGTGTCAGTCAAGGGTAACGACTCGCCACAGGATTTGGGCTCTGCCTAATGCGCTTTATGTCTTTATATTGTACGTGGTGGTCGGGCTTAAGGTCAACAGCTGCAGTGTGGAAGCATATAGGTTCCAGGGGCTTGTGGGTAATGTCTGGAATGCTCATCAGAGACGGTTTTAGCAGCCTAGTGAGGGGCAGTCTTTAGAAGTGACCAGGCTCTTTTTTTAAAACAGCCTGCGGTGGGGCTGTGTGCTGAATAGAAGCACTGTACAGAGGGGATATGCTTACACATCATCCTCAGCCTCTGAAAGTGTGTCACTGGCACAAATATAATGGCCGCCTTTTGACTCGCAGCGAGTTCGGGAACTTCCAGTAAAGGAAGGAGAGGGGGAAAATAAAAAGAAATTGAAGAAATTGCCAAGCAATGTTTCCACTGTATTCATACTGGCATGTGTGGCGTGCGTCTCCATCCTAAGACAAAACCGTGTAAATAAAATAAGCAAAAGATTCGGATACATCGGTATCGGATACTTGCTTTTAAGCCGATTTATTCAATGTGGGTTTAATGAGAGTTTTCACTCTGTTTTTCTAATCGGGAGGCTGTTGGGATTCCAGTTAGCACCGGGTTTAGTGCACTCAAATACAGTGACTGGCCAACGCTCACTCATACTGCTGCTAATCCTGGAAGAGTAGTTCATGAATACATTATGGACGATAAAATATGAAAAGCTCTGAAGGAGCTAACGGTAGAGTGTGTGTACGCGTGTGCGTGCGGCCGTGCGCGTGTACATCATTCGTTAATGCCTTCCCAGCACAAGGACTGATGCCAACGTGACCCTGCTATGCCTACGGATAAAGCACATGAGGACTTACGGCAACACAAGATTAAGCATGCGTCCAGTGTAGTGGAAAGGTATATTTATACACATTATACATAATGCAAAGACACCATCTCTTCCCCATTAGTCCTCAAAAGCATTGACGAGTTGGGGGTGTACACTAGTGTTCTATAGGGACGCAGATGGGAGTTAGTGTATGTTAGTACTCCCCTTAGCATGCTATATGGAAATCACTTCTTTTTTTTGATCTGTGCAAGGTTTCGCTGCTGTAACCTACTCGGGATTGATAAACCATTATGTAATAATTTCTCAATACTGACTGAAGTGGCACTGGCAACAAAGCCCAAAATATTATAAAAATTATAGCAACATCTCTAGAGGCTGCAGCGTTCATATATTCATAAATATACGTCATCAATGTTCTTTAAAGAGTGAAATGTTAAATAGGAAGAAGAGAATCTGGAATGTCTGTTGATACCAAGTCGCACTTACCGACTTACCGATTGGCTCACTGAGACATTTAAAAATAATCAAGCCACACTTTGTGCAAAAATAGATGTGTTCCCGTTCCATATGACACCATCGCATCCTCTGTCAATACTTGAAATTCCAAACATTGGAATTTCGGGAATATTCTGCCCAGGATTGCAGAAATGCCTTCTGATGACTTTTGGATATTACCCTAGCTTTGAAATTGTCCATCCTAGACATGCATTCCACAGATGTTTTCGATACCAAATATGGAAGAAACCATCTTAGCAAAACCAATGACAAATGGGCTGCATTGAAACGGAACAGAGATACAACCCGTCGTGTTACATAAGATGCCGTGGCAGCGAGTTAAACAAGATAGACGTCTCGGTGCGCAAGCACAGGCCAAAAGGAAGCCGAGCTATTCACGCCTTTGAGGGGAGATCTGGGAATCTCAACACTGCTCCTGTTTCAGCAGACCAGCCTCAGTCATTAATTATGACCTAGATAAACTACTGCACAAAAATACTTTGGACGGCTTTGAACCACAGCGTGTGCCACCTCCCTCCAACGAGCCAACACATCTTTGAAGTGCAATCTCAAACATTTTCACCCCTAAAACTGGGCCGAGCACATTATAGTCTGCAAACTAAAAAGGAGCACGCCGCAATCTTCCTGCGGTGAGATACAGAACATTGGCAAGTCTGTGGTCCACTGTTGTTTCCAACTGCGGGAACAACAACACTACAGTAACTTACTACTACTACTACTCTGGATGACCCCGGGGAGGCCGACAGGTATCAGTGTCCTGATCGGGTTCCCCCTCCAGGCTTACCCATCCCAGACAACCTCCGCCGCATGATGGATCCTCGGCGGTGTCGCCTCACCAGACCCAGACTGCCCGGAAAATAACTAAAACCTCTGTTTTCTTTAAAAGCCCCACGGAAGAAGAAACAGCCGGGGCGAAAGCGATCTCACAGAGCATCAGTACCTTCGACCACAATGTGGATTTGTGTTCCTCTGGGCGGTTGCGAGTGTGCTTGAAGGGGTAGAGTCCCGTGGCATTGCTGGCGTTGGGTGCAGGGGGTCCTGACTAGAGGCGGTTCTCGCTGCCGTTTCCACTACAATTCATAGGTCTGGGTTTCAGCTGACTGCGCTGGGAACGCTGCTGTTGACATTGTTCTCCCTCTCTCTCTCTCTCTCTCTCTCTCTCTCTCTCTCTCTCTCTCTCTCTCTCTCTCTCTCTCTCTCTCTCTCTCTCTCTCTCTCTCTCTCTCTCTCTCTCTCTCTCTCTCTCTCTCTCTCTCTCTCTCTCTCTCTCTCTCGAGGAGGAGGAGGAGGAGGAGGAGGAGGAGGAGGAAGAAGCTTCAGCATATGAAAGCAAGCATGTCAGTAAAAAAAAAAAATGTGTTGACCGTCAGTGTGTATAAATATCTATAGATTTGTGGTGTGTGGTGCGTGTCCATCTATGCGTGTGCGTGTGTGCATGCATATGTATGGGAGCGTTGGTGCGTGTGTGTGTGTGTGTGTGCAGTGAGGGGCCTAGAGAGAGGGCAGCCAGCATTAAAAGGAAATGACCCCTTTGGCAGCCAGCGCTTCCCACTAACAAACTCATCCCCTCCCTCCTCTCGTCTTCCCTTTCTCCTCGTCCCTCCCTTTCCTTTCCTCTCCTCTCTCCGTCTCCCCCCGACCCAGTGCCCCTCCCCCCGCACAGAGAATAAGAGACGGCTGTTTGTAGTGCGTACAACACCCAAAAGGGAAGACCTTCACTCTATTGGGAACTTAGTCAACATTAGAACGTGGGGAAAAGAGTTAGTCAACTGGGAAAATAACGATTGAGTTTGGAATTACGAATGTTGTATACAAAATAGGTGGAGGTTGATGGTTTCACATAATTGTCATTTTAGGAACAGGAGTTGATATCTGAGATTATTATGATCATGTATTTCACTCATGGTTTCACTTTGTCCTCTATTTCAGGACAAAGTGAAACCGTATTTGCTAGGCTTGGGGAGGCAATGCAATGGAGTGTATTGGTCTTTGGATCAGCATGATTTTAGGATGTTGCCATCGTTGAGTTAAATCTTAAGGCTGTTTAAGATCCTTTAGTAGGCCTATAACTAAATGGCTGGATTCTCATTAGAAAAGTAATTACTAAACGCTGAGCTTTCAGAAAAGGTCTATTCAAAACGCTGGGCATGGATCCAAGATGAGGTGCATTTTGCTGAGTTATGACTTAAATGATTCCTCTGTTTAATCATTATCTGCACAGATCATATCCAATTCATTTAATATTTGACAACGTTCTATTCTGACAAGGATATTAAGAGTATTTCATGAATACTTTGTTGGCAAGGCTGTTTCATGAACACATTGCAAAAATAGAAGACCATAAGAAATGTTTTTGCTTCCGAATCTAAAGAAACCAGGAATTATAACAAGGGAGTGGTAATGGTAAATCGTAAATCAAATTGAAGACTCCACCAGATAAAGCATTGATTCTCCATTTCATACCTTTGTAGCATTCAAACATGTGACAGGCATGCTCATACACGTACCTAAAGAGACACCCCCCCCCCCCCTTACCCACATCACCCTATCTTCGTAAGGAAAGAAGTAGAAGGAGCAATGGTAACCTTGCGTTACGTGTGGACGTTTGCAAACATATTAAGAGCCATAGAGTTAAAGTGGAGTGTAACGACCGAGCGATAACGTCTAGCCTGCGCATTCCTCACCCAGCTCCGGGGATGAGGCCATTATCCTGGGGCTCATCAGACCCTGCAGCACCAGCCCGCCCGGAACAGGGTGGGTGTGGGGGACGGGAGTGTGGGCCACCTCCAATTTCTGGCCACCTCCTCCTGGGGAATGGGCTCCTCAGTCAGAACAGAGTGAGGACTCAAGAGCAAATCAGCCCTCATATCTGGGATGCATTAAAGGGCCCTCGATTCCTTAGCCATCTGAGGCTATCTAGACGGCAGGATCCTATACCCACCTATTGATGGAATGGCGAAACGCATGAGAGAGGGACGGTTCAAGTATTACAAATATAATACCTATTTAAATAAACAAACTAAACCAGCGCAGAGGCCTTCTATAATTTCGCCATTCGTTCCGCTCTCTTGGGCGTGTTTGCTTTGACTCTTCTTTATTACAGTGTGCATTTGTGGAGCAAACGAGAAAATGAGAGGGTGAGGCATCCCTATCCACCAGACCCATATTGTCACTCTGGAGTGCCAGTGAAACAACCACACTTGGTGGCCCCGTTTTAGGGATACGCAGGCTGCTGCTCGACATGAGGCCTGCGTTACTTCCACTGAACTCTCCATGCTCCCCAACTCGGTATTTCCGCCCGGTTGCTCTTTTTCGACCGTAAGAAGACAGTAAGTAGAGGTTGTCCATCACCAACACGTCCTTGAATGACAAGCCCGAAAAGGTTTGTTTGAGGACACTGCGACTTACACCACGTGGTTTAAAAGGTGGCCGGGCGTCCAGTCCTCTGGCTGCAGACGACCTGTCAATCACTTGTCAGACATCCCTTGATATTCATGGTGCGTCACTTTCTACGACGACGCGCCTACAGCGGGTCAAAAGGGGGAGGGGCTATGTCTAGCTCCCAACGTCCACCAACAGAACAGTCGCACAACCATAGAGCCAGTCGCCAGAATCACCACCATTAATTCCAACCAAGTCAGTAAAATACACAGACTGAAGCACTTACAAATACAACTCTTTCCTGTAGCGGGGGACAAAATGACCCCCTTACATCACTGCTCGTGACAATGAGAACCGAGACGCAGCTCATCAGAGAGTGTTCGAGACATTCTCCTGCTGGGACTCTCGACAATATGTGGATGGCGAGAGGACAAGAGGAAGGGCCGAGTGCTGGGTGGTCTGCTCCAGGTCCAGGGGAACACGTGAAGGCCGGCTCTCCTCCAAGATTTCCTCCCATGGAGCCCTGCTCTAGTGTGATCAGGGGAGATGGATTTTGGCCTGGTGAAGCGGTGGTGGACAAGCTTGGAACGAAAACAGCAAAAACTCAAATAGTATTTTCCAGGGTTGTCCGTGAAGTTGAATTGACTTTTTCCTATGCTTGCAGCTATGCTTTTGTGTTGTGCGTTAATTATTGAGGGTGGTCTATGTTACATTAAATCCTGTGCCCGTCCCCATAAATGGTCCCGGAGAACAGCTTATGACTGTAGAGCGGCACACTTAGCAGAGAATGGATGTTGGAGAATGCATGAATAAGAGGGATCTATAAATAGTTAAATAAAAGAAGAAAGCTATGCATTTGACAAAATATAATATTAATAACAATAATACATTATTAAAATGCATAGTTCTGACCATCCTAGTCTCGTTTGTGTTCAATGTATTAATACTCCACATTGCAATCAGTTACTTGCATTGATTAGACATTTTCGTTAAATGTTTTCTGAAAAGTGTCGAGATGTCTGAATTGGACCATTGTCCTGGGTACAGACATGGCAGGGTCAGAGGTCACTAAACAGCGTGCTGCGACAATAGCTCACACTGTTTGCATGGATGTGTGCCAGCTCCATGCTGTCATGTTTGCACAATGGTCCAGCTTTATGCTGACTGATTCCTGACAGCCTCATCGTTTTAACCAGTGATGTAATGCCTTGAACTTTAGTTATAGGGCTGAAGGGCATTTCAAATGAAAAGGCTTATTTTAAATCTGACTGCAGTCTCAGTCTACATTAACAATAAAAGACCAGTGGTTTAAATTTAGGACAATTCAACAAATATGAGTCAGCATCAGGAGGGAGAGAGATATGAGATTGTCGTTTATTAGGACCATAATCAAGTGTTAGTGGCTTTTGATCCTATTGATTTAAAACCTTTTTTCGGTCTCCACGGACATTCAAATTCTAAAATGACATTTGACAATTCAATCTTAAGGAAAGTTGGCCATATCTTGTGTATTAAAAATATACATATCCCAAAGATGAAGATAAACTAAACGTGAATAGGTCAGAAACTGTGCGTGTTCATTTCTGAGGCATCACAACAGGACAGAATGGAGTGAGTTGGAGACAGACCAAAGGAAAATGAGATGGCTGACTGTAAAATCAGTGACTGCTCTTTTCCACCAGATGCATCACTTCAAAAGCATGCTCATATGATATATCCTAGTTCTATACAATATGATGTATGCCTTTAACAGTTACCGCTATGATGGCAACCCTGAGTCCTCAAAGGATTGAGTGATGCAACAGGTGTACATAAAAGAATAAATACACAAAAAGGTTGTTGAAATAGCTGATCTTGCGTTTGAGGAGTCTCTTTTTGACTAAGCGGTGAACCCAGTGAACAGGCTTTCCCTGTCTGACCTGTACCATATGCACTAATGTACATCTTTAAAGCCCATTCAAAACATGATAAATCACGTCGTCCACACTTGTCCATGTATGGTGGAGCATGTCTTGGGAAGGGGTGGTTGGGGAGCGCAGAGAGTTAACCACGGCCAGACAAAGTGTAGTGACATATCGTCTGTCGGAGGAATGGTCAGGGGCCACATCTGGGTCCCATCCTCCTCTCCACTAACAGAGCCCCAACAGTGAACAGGTGTGCCTTTGCGACCGTTGCTTTATAACCTTGAGCCTAACCGTGGCCTCTTGAGTTTTGTGTGCGTGTTCAGCTCACGAAGTCAAGTTCATTAGCGCTTTGTGTCAGAATGGCCCCTTGTGAAAGCGATACGCGTCATCTAATGCGAGGAGGGCTAGGATGAGGCTGACATTTTGAGAAGCTGCCAAGCGTTGGCGCTAGGTAGACGGCAGACATTGATGAACTCAACAAAAAAACACATCAGCAAATATCAGTCTTAGCATTTTTGAAGAAAACACAACAGAAGCATATACCAGAAGAAAAAATATTCTGAGAACTGTTCAGTGGCGGGTCGTCGCTCAGTGGAGGAAGTCGTTTGCCGAGTAATAACCAAACCTTTTCGTTGTCCCGCCAACCATATTGAATTTCTGGGGATTTCGGAGAGCAGTTAAGAAACAAAAAGGTCTAATGTTCTACTCCGTCCTTTGACCAAGTTAATGAATGAGTCGCTGGGAATCTGGACCAAAGGGCGCTGCGCTGCAGAGCACATTCATCTGCGCTCTCCCAGGATAACACAACCATAACAAACACTTCCTGTTTATATCTGCAGATCCTTAGAACACTCTGTGCCGAGCCACTGTTCATCACTGCAGTGATTGTCACCTTGGCTCTGTGCGAGGGGTTGAACCCAACTGCAGGTTCAATACAAACAAGGCCGGTTTTAAAGAGAGACACAGCAACGAAGGCCAACACATGAATCTTTTCACCCCTTAGAAACCTCAAGCCTTGGAGAACCCTACTAGAGGAATAGCTAAATCACCATCCCTAGCTTTGAAGTGGCGCTTTAAATGTGCAACTCACTGCCCAACAAACAAACAAAAAGGAAGGAACACTTGGTCCAAATAGCCCACGTGAACAGTTCCAGTCGAAAAAAGGTGACCTTTGGATTAATGGCCATCACACTACGCCATCAAGCGCAGCCGCCTTGCACTCCCATCCAAACCGAGAGACTGGGACAACTGGCCCCGTCCGAACAGCAGTCCTGCGTGATGTTTTGGTCATGCAGGCTTTCCAGCTGATTTACTCTGCCATCAAATAGAGGCAGCCCCTCCTCCCTCCCTTCTTTCTCTACATCCTGTTCCCCAGCTAGTAAAGTCTATAGTTGACATTCTTCCAAGATCGGGGTGACCGCTCAGACTTTAGAGGCATGGAGGATGTTGAGGTAGTTGTTGTGTATTGGGTCGGGATGGGCCCAATCCCACATCCCTTTTCAGCCGGCTTGAGAGAAACAGTTCTGAGATGAGGAGTCCTCGAGACACATAGTTGATGCTGGGTTTTTGGTCAGCATTATCCTTCTTTGTCAGTCAGTCAGTCAGTCAGTCAGTCAGTCTCTCTCTCTGGAGAATATCAGATGAAAGATAATATCCAGTACACAAAATAAGGGACTGATTTACTGCCAAATCAGTATTAAAAAAAACAACAACAGACCTTTAACAATCTGCCATTAAATCATTTAATCTCTTACTAACAACGTTCGTTAGCAAGATTAAAAAAGGAATCTCAAAAGGAAATGAGAAAAAACTTTAATAGGTTGGCTAAGGATGTTGGGGAAAATTGAAGACAGGCCCTTTCACAATAGAGTCAAATGCCCTGGTCCCTAGACTAGGAGCAAGTGAGCGAGAGATAGGGAGAGAAAACGAGGGAGAAACAGGGTCTAAATAAAGCCCATAGAGAAGGTGTGGAGTGTTGGTTAGGGGGATTACAGTGAGGGATATATATTACCCCTGAGTGGGGTGAACAGGGGTGTTGATTAAAGCCAGCTGCGCCTCCATGCTCTCTTGGAGGGCCAGACACTTGCTGTGCGCCACGTGGTACAAGGCCTCACCATAGATAAAAAGAAAACAGACAAGCCTTTGAGTACATAGATGACACACCAATTATGAACCCACAGCTTGAAACAAAACCACCGCAAATACACACAGGCACATTTGACCCCAAACATCCAGACTCTCCCAAAATATAACATTACATAACATTGAGAGACATCGGTGAACATGTTAAAGCACTCATCAGAACGAAACCATTAACACTGGGAAGGAAATGACGAGCTGTGCATTTACATGGAAATCTACACGAGTGCACAAAGAAAGATTATTGCAAGAGGTGGGAGAAATTTGGAGGCCAACCAAAGGACACTCCATATATATAGGGACCTTTAAAACTGAATGAACGAGGTCTGCATCGCAGCATTTTAAGTTTCTGAAAACCATAGAAATCTCTGCCGATGTCAAACAGAACGCATTTTACATCTGTGGAAATAATGCATTATACATCTAATATAATGGATAATATAATAGCATTAAAAACAAGCAAAAAAAAGTTTTGGAACACACCAATGCCCGATGACCTGTTATCCCGGAAGAAATATGAGCGCCTTGAACCCCCAAAATCATGGAAGTAGGTTAATGGCTTCTGTGCCGGCTGCCTGCAATCAACACACAGTGTTCCCTTTATATGCTATTGAAGTTAAATGTCAGGTCGATTGTTGGGCCTTTCGATTTTCTGTCACACTGTGTGCTGCAGAGAAAGATGTGGGTCAGCAGTCTAGCCCAACCACTACCACCTCCATCCACTCTATACTTCTCTGTTTCCTTTATAGAACAATTAGTCTGCCACTTTTTCCCCTCATAACACTATAGGCGATGCAGTTATTGTACCACTCATTGTTATGCCTACAATGGTCAAGAAGGAACCACAACCCCCCCCGGCACACACACACACTCCTGACCTCTTTAGCGCAGAAGTCGACCCGGACAAAACTCAATGACCCTTCAACATCATTCTCCCTCTATTTCTCAAACCATGCATTGATTTTGAATACAAAAAAGGACAAGAGCATGTTGAGAAACTGATTGATCATAGAATAAAAGGAAAGATGACAGCAATGTTGACCTTGTCTGGCAGTGACAGCCTTTTATAGAACCAGTGGGGGGGGGGGGTCGATTGATGATGAAAATAGGGACGGATATAACAAAGCTGTAGACAGTCAGTACGGTTTTAGAGAGCGGACTGACAAACTAAAGCCCAAAATAGACTGCCACACTCTAATATACTGTAATGCACCTGCCATGTTTTCCTAACTTGATTGTGAGGATTGTTATCAAGAGGGAAATGTATATCAAGGGAGGAGAAAAGAGAGCTCTGGATGATGTAGTCCACAGCTTTGAGTGGTAGCCCGCAGACGAGACTAACATCCGCTTATAAGCCGAGTTGGCTTTACAGTGAGAGATGAACAAAGACACACCCATACACAAACATAAATCTATGCAAAGAAAACAAGTTAAATATCACACTGCTCCCTACACAAACACAGCTCCCAGCAGGACTTCCTCCAACCATTCTGCATCCCATGATTGGCTCTTCCTTTTCCTCATCGCGTAGATGGAATGTAAGGAAAGGCTTTTCCCTAGCATTTATTTTTAGTCTGAACCCCACCATCTTATCCAAAGTAACGTACAGTAAAATACAGACACAGGCAATTAGGTAGCGGGTAAAGGTTAGGCATTTGCTCACGGATGACTCCAGGTAGGCTGTGGACAGCAGGCTGTTGGTAAAGACCTCAAAGCCCCTTGTTTAATCTTCGGATACAATTGTTTTTTCGTAGGCTGGTGACAGATTCTGTTCGGTACGGAGCACTACAGAAGGAGAGCGGTCCAAGGGGGCGAGATAAGGAATGCAGGAGATTTCCTGCTTTGCGGCACATCGCTCACTAAACATCGCCTCGGTTTATGTGCTGCCGAATGTCGCCAAGGCAACCTGGCAGTGGATCAAGTTATCCGTCAGAGGAGCCGTGGCAATCGTGATGGTGTAAGAGAAAAATGGAGAGGGGGAATTCAGAGGCTAGTCTCAGTTAAAATGAAGCAACTCTTTATCAAACCCCTATCAAATGTAGTATGTGAGTTGAATTATAAACTATGAATATCCATTACTAGGCAAGTCTATAACAACATGTTGATAATATAGGACAAGTGACATCAGTCCTCATATCATGTCTCTGCATTTCTCTTAAATAGGATACAATTCATACAAATAGCGCAAACATTGCTAGGCCCATTCTGCAAATTACATACGAATTAAAATAAACATACACCACATGGTTATATGTTAAGAATTCTTGCTGGGCAGCAAGGTGGTGTGAATTCAATGCAGCATACTAAACTTCAATACAACCACAGAACCAGTATCACATTTTGCATGAAACCAGCCAACTTCCATAGACTGGATCAAGCTGGTGATTAATTGTAAATTTAAGGGATTTACTCGTCAGTGCAGCCGTCAGGGGTCTGTGTGTGTTGTATGTGTGATCTAGTGGCACTAATGTCTCCATCAGGGGCCCAGCTTGGCTGATTCCCACCCCACATCCCCCAAGCTAATCCCCATGGCTGCTGGACAAGACCCATACATGGGGGGGGGGGGGGGGGGGAGATGAGAGGACAGTTGAACTTAAAAAGCACCATTTCCTGCATCAATCCATTCAAGGTTACAAATCTAAAGCATTGAAGGTGACAGCTGGTCAGGCCAAGGCCATTCAAGCAAAATATATATGTGAAATATGAAGAATACAGAGAGAGAAAACAGCATCATTCTACATCAGCCTGCTGTAGAATGTGCTGTTCCAGATGTTGCATTCATACAGATTTGCAGTTTGGGAGAGACCTGGCTTTGCAGTCATTTCTCCATCAAGCCATTGCTGAAAGGGTGAACCCTTTTAACACAAATGCTCCAAAATGCATATCGACATATACCCAATAAGAGTCTCAAAAATCCCAAAGGGCAAATACCAGAAAGAAATTGTAGAAAGGGACTTTTACAAGTGTAAGTAAATACAACGGATTTGAGTCAGAAACTCGGTCTGCAAAGCTGGTTATTAAAATGTACATTTTTTTGTATCATAACATGGGTCAAGAATCAGTTTAACCCGTTGCACATACAAATACTAAGTAAAAAAAAAACATGCTTATCTAAAACCATCAGGTAGGTAGGTACATAGCTGTGCATGTTCCGGCACACGTACCAAATATGAAGCTGCTCTGAATGGTTGCTAGGACACGGTTGAGTCCACTTGCTGGCTACTGCCAATTGTTTACCTCCACACTTCCTGATGCTGATCGCAGATGTAATCCTGATTTATACAACCACTGGCAGGAAAGGCAAACAGAAACGCACTTGGCACGTATGCCACTTCAAGATGGGAAACCAGAGGACGGGGTCGCCGGCTGTCCTTGGAAGTGACATTTACCAGCAGGAAACCGTATTGAGTGTAAACCAGAGCCTCACGTCATGTCCCTCCCCATCTGCCAAATCTTTAAAAGGCCCTGGCAAAACCACACAGTATAGTAGAACTGATAAAATGGTGGAAAAGTCAAAAGATGCTGCTGGCAAAGCCCAGATTTAGGAACATTTGTGGGCGTTTCAATATCCAAACAACAACTAGAAAAAGATTGCCTCGGGGGTACAGTGTTGCTAGGGAGGGATGAGGGGTGCTTACGGATGAGGAGGTCTACCACCCATGTATGCCAAATCTGGGTATTGGGGGCACATTCGAGAGCCCAACGCAAATAAACGCCTGGCTTTTCAACAGTCCATTTGAAGTGCACTAGCAGCAGCACAACCCTGCGCGAGATCAATCTGTCCGAGCCGGAGGGATTTCAACAAGCCTCTCCAGAGACAGAGTCCTTTTCATAGAGCCACTGAATGCCTTAGTTGTTGCAAGCCATGCGGTTTGACGCTAGGCGAGAATAGTTTTTGCAGAGGACGAAGGATATGCAGGCCAGGTCAACTGCATGGGTGGTGTTGTATAGAAACTCAAGATTTAAATGAGTAGGCACCAGGGTTTGTCATCTTTGCTGGAAGCTCAATTGACTGCTCATCCATCTTGAAACCCAAAACACAATGAGACAGCATACCGCTCACTTGATGCATTAGACCATGGGAGAGAGCCTGTAGAAGACATTATAAAGGCCACAGCTTTCTATTCTTGAAAGGTGCTTTGAACCCCTGCATAAACTCATTACAGAGTTGGACGGAAACCCATTAGAATATACAAATGCCAAATGTAGTAATCCAGAAGTCAAAGAAACCATTATGACATAGCAGGTAAAATGCACGGCAGTTTAGTAATGGTTTCTTTTTAAACAAATGGTGCGCTGACGTTCCTTTGCAACAGAAGTTAGTTAATTTGTTTCCATGTGTAACACAATGAATACGTTTGCATGTGGAGATAATGGGCAACATCGAGTTTAAGGAAAAAAATAACTAATGGTAATGGGTTGGAGTGAATCTTTAGGCCCATCTCAAGTTATTGATCAATTCACCGTCAGCTATATGATTAAGATACATTATTGACTAATTTACCTTGAATCAGAAGTTCTAGGAGTATAAAAATCGGTATCAGTGAGACTATATTTTTGTGGGAGTGCAGCCGTAAATCAAGACAGAACTATAATTTAGCAATATGAAAAATGATTGCCTTATCTAGAGAATCCAAACAGCTCTGCACAATCAATAAGTCAAAATGTAAACAATATTCCATGGCCATAAAAGGCTCTCAGTTTTCATAAAGCACAATTTGACTGCATAATCCAAACAAAGCAAGCCTTCGTATTACTTTCACAAGGCAACTTCCAACAGCTAGATGGCACATACATGAAGCGGAACAAGCCTCAGAAACAAAACCTGGAAACTCAAACCTAAAAAACTAAACCTATCTCAGGTTCAATATCCTGCTTTGGATTCAGGGGATTCTCGGTGAGAGGAGCCAACGCAAACCCACCACAGCCTGGCTCGTTCTCAAAACCCAGTGTCACATCAAGATCAATGTCTCAAATTTGGCCCCCAAACTTTTTGTGATTTATTGGTTGGGAGCAGTTTCATCAGGGTTCTTTATCACTATGATGTAGAGGATGAAAATTCTCATCTTTTTTTGTTTTGGTTAAGCGCTTGCATTCCCTTTGCCTCTCCTGACTGGCCTGAATAAGTAACAATGAGGGAAAGGGAGATACAAAAGCTTGGCCAAGTGGTTAAGTTCTACGAAGAGCGGGTAGAGACCATTGGCTTTGGCAGCGTACAACTCAACTGAAACTCCAGCTCCTTTCAGTTTCCTGGGAGTGAAGGGACCAGAGAGCTGTGGTGAGCTTGCTACTCTGAGCCCAGATGACCCAGGGGGAAAGGCCAGTCCAGAGAGTTGGGGGCTCTAAACGGTCGGTCCAGGAATGTTCCCACAATAAAAAAAAACTAAACAAACAGAACTGTACAGGGCAATAAAAAAAAAGAAAAGCGCTTGCGTGTGTGATCTGGTATGATTACAGTATCATACAGTTACCCAGTAGCAGTACGACAGCTAGTTTAGTAAGGTGATGTATGAGCAGGGTTGACAGTGTTTCTAGTGTGAGTGTTGAACTTAAACGAAAGCTCTGTAAATTATGTGCCGATTGGGTCAAAATGGGATTTCACCAGAGGATTTGGGGCAAACCCCCAGAATTCATCTTTAGAATTACCTCATTAACATAATCAAGGTTCCTTAAGGTCCAATACGACAAATACCATCTGCTAGGCATTACAATTGAAAACGGGCCACTGAGGACATCTGGATTGTTAGAGTTCAGGAGTTTAGGCCCACTTAGTATGGGGAGGGGGATTCAATCCTGGGAAACTGGCAAGGCAAGATAAAATCCCAAGAGCTGACAATCAAGGTAAAATTGACTGTTGACACTATGACAATCTGGATCAAATCTCGACACTCACAGTTGCACAGTTTTCACAGTCTTACAAAACACAGTCATACGAATGAACACTCGCTATGTTATGCTCAAAGGTTCTCACCCAAGCCTGTTAGCATAATTTAATGAAGCATTGATCACAATAGTCACAATCACAATAAACAGGTTACATTTGCTGGAGGGTCAAAGACGCATTAGGAAAGCCTCTCAGGTCAACTTTCATGTATGAGGTCTATGCTTAACAAAATCAAGTATGACCTCTCCCGCCAGTATAACCACTTCTCTTTGATCATGCTTGGTCAAGTTGGCTTCAAGTTCGGGTATTCTTTGTTCTTTGATGACGGAAAGGCATAGGCTAACATTCCAAAATAAAATTTGGAAGTTCATGTTTAGAGAAATGTTTAACATTCAGGCCTCCTTTTGAGTGGGTCTGCAGAGATCCTCAAACTTCCTTTTATAGAAGTAGTAGCCCCTCAAGTTGGATATCATTGCTATTATAAATAAGAAGCTGGAATGCAGAAGGGGGAAAAAAAATAAACATCCAGAGCTCTCTTTGTTATCTACTCCCAGCTGTGCAGCTAGAGGCCTGGCTTGCTCTGATGATGTCTTCCTGGCATTGCGTTAGTGTTGTAGGGTTCATATAATGTGGTGAATACTCATCAAAATACCGATAGTGGGGGAACTAAATACACACCTCAAATATAGCCCAAACTATAGCAAACAGACTTAAAACAGTTTCATGAAGCACAGAAACAATGCCTTCATGTCCTTTATCAACCCATCAGGAAATAACACTGCTGTGTGGACAACACCACACTGGATGCCCATCGTTCTATGGACAATCCGACAGCATGAGTGCACATGTGGTTAGATTTCTGAATCGTCTGACTGAAAACACTGTCTTGATACCACTTGTTTGGTAGTCTGTATGCAGCTATTGGTCAGACTGTACAGCAAGAAGCTCTTGAAGTACCTTCAAATACGCTTTCCTATTTGGTACATCAGAGTCAGTGAACCCATTTCAAGGTGGCCACGTGGTTGATGAGGTGTAGATTTTACAAGGGCGTAGTCAATGGGGGGCCGGGGGGGTTAAAAGGCATGTACCTCAAGGTGATGCTTGCTTCCAAGGTAATTTCAGATGTAAAGGGAGTTTGTGACATGGGAGCTGAGGTGGTGGTGGTGGAAGGGTTGATGTGTGTGTGTGTGTGGGGGGGTGTGCTGATGTTCAGTGACGACTGAAGCACTGGGGGCTTAATGAACGATTCCATATGTGCTTCAGACCCCCGGTGAAAGAGTTGCTTTGTATTCAGTGAGGCAGCACGCGTACAGCTCCCAAGTGGACCTAGAAACCCCCCCCCCCCCCCCCCCCCCCCCCCCCCCCCCCCCCCTCCCATCTCCTGACAAAAGCTTCCTGGCTCTCTCTCTCAGTTGCCCAACGTAATATAAACCAGCATAAGGGGGGGAGGGGGGGAATGGACTTTAGGACGCCCCACTCTCAGACTCCGACCTGCAGCCTATTTTGACGGGAGTTAATTGCCTGTGACAGAGGCGGACAGGGGTCTGAATCGTCCAAACAAGCATTTCATTGAGTTAGAAAGGGGAAAGGGGGGGGTATGCTTTGGGAGTGCAATGGGGTAAAGAAGGGGATGGACCTGTGATAAAAGTGAAAACATATTAGGATGTTCTCAACCTTGTTGCCCTCAGCAATAAAACCGCCCCATATCCCTAAAGGACAGATTATGCCATTTTAAGAGCACCTGCTCCCCTTCTGTTTATACTTCGGTACAATGGAGGAATCATTCAGCTGTTGGAGTTTTGACGCAAGATACAAACTCTGTGCTACATCAAGAACTCCACCCCCTCGCCCCCCCACCCCCCAAACAGATTGAGCAATTTGCAGTCTTGGTTTGCTTCCATACTCTTCTTTTTTTAAAACCAATGCTGGAAATGTGCAAGAGCTAATCAGGTAGCCATGGCAGCAAGCTACTGTTTCCAACAACACGCCACTGGTCCAAGAGGGAGAGAAAAGTGTCAGCCCGACTGCAGCAGCACTACAGAGTGTTTCATAGCAGTGGACAACAATGACACATTGTATGGAGGGAGGGGGAAAGTGAGAGAACAAAACCCAGATACGTCCATGCTAGAATTTAGCATCCGCTGGCTTATGAGATTTTAATTAACCACATGATTGCATAACCCGTTTTTTCGAGTGGAGGGTGAGCTTGTTACGTGTGCATGCGTGTGTGATGGAATGGAGAGGAAATTAAGACTACAGGGGAAAACTGAGGAATAGGAGGATGAACAGAGATGGAGGAGGAATAGAGTCTTACGGAAAGAATTGGGCCTTACTAGGATGGGGAGAGAAAAAAAATTCACAAGCATTTTCTCTGACATCTGGGATAAGTAGGGCGACAAAAAGTTGCATAACATGAACTGCGCTATTTACACTTTTAAACACTACATACTGTTTACAAAGGTTTTGAGGACCATTAAAGGCGCAATACCGCAAAATTCCAAATGACTGGCAATAAAAGGAGCCAACCGATGTACATTAAGATAGCATCGTGGCAGAGCTTGGCGGTTGGTCAAGCACCGTTCTGATTTGATGCCAGAGCTTTCTTGGCCTGCCGAAGCATTCCTGCCACGCCGTACAGCTTCTGTGGCTCTGGTATTACACAGCAGAGAACAGACCGAGGCACTGTACGAGTGGGTAAACAGACCTCCGACTGTTATACATGCATAAAAAATATATATTTATTTCAATACAGAAATTGTTCTATATGATTCGACTATAAAGCAAAGTCAGAGAGGGGTGGTCTGAGAGAGACAGCCTCCACTGTAAGTCAATGAAGAGAAAGAGCTGAAAGGAGGGAAAAATAAAGGATGCCTGCAAACCTGTGTTTTATTAGGTTGAAATCAGCCACCCACGACACAGCACAGAATGTGCAAATATCCACTGGAGATATTCCACAGGCAGCAGTATGGTAAGAAGCACAGACCACATGCATAATTGAAGGTGCATAAACATTAAAAAAAAGTTGATGTATATCATGGGGACAGTTTCAGTTGGGAAATGGTGATCAATACAGATCAAGTATGGTGTTTTGATAGAATATTTCTTTCCATGTCTTTATATTGGCCAATACTACCCAACTAGACGCAAAGTCGGTTTGAGTTCCACAGCCATGACCACTGTCTTATTGCACATCTTCTGAGCAAACAAAATCCATCCCAGAATCACCTTCCTCTCACACCCAGGAAAGCTGCATGCGTCTAACGTCAGCAAATCACTAAACTAAGCAGCCTGACGTCTTATGCCGTTGGCGTTGCCCTGCATGTCCACCACACAATAACAAGATAGGAACGCCTTCGATAATGTGAACCCTGCTGGACACTCAATATTAATCTGGTTAATCAAACTTTGCCTTGCCTGAAAAGGATCTTGGGGGGAATTAAGAGAATACGAGACAGTATGCTTAGTTTTTGCGTTAAATGCACAAAAAATCCCTTTTAGTCTCTTTGAGCACCCGCCGCCGTCCGCCCCCCACCCACACTTACCACCCACCCTGCCTGGACCAAGCACATGCCCCCAGGTCGGCTTGGGTCCAGACCTATTCACCGGCTTCTCACCTTACTGCCACGGCGGGCGGCGGCGCCTGCCAAGCATAACATCTGGCTATGGAGGAGTGAGTAAACCTCTGCCTCAGCGACTGGGGCCAAACAATGGGCCTGTCTTTGCCCCCGACTACACCCCCCACCCCCAGTCTGTGGTTTGAGCTAGGGGGCAAGGGTGGAGCTGAAGCAGAGTTGTCTAGGTGACGGGCAGACAAACCCACACACACACACACACACACACACACACACACACACACACACACACACACACACACACACACACACACACACACACACACACACACACACACACAAGGCTTCATAACGACGAATTGTAGTTCAAGTTTAATGCCTTTCCTAACACTGTAGCAGTATGTATAAATCCACAGCAAAAGGGTTGATAACAGCAAAGGGATATGTGGATACGTGTGTGGCCTCTTGATTTTCTTCCAGAAAATCTGCATTTTACATCAATACACATTTCTTTCACGGCCGATCTCACAAGCTACTTAGTCCCAAACAATCGTGTGATTAAGATGATTTCTGAGCCATAATCCGGAAAAATCCCATTGACTATCTTGCTCTAAATCTTCCTGGGGATCATGACAACTTCTTTGAATCTATCCGACTTGGCCCCAGGGAGAAGATGCTAGATACGGTGACGATGTTCAAGCCAATTTCTTGACTTGCAGTGTATTCAATTTGGTTCTGCGATCAGCACCCAGCACGGATGCCAGACGCAAACTAGGCCTACTACAAGGATTAAATGGTAGCCTATTGGATGCCTTCGCTTTGGTCACAGTAATGGACACCCGTTTGTGTTGCCACTCCGGGGTTTATCACTGTAGACATAAACATAATAATGTGTTTTTAGTATCAACCATCTTTATTGGACCGAAAAATGACTGTTAAAAAAGACTGAATGTTTCTACTACATTTAGGCCTATGAGGTGATGCAGTGCCCTCTACATTCGGCTGCTGGAATGACGACATTTATTTTATGCTCAATGAAATGGGATAATTCATCGATGTCAAAAGACGATATTATATGTGTCATGGCATGGTATACATTGAAGGTTCCCATGAATATCACAACGTGGGCTACACAACATACAAAAACACTAACACATATGGCTACCTAAGATATAGCCTTCCTTCAAAGTGAAAATGAATCGTGTATCGACTATGGTCGATGAACTGTATTTATACAGCGCGTTTCTAACCAGTGGCCAGTCAAAGCGCTTTACAATGTTGCCTCACATTCACATCCACACACAGACGGCGGAGTCAACCATGGAAGGCGACAGTCAGCTCGTCTGGAGCAGGTAGGGTGAGGTGTCTTGCTGAGGGACACCTCGAACCTCAGCGGACCCATAATAGCTCTATGAGAGGACCGGGGGATCGAACTAGCAACCTACCGGTTACCAGCCAACCCGCTCTACCTCCTGAGCAACATGCCGTCGCTTATATGATGTGCTTTATTCGAGGACTGCCATCGACAACGTTAGCTTAGCAGCATCACGTTATATAAAAAGATGTTTGATCGTGTTGCGATACTGCGGCATTAAACGTCCAATGAGGAGAAATGGAACGTTCATTAAACCTCCAATTGGGAGACATGGAACGTTCAATGCTGTCAATCAGGTGTCTCGTGGAGCTTGATTGACATTTTACGCAGAGGGGTAAACAGTGTCATAAGCACTCGAAAGAAGGCTCGCAAAGTAGAGAAGATAAACACCCAACAGGTCCATGAATATGCTGAAAAATCCCCCCATATCATCCGCAAGGTAAATATAAATGGTGTTCCTCCTCATAATGTGGAGCCCATGGTTAATTCACGTCAGTTGCCAGTGAACGCTGTCTGTGGACACTGGACACAACGGAACTAAACGTTTATTTAATAAATATACCGTTCTACTGCTTTCCAGCACACACAAAAAATAGCAAACTCACCGAATGGCTTCATTTGAGACATCTAATGGTTGTTCGATAATAATCCCTTGCCGCTGTCACCATCAAAATAGGAATCAAAGCCGCGAGGTGTTCAAATACGGAGCCGAAGCCGAGGTCGGTGCTGCCTCAGCGATCCCTGTTCATTCCGCCGCTGTACACACACAGCGAATGATAGTGGTGTGGAAACGGTCTGACAAGTCGGTCAAAACAGCAGCAGCACCACCACGCCTCCGCCCTTAAAGGCACCGCCATCGATGCTATGAAAAAAAATATCCCCCTTCCCTCCATCTTTCTCGCTCCCTCTTTTCTCTTTATGTATGTGTAGACTATATAGGCTATTTTTGTTTTACTTAACCTTTTTATTCTATTATTTACAAGAGAGACCCGGTGGAAGCAAATGACAACAAACGTTGTATAAAGCCTTCTTATAAGTAGACCCCACTTAACTTAAAAATATTGGCATTTTAGGACCATATTACTTTGAAGTAAAACTATTTCAAGTGAAGGCATTGAGTTTTAATAATTGACCGAATCCACATCACGTAACCAAAAATAGTGGGACAATGTTCATTGGTTCCGATTTATTCAATAACATAAACAAATATGAAGGAGTAATGCTGATGCCGGATAAGGATTGTAAATAATCATTGTTTGCATTTACACATTTATATAATAAACACAAATGCAGTCAAAGAATTAGACACTTCTACAAACCCAATACAGTGGTCTGGCTGACTTAACCAGACTATCCTATTGTATAGTATTAATCTCAAATGAACCCACATGCCATTGTGAGTGACTCCACCACCACAAGGAGACGTTAAAAAAAGTCTTTGCAGCAGCATAATGTTCATTTGAGAAAAAGGAAAATATCCATGGCAAAATAATGCAACTGCTGCTCAGAGCATTCATCCAAACGACAAAGTAAAAAAAGTAAAAAAGTACCCAGAAAACCTTAGGTTTAGTAAAAATACTGTTCTAAACAAACTGTAATGTAAAAAGGTGTGAGTAATGGGTAAAAGTTATCCACCAAGTAGGTTATTTATATATTATTAGTGTCAAAGGTGAAAGAACTTGTTCATCACCATGACCGTAAAATAAATAATATATTATCTTTTATTCTCCGCAGTACACAATGTCAGACCTTTCTTGCAGTTGTTATGGTTAACATTAATGTAGTGAAATAACAGCATTTGTCAGTACAAGCAGCCAACAAAATGATGATTGTTGTGTGATCATTTTATATAATAAAGCTGGAAAATGACACTTGGATGGGAAGGCTCTCGAAATCTTGTTATGCCATACCCTTCTCTTAAAGCTCTCGTATAAAGCTGATTCTTAAAGCATTGTTCGCTGTAAATAACAGGAGTGACAGGAAATCACAGCACAAGTGGAGCCGAACAAGGTGTGGGTCAGTTTCCTGGGAGAGATGTGGCCAAGCCACGGCTGGAAAGCGTACGGATGTAATGGAGGATATTGAACAAAACAATTGTACATGCTTGCAAATGGGCACACACTCGCACAATCACAATAGCCTTGCTGGCTTCTGATTCAAACATCTTTTAATCTAAATATTTACAGAAGGCTTCTTTTTTATAATTCAAAAGGAAAACCCCCAAAATGTTTTTAATCAAATTGACATTAATTACACATGTCGCAGCTGTTTGTTTTCTTATGCGTGTCTGGGCCAAACTCTAGACAGGTAACCAAATGACTCAGGATATCCTTCATGGTCTTTTAGGAAGATCTCCTTTTACCACAAAGATACTGAAAGAGGAAGAAGGATTGGTGGTGCAGCACAGAAGCCTTGGTGCCATCATCGCCTTTACCAGAGTGGAATGTATGGCGGCTGAAGAAGCGGTCAAGGAGGGAGGATTCAAACCATTTGAGTGATGCTAGGATATGGGGACATGGCAATGTGGTAGCCACCGAGAAGGGAAACTACTTCATGCATTCCAGGTGACAAATTCTCTTCTAAGTTGCAAGAGTTATTGACTGTGTTAATCCACACTATAATGCTCCCGTCCATTTGATGGAGGGCATTCAACAATAAAGGCCTTTTAGAAAACAGAGTGGATCACACACACACAGTGCACACTTTTAGTTTACAGTAGGCCTAGAGTGAGGAAAACATGACAAAATGTGTGGAGATACCACTGATGATTGTGCGCTGAGTAGGGTTGGGCATCGAGCATCGAGCATCTATTGGAACCGGGACTAACATTCCGGTTCTCCCGGAATCGTTCAAATTTTTAAATTTCGATTCCTAGTTTCGATGCTCAGTCCGCCGACCGGAAGAAGAAGCTGCCGAAAACTAACGAAGAAGAAGCTTCCGGAGAAGCCGCGAAACTGTTTATGCTCACGTAAACATGGAAACTGTGTTGCGGCGCTCGAAAGTGTGGCTTAACTTTAATAAAATAAATGACAAGTCGGCTCGGTGCAACACTTGCAAAACGATTATATCGTGCAAAGGAGGGTGTACAACCAACATGATTAAACATCTCCGGGGTCATGGTGTAGAGATAACAGCATGCCCCGTCTTTGACGCGCTGCGCCGGCCTTCCTCCATTGCTTCATCCTCCGGATCCGACTCTCACCCTAGCACCGCACTATCGGGTAAGTAACGAATATGTTTTATGCCAACATTGAGGCAGCTAACAAGTTATACTCGACCTAAACGGTTGGTCAACTCAAATGCAAATACATGGGCTAACATTAGCCCATGTATTTTTTCATAGCCAAACGACCTGAAATTGCTACCGTTAGCCAGGCAGTTACTCCGTTCACCATAGCGCCCAAGGGAAAGATGTCGGTGCAACAAGTTGAAGAGTGCCACAGAAAGGTTACAGGCTTCATTGTAAAAAGGTTGCATCCCTTTTCAGATGTGGAATCACCAACACAACAAAAATTTCATAGAATTAAAATTCATGGAGAAGTTTAGACTATTTTATCCAGAAAGACCTCTGGTTAGCTAGCTCATTTAAAACATGTAAACTTTTTTGGCCCTGCCTCTTAAGAGAATCGGAATCGAGAATCGTTAGGAACCGGAATCGAAACGAGGAATCGGAATAGGAACCGGAATCATTCAAATTCAAACGATGCCCAACCCTAGCGCTGAGCATGGAAAGGAGGGCAGAGAGCACAGCCAGTCCAGAGCAAGCCTATCCTGATGATAGGGATTCATCATGTGGATGAGTTGCACAGCAGAAGAAATATTACATCAATATGGCAGGAAGGAAATGTATCCCTGTGGATTAGCATCAGTTAGACCAAAGATAGCTAGCTAGACACTCAACACATGACGGTGAGGAAATCAAGACTGATTCGGATGGAAGGATCGTGTTCTTGCTTTTGTTAATGCAGTTACTAAATTATTAGCTGCATACATTTCCACTATGTACTTTTTCCCTTCTAATTCACTATTCTGTCTGTTCTAACATGTTGCAGTGACTGTGACTGGATGCCTGGACTCAATTTAATATGTTTAGCTTGTATTTGCCTGTATGTCAATTATGGCACCCATTGCACTCCTGGCCATCACTGGAAGGAGGGATCCCCTACTATGTGTTTCTTCTCAAGATTTCTTCCTTGCTGATTAAGGGAGTTTTTCTTGCCCTTGTGGGGTTGGGTCAAGAGGGGTGTCATAAATATTGGGCCTGTTAAGTCCATTGAGACTGTAACGGTGATTAAGGGCTATACAAATAAAATTGAATTTAATTTAATTGAATGGAATTGAATTGAAGGATGTGCGGATAAGGGTGAGAGCTGAATAATGGGACAGAAAACAACATTCAGGATGTTTTCTGATTTAATTTATTCGGTTTGTTTTTCCTCCCATACCTGGCATTCTGACCTGGCATGGGGGAGAGGGGGCTGCTTTGCCGAGGGCCCCCCGTCATTGTCCGATAAACAGTGCAATGTGCTGGTTGGGGATATTCAGGTTTGCTTCAAAAGGATCATAAGGGGGTTAGTTTACTGGTGCTGGCACAGGCAGGCAAACGCACACATACACACAAGCATACATACTGTATATTTGATATACTTCTACCTCTACCTTTGTCCTTCAGTAACCTCTCCCTCTCAACAAACAACCACACACACACACACACACATTTGAACATTTGCACACACTTGCATAGTGCAACGTGCAGATCCATTTAGACTTTTCTTAGCTTGAGTCGCCCCTATATTTACATGAGGTAAGCAACAATGGTATGGTTATCTGTCCTACGCTCTCGACTGACCTCATCACTGACCCTATCTCTTCAAGTTATATCTTTTCCCTTCAAATCTTTTCTCACTAAACAGAGTTTATGGAAAGATCTGCAGGATGGTGCTCCATTCAGTTAGTCCTTTGATTGATATGACCTTAATTTGCTGATAGTCTCTCTCTCTCTTGTGCACGTGTATTGGTTAACACGATACTTGGTCAACAGTCTAAAGTAAACCAGGAGTTGGCTCATAAAGCATGCACTTGTGATGTTGTGTGGCCTAATTGACAGTGGCACGTAGCCAATACGTCAATAAACATGTAGGACGTCACGGAAATAAGCTTCTCTTCCCCAGCTGTGCTGTCCCGAATAACATTTTCCAATAAAAGTAGTGCGAGTACTAAAAGACAAAAAAATCTATTTTGAAGAACAATATGTTGCTGTTGTTGAAGGTATATTCTATTTCACTAAATTTGAATTAGTACAATTGGTATTACAATTTGTAATACGTTATGAGTAATTTGTTTTTTACTATATGACCTTCGAGTTACAAAACCAAGTGGTCAACACTTTTGAAACTGTAACTTGAATGCTAAGGCCAAAGATATGGAATCCAACTCACCTCACTCCCCGTGTTTCAAACAGGGAGACACAACGCTAAGCATGGCCCTGAATCAACCCTCTCTGGCGTAACATATCTCTGAGGGTTAGCCAGAGGTAGCCAGGAACTAGCCTATGGACATAGCTTATTGGCATGAGACACTAACAGGGGCTGAGCGAAACAAAAGCTTCTCCAAATAGCACAGTACAGCACTGCTGGCAGGTATTCCATCTGCAACTGGTTTTACCTCTCTGCCCCAAGCGGAGGTATTTGATTCTAGATCCCTTTCCAAAGCCACTGCAGCAATCTTTAAAGGGCGGTTCTCCAGTCTGATTGCCTCCTTATAGTTAACCAGAGAGCATTCCTGGGATGGTTACATAACATCATATGTGCTGATGTGCCACTGACCGAGCCAGAGAATTCATCGTCAAAAAAGGAAAAAGTGTGGGAGTGAAAAGATTTACTAATCGACTTTCAGACTGTAGCGGGGTTTTTTTCTCACTACTACATTTGTCATTCTTACGTCTCTTAAGCTACTTCACAACCTTTTTGTTTTACTTTTTACTATTTCACTTTTGTTTCCCATCCCAGGTCAATGTTTGAAATATAAATAAACTCCAATGTTCTTCTTACTTTCATCACGCTTGTTTCTCTGTTTGTTTCCCTCCTCTCCAGGCATGACAGCCGAGCTTGTACACTCTGTGGGCTTAAGCTAACCAGAGTTCATTCTTTTTATACCATGCAGTTAGTGAGAGGAGTTAAGCGCCATGTGCCCTCTTCAGACCAGAGACTGTCTCAGAACCTGGCCTGTAGCCCCGTGCCTCTGACCAAATACAGCTAAGATGGAGGAGAAGGAACGGAGGCAGGATAAAGAGTGACAAATGTGGACTCGAGCAGCATTGTCCCATGAAGGCAAGCAGACATCAACACTACAAACTTTATGGAAAGGCGACGTTGGTGGAATTCAATTTGTTTCATATTGTCGACATCTTATGATCACTTCCCAATGACACGTATTTTGTGGTTTCATTGTGGATATTGACCATCTGTAGAATGTTGCTCTCAGTGATTAGCTTGAGGTGACTTAGCTCCCATGAGTTAGTTGCATTTATCGCGATTATTGAGACCGATGTGTGTGAGAAAGTTACAGTGTGCATGCATGTTCTCTCTTTACTGCTGTTGTACACCAATATGTGAGTTCATACTAAGAAGAAACACAAACATACAATAATAATTGCCAATGCAGCAGCAAGCGGAATGGCTGAATGGACCTGTAGCAGTGTGCATGCTACACTCTACCTGGATGCCGTTATGTGGTCAGAGCTGGTGGTTTTGAAAGCCAGTTTATTGTAAGGTTTGCAGACAATGATATATGACCATAATGCTCAATGTTGCCATTCAGGAGATTTCCCTGAGTGTGTGTGTTGATGGTTGGTTTAACCTGTGCACATGGATTTATCAATGCACCTGCAAACAGGTGTGAAGTCTCACCCAGCCCCAGAGTCCAATAAGTCTGACTTGGGCCGGGTATATCATCTACACACGCCACAGTATCTTATGCCACAATGACTTTAAATAATTTTCTGCCTAAAATAACGTGGAACGGGTGGGAACGGATTCCTTGTACATGTCACTTTTTTTGGCCTATAATGTGGTTGCTCTAGCGAAACAATATCTGAAGACATGCATGATCACCTATGTGAGGATTTAATTATGTAGAACTGTTTGTAGAAATAAATTGTCAGTTTATTATTACTGAAAACAGAGTGTGCTTACTACTTAATACAATTTGGTGTGCTTACTTGTAATTATAATATCTATCTTATATTTACTTTTGCATTGTTCGGGATTCCATTCAGAGGGTCACTGCCTCACATAAATACACTTGCAGTGCGTGTCTTGAAAGATCTGTACCCATTGGTACAGAAATAAAACCAAATCATTTCTGAAGAAATGATGCACTCCACCTCATACTTGATCAACTGCCTGCAATTGCTGACAGAAAAACAAACATTTCTTCAAAGACTCTATATGTCACTCCTTCCACCTCATCCCACAATCCGGCCCAAAATATCCATTGTTATTTATAATTAATTTCTAAACACCGCTTAGATGCATATACAGTATTTCAGGAATGCAGGAACCGTCCATTATGCCTGGGCCTAGCTAGTTGTTTTGTCAACCCCTCCCCTCCCAACCTCTCGCGCTAAGCTTCAGAGCTAAGCACAAAGCCAAAGCCCCAAAAGAATTCCCTCGGACTCAGCCATGGACCAGAACACTGAGTTTGTTGAGTGAGAAGGGTTGTAAAATGAACCGTAAAAACGGCCATTGCCTCCAATGCTAGTGATGGCCTGAGATAGACCCAGCTCATTAAATCATTGAATCATGTAGTTGTATTGAAAGTGCTATTATATTAAAGTGATTTGTGATATGATTATGTTCCTGTGTCAACATCACGGCTCTGCATATCCTGATCGGGCGCACACACACACGCACGCAAGCACACCGCACACACACATACAAAAAGAGCATATACAGGCGTTCCTTTTACCACATAGTAACATGAAAAAAACACCCCCCCACACACACACTGGTCACAGTGCACAAAGCAGGCAGGCCTGTGGCAGAGTGTGCTGACTAGACAACCTGGATGACAAACTCCCTCTGTCGCCATTTAACCAACCAACCAATAACCACCGTGGCAAAACAAGTCCCTGGCGGACATAACTCTGTTACACACCACCAAAACTAACACTGGCTTGCGCATCGTTTGTATGCACTAATATCAGAAAAGAACATTAGTAATTTCCCCAGTAGGACTACGTTTAACTGTTGACGTGTGGGAAATACAGATGTTACTAAGGTCATGTGTTCCCATGGAAAGGTGATAGAGGGAACCATTGCGTGTGTGTGTGTGTGTTACTATTATGAAGTACCTCACGCTACAGTTCTCAAACAGTCGAAGACAGTCTCTCTTGTTAGGACTTTGGTTAAAGACGTATCGCAGCCACTAAGCACAGACACACACTGGAGCACAGACACACACACACATACATACACACACACGCACACACACACACACATACACACACACACTTGCAATGGAATCTATCTAACCTCAATCACCAAGCCACTGAGAAGCGGCTGGTTATCTAAGTGTCTTCCCGTACTCTGTAATAATGGCCAGGCCAGATGAAAACCACACAGGGATTAAAGAAGAGGGCCCAAACTCCTCTTCATAAGGAATTGATTAGGCTCAAACATCAAAAGAGTATACTGTTCACTGCTTGATGGACCAGGCCGTACTGTGTGTGTACATGCATGCACATGGGAGCATACACACACACACGCATGCATACAAGTGGAAAGCTGACGCGTGTGCGCGCGTGTGTGTGTATGTGCTACAGTGTTTGCATGGTTCATGTTGTGTTAGCTTGTTATTATCATCCCGAACAGACAAACCCGCATCTGAACCGTCCGTTAAAAAACGATATTGTGTACACTGCAAGCTAGTTTCTGCCTACACTCACACACAGCCATGCCTAAATACCACAGATGCTAATCACGTCGTATATTTGACTAAGAGGCAGTTCCTTACTCAGAGACTTAAGTGTCAAATCAAGTCTTGGCAAAGAGCACTGAAAAAACAAGTTTATTTTGTACTGTGCTATCGGTGTTGTCATTATTTTTGAGTTTTGAAGTTATGAAGTTCTCATCACAAGTGTGGTACATGATGATGACTAATAATTATATGAAAATTTGTATTTTCTAGTATTGTGATTAAGGTTATGAATTACAATACACAGTCTGTACCTGTGTGAAACTGGGTATCAATTATAAAACACACTGAATGATTCAGGTATTCTTAATCTCTCCACCATCACCTGTCCTCCTCCTTATGAAGAATGGCTGCAGATAACCAGGATAGCATACCACCATAAACATCACGGTAAAAAACACCTGTTGTGGGCTACCACACCCTGTGCCCACCTCATATTGATGTGGTCTTGCAAATCTGTCGTTCTTGAAACTAAATCACGATTTGTGAAAATCCATTGCATAAAATCCATAATAGTACAAAAAAGAAAATCTAAACAAGCCATACGCCAAGACCAGGGCCGTGTTTACGGCATGTTTTCCGTAGTGCATCTCAAGGGAACAGATTGAATTAGTCTTTGTAGTGCCACTGTACATGGAGTTATAGTTCATTTTTTTGAATTTGAAGGATATAAAGTATGCATAAAGTGAAACATGATAGTCATGGAAATCGTTGAAGATCACAAATAACTACAGTATGAAAACAAGATCACCCATTACCGGTAGAACGGGTTATTTCCTACGAATTTACTCAAATGGAAAGAGTTTTAAATCAGAAAGCAAAAGTATATAGTGAAAGAGAAAGTATGTCTTATATTACAGCAACTGCAGTTGTTTTCAGTGTAAAAGCATGTCACCCTTCAGTATGTTCTATAAAACATTTTATTATCCCTTTTTGGCTTTCATTTCTTTAAATTATGGGTGAAATGTTAGTTGACTTGAAAATATGATATTTTGGAGGTTTTCTACAGTGATTAACTGTACACACAGATTTTAAGTATTTTGAGATGGGATGCCTTATGATAGAGTCCCTGATTCCAGTCAACTGATATTGACACTAATGGACAAGAAGGATTAATTCATATTTTGGTTCACCCATCCCCCACACAGTGCTAGCGTCCCAAAAAAAGTTTCCACACCGTGGGGAATGTGGGGCTTGTGCATGATAGACCATGTGGAGAGACCTCCACAAATCACACATCACTTTAAACTCATGCGCCTTCCAGGGCAACGCTTCTCCTCACATGGGCATGCTCCTCTGTAGTAGCGACGGCTGTTTAGGTTATCCTGATAAGCTATGTGTGGAATTTCCCCTTCTAATTCGATAAATTATGAAAATGTTTGCGTAGTGCAGCAACAAGGCTTGAGGGCATCAGGCGACACATGGAGAGAAGAGTAGCTGGTTCAAAAGATCTTATATGCTTTGTGAGATGTGAAAAACACAGAATTATTATTGTCATATATGGACCATTGTTCTTTTAAATTTTGAATTACATTTCATATTTTGTTTACGTTTCACATATTCAAATCAAGGACCTGACCTCTTTTCAATTATGAAAACCACACAGCCATCCACAACAAACCACATCCGCACACACATATACATATGTGGGCAATATAGTTTGAGCCACACACTCGTATAAGTCTTATTATATGCATTTGCATGTAATTTCCCTCACACTTAAATCAAATGATCCACTTTGAGGCACAAAGGTAAGACCGCACACAAGCATACACTACAACCATTTCACATAAACAAAACACACACGCACACACACACACACACACACAGGAAAATATAAAAAAACATGCACCATTCCAAAAAAGTAACACTGGTTAAAACATATACTTACTGGAAGATTGAGTTAGGCCTCCTGGTAGGTTATATTTTGGCTGCTATCATACTTCAGGTTGAATACCAGAAACAGTGGGGAACGCACTGAAATGAAAGAGAGAGGGGACAACACAGTGAGGGCAACACACAAAATAGCAATTTGGTAAAATAACAGATCACTCTGCACTATAGAGGCAAAGGTGGATTTATGTTATTTTTTCCCATAGTTTTGTATCAATCCTAGGGGAGAAGTATGTCATATAAATATAATGATAAAACCTACCCATTACATAACCCCTAATTACCTTTGCGGCCATCACTCTATGACATTTTCTACAGAGGGATTCCAGACCTATTAGACATGAATCATGACGAGTGTCATCAAAATGGTGCCAGACCAAAGGGGTCCAAAGAAGGAAAGATGAAAACGGCTGCCTGAATGATTACAGGGTCGAGGGTGGGGAGGTTGTGGTGATTGCAGGCTGGCAACTGACTCTACAAGACTCTACATCCTTGAAAAGGTCATGGCACAATCAACAAATACTTTCGCTCAAGTACTGTTCAACTGTTACAAGTACATTTTTGAGATACTAAAATGTTCAGGTGCTTACTGTACGCCTACTGAACCTACTGGTTAATTATATAAGGGAACTTGTATTATTATACTCCAAAGCAAATTTTCTGCTTCAAACTTAATCTACCACAAAGTACTGGTTTTACTAAAAGGCTTCATCATGATAAGCTACACACAATTTTTTATTTAAAAATGATTAACAATGGTATATAGCAAGAGGCAGAACTGGGTGACCTCATGGGTGATTGACACATGAGGTCATGAAGAGGTCAGGATGGGGATGCTAATAAGGTATGTTTACTTGAACACATTGACATACTAAATCAAGTATTCAAATATGTTTGCCAGTGTAGAAAGTTTAATTAAATCTTTACTTTCCCCGCTACAAACCTAGGGTGACCAGACGTTTTCTGGGGACACAACCCTGTGGTGGCCTGCCATTTGCTGGAGCTTGGGGCATTTCCCGTCCTTGTTTAAAAAAATGTAATTAAATATGAATGTTTTTTTATTGCAAGGGTTCTAGCTTGCTCATAAATATAATGTTTTAGACAGTTGGTAATTAGCTTCAATTGTATTTGATAGCCTGTGAAAACTTGCTTTCACAACTTGTTCAATATTCTTCCCCAACTTGTTTTTGTGCCTCATCAATGTTTGTTCCCTTTTTCCTCTGAATATTAATCTAAATGGCACAAGAGGTTGCACCTGTTTACATTATGAGTAAGCATTATTGACTTTGCATGCGTGGGAAGTGCCTGGAGTGCTTTGAGCTCTTTAGTCAGGCTCAATGACTCTATGAGTCACTATCTGTCACTGAACCTGCTATGACCTTGTCTTGCTGGAAGCTATTCAAACACCTGAGTCCTATTAATAAACACAAACCAGAAATAATGTGACTTCCTTAAATAAGCTTACTGACTGTCAAACACTTTCTACAAGAACCAACATGCATGTAAACAAACACACACACGCACACACACACAGGCACGCGCTGACAAATGCATGCACAAGCTTGCGCACACACAGGTGTTACACAGACACATCCACTTGCATGTACAGAAACGCACACACACCCACGTGCTTATGCACAGACGTGCACAATGCATGAGTTTACTGACTGTTGAACACACTTTCTACAAGGATAGATCTTCAGCATATGAATATAAACACACACACACAGCCTGTTTGTGGGATTAGTCTATTGGAACGTTTTCCCACTTTTTTTCAAATTCTAATTCGAGCTTCAAATCCGTGCAATTTCAGTGCGCAACCCCTACCACAAAAACGGTCTCTCGGGGCCACGTGACCCGCCTCCTAGCAACACCGTCCAACAAAACAACCTTGCTGCTGATTCAAACCTAACATGGTTAACATTAGCAACAGCAATTCGACTGTTTATTACCCAAATCTCTAATCCGATGGCCGGCATGGCAGAAAAAGGAACGGTGAAAGAGACGATACAGATATTTGCTCGTGTGAAACCCACCCGGGAGGAAACAAGTAAGGTAAGTCGGCCAACGTGGTCGATAGTTTGAAACACCAGAGCTGAGGAAACACCTCAACCTCTACAAATACAGTCAAAACACGTCAACAATCCATGACGGTAACACTTTTGACCTTATATTGGTTAATGGACTGCATTGATATAGCGGCTTTCTAACCAGTGGCCACTCAAAGCGCATTACAATATTGCCTCACATTCACCCATCCACACACCGACGACGAAGTCAACCCTGCAGGGCGACAGCCAGCTCGTCTGGAGCAGGTAGGGTGAGGTGTCTTGCTGAGGGACACCTCGACACTCTAGACGCTAGGAGGACCCGGGGATCGAACCAGCAACCTTCTGGTCAACCCGCTCTACCTCCCCACATGCCGCCCCCCTTAATAACGTTTAGGTCACTGCATGCCTTCAATTGTTACGCTCACTGTGTTCAGTGTCCAGAAGTCCTGGGGATGCACAGCAGGTGGGCGCCCTGAGGCGGTAACGTCCCCCCTGTTATGGTGTACCTCTTACCGTTAGCGTCAGGTCCTGACGACAACATATCAGATCTGATGCCGGTGATTCAGATGGCATCCGGCGGACACTGTAAAAAAAAAAAAAAACATAGGGCGGGGGATCTTAAACATATGTTTCCAGGCCAAACATGACAGATAGGAGGATTCAATAATGCCCAACCTCGTCTCCGCCGTTAGGGGTGAAGTGAAAGCGTATTGATTCTGCCTTCTGTCGTTTGTTTTCTTACTCCCAGAGGAATGGTTTGGGCTCTATTGAGTGGAGTTAATTTAAGGGCTTGTCTGTCTATCTAGTGCACTCAATGCAACTTTTCATTCACTTTATTTAGTTATATTACAAATGTATTCTTTTTTTTTTGTATGTATGTATAAATAGTTCTGAAAGTAGTCTATGTCCACGAACATCCAGCCCTGTGCCAAGGTCTATTGGCTACCATATTTCGGCTAGTTGAGGTTGCAGTAATATATAGCCGCATGGCCACCATGCAATAGCACCCACAATAGAATACACTTTTCTTCATTCTTCGGTCAACAAGAATCTATCTATACTCCCAGACTGTTATTTGAGCCTGCGCTTTTACACACCACAGATACACACAAAAACATACACATGCACTATTTCCACATGCATGCATTCCTTGCTGCAATACAATTCATCCACAGCCTCACCACTTTGCAAAAGTAGAATTAATGATGTCTGTTCACTGCTAAATAAACATCCATATGGTGCACATTCTCCGAATAGGATTAAATCAACGTTATTCAGGCATGCATATCGTGTCATAACAGCATCATCTAACAACTACTTTATACTGCTCATTTGAAATGGTCTTGCGTACCATACAAAACAAATGATTTGCGTTTGGATACATTGTTTAAGAGGGAAAAGCATTACGTAAACATGGCTTTACAGTCCCTCCAGAAAAATGCGGCGTGTTTTTGTGATTGTTGCGGCCAAAAATCCTTGGTTATGCGGCACGTTTTCTTAAAAAATGCGATGAAATTGCGGGAAAATGCGGGAACTTGCGAAAAATGCAGCTTTTCGATGACGTTGACGTCGCGTAATTACATCACTTCATAACGTTCCCATGGCAACAGGGTGAAATGGCTGCTCTTGTGTGAAGTAAACGCAACATTTTTCAACTTTCTGCTAAGATATATGTGACTTTTTTAAAACAAAAATGCGGGGATTATGAAATCATGCAAGCCCCACATATTTTGCGCGGAAATCGGCAATTTGTGCATTGAAACTGCGGCATATTTGAAAAAATGCGGCCCCCGCAAGAATATGCGGACTTTGGCTGATTATGCTTTGAATTATGCGATCGCATAATCGCGTTTTTCTGGAGGGACTGGCTTTAGTCCCTATGTTTGACTGTTCTCTCTGGCTCCCTCAGGTGTACTCTGTGAACAATGACGAGGCAGCAGGTGCTTCTGTGGAATTTGTGGTGCCCAAAGACCTGGGAGACGGTTACGTTAACAACAAACTGGAGAACTACAAATTTAGGTCAGTTTTGTTTTGTTGTGGTCTACTCGCTCTCTCTCCAAATATAGCTTGGTGAAACGCAGACTCCAAGTTAAGTTTGCCAAAATTGGATGACACAAAAAAGGAAAGACACAGCTTTGAAAAAATAAGTTGGGTGGTTATGGACACGTTTTCGCCCAAAGGAAGGGGGTGTGTAGCAAACTAAAATGGTAGTGGTTGCGTAAGTACTCTTTCCCATGAATAATTCATCCAGCGAGCCTGTCATAGAGAGGCCAGAACATCTGTTGGAGGCTGGTGGTGAACACTGCAGACGTTCACTGGGCAGGGCCCCTGCCACACAGCCCTACGTTCACACAGCGAGGAAGTCAGACGCAGTGGACACAGAGGGCCCTCGGAAAAGCCACAGGCCCTTTAAAAATAGTCAGCCGGAGGTTCCCGTGTGTCCCTATGCTATCGAAAATAAAATGTCCACATTTAACAATTTCCTACTTCCCTCCGTCTTCTCATCTTCTTCTGTGGTGGAATAATACATTGCAGGGTGTGACTGGCCTTTAAGGGCACAATGACTAAAGTGTTCCTCTCCCACTTAGGAGTGGCAATGAAGCGCTGCTCTGTGTTCTTGTTCCGTGGTTAATGCTGTTTGACATTGGAGCTGAACCAGCAACATTTGTTTCAGTTAAACATTATGGTCATAGTTCACAAAGTAAAATGATTGGAGTAGGCTATATGTCATTTTCTCCATGGAATCGAGGGAAGTCCGTTAAAGAGAACCCAACCCCAACAACACACCTGTTTGAATCAGGGGACTCCCTTTAGTTCAAACACATGCAATTTCCGTGCATGACATCTGATTGGCTGAAATGGTTACCTGCAGGAGGATGCTTTTATTCTAAATACCTATCCTCGGCTTATTGAAACTGTATTGAAGGGGCGTGTCACAGGGGACCCCTACCCCAGAGCAAAAAATGTCCTATTAGCATGTTTTAAAGGCGCGGTCAGAGAGGCTGGGTTCTCCTTTAAATGATACTCGCCTCTTAAACAACTTATTTTATATGGTTATTTAGTGAGTTACTTTGTAGGGGCTATGGCTTGATTCGGTTTCACATCTAGACTTGAATGCCTATAGTCGGAAAAAACATAAGATGGCATGTGGTCTCAAATTGTGATGTTAACCCTTTAGGGGTTCAAACCATACTATTGTATGAGTTACCCGTTATTTGCCGTTTATTGCTTCGGGTTACATCGATCAAACATTATGGTTCCCCCCCCCTCCATCATTGTATTAACTGGGAGTGTATTGGTCAAGAGCAAGCAGAATCCTGGACGGCATCTTCCCTGAATGAAAAGAAAACTATTTTTTTCTTAAATTTGGTAGTCGGTGGGGTCCAGCTCAAACAAGGGGTTTGGTTTGGCTTTAATTGGTTGGCTACAATGAAGTAGTGAATTATTATAAGGAACTACTCACAAATACATTAAACAGTCAAGTCAGTTCAGTTGGACATGTGTGTGATTTTTATTTGTCATCTAGGTTCCGGAGGGTGTTCGATCAAACTGTTGGTCAAGAGGAGATCTTTGAAACCATTGCTCAGCCAGTGGCAGACAGGTAACGTTGGGATGTCTTTTGTTTTTCATTCGATTTGTACCTCAATGTGCATTTGCCCACAAACCTCTCTATCTCTGACTCATAAAATGTAATACTAATGGTTAGAAGCGGGGCAGACCCATATCCAGTGGTCCTCTGTCAGTGGTGGCCTAGGGCAAGGCCACACATATTGTACAGGCCTGCCTGGTTGATGGGAAGACAGTAAAGCTTGAGCTTACTGTAAAGTGGAAATGGAAGGAGTCAGAGATTTTATTGTTTTTGGCCCCCGCTTTCGACAGTTAAAACCACTAAGTGGACTGGGCATGCGTCTGGGGTGGCACACTCTGACATCTCGTCTCAGTACAGCTGCTGCTTACCGGGTTAGGCAATGGGGCACCACATGCTGTGTGCTAGTCCTAGTAAACAGTCTTGTGCTGTAGCTCAACAGGTCCAGCTTATGGTTTCTACCCATGCTTGTCGTGATTCAACAGCGCCGTATGGACTAGTTGAATCAGCCCAGTGAAACATCTGGGGGTGGGAGGTGCCTTTTGAACCTCAAGTACCCTTCCCACCAGTTACTAACCCCAAACTCAGGAAAAGTGTGTTCTTTGTTTATACTTTTTGAACAATCAAATACTGACCATCCACAAGGCCTCACTGTGGCACCATGGCACCGTTTAATGTTGCAAGATTTTCATGGTTTGACCGCAGTTCACACTTGGTTTCCACTCGGTTTCCACTCCCATCCCAGCGAAAAGAACTGTAGTGGTGCTTGACAAAGGTTTGCCCCTGCCCAGAGGCTAGTCTAAATTAAGACCTACTTCTGAAAGGGAGAAACACAGCTGAGAAGACGGGGGAATTTAACTTGTAATTTCCTGTGATCAAATGGTGCTTTTGATTGTCCCATGTTTTTCTCTTCCCCCCCCCCCCACCCCCCTCGTCACTATATGGAATTTTTGCATCAGACCCCACAGACTATATGCACTATCATTGTTATTATGCGATATATATATATATATATAAACATAGTGAGATGTTTCTAAATCAACTGTTTTAGGAGGATTAGGATTACTTTGACCTAACTCAGTCTTGTTTGCTATCTTATGATCTCTGTGATCTTTGCAAAGTCAGCCTTCTTTGAACAGGCAAGGCAACCTCTTTGTTGTAGCAGATGGTTCACATGACAACCTGTAGTCACAGTTTAGCATTGTCATTGATCATGATCTTGTGGTTCTTTTATTTTGACTACGTTGTCCATAGCCCTGAAGGGGTACAGGTGTTTTATGCCGTCAGGAAGATGCGAGAGAAGAGATAGTTTAACATTACTTCATTACATGTCAGGTCCTTGCATCCTTTTGAAGGATGTAGGTTTACATAGGGCAGAAGTAATCTAGCCTTGATTATCCAAAGCACGGACATAGTTATTCTGGGTGTTCAGATCCTGTTTCCTACTGCAATGTTTCTTTCAAAGAATATGAAAGCAATAGGCCTGTCCCCCAGGCCTTGTGTCCTTGCCGCAAAGGGTTTTGAGATTTTCAAAGGCATTTTAGTTTGTGTTTACATTCAGCAAAATTATACAAGAAGCAGTACTGGTTTCCCGTCATTCCCGTTTGATTTCATGGTGTAATTCGGCCTTTGTTGATATTGGAATTGTACCAATGACGGTAGCAAATGTGGGTTGCAGTTATCAAACGAGAATCTAAATTGGATTGACAGACAATGATTTTTTCCTAAAGCCCCCGTTGTCAAGAAACATTCAGAGTCTAGTCAGTAATCATTTTTAATAACAGCATTTTGACTGCCATGGTATCAGCCGTCTGTGGAGGCAGAAAGTCGTCTGTTCACTTTGGTGTAACCAACATTACGCCCGTCAGCTCGTAATGTTGGAAAAACATAGATATAGATATTACATAGATGTATCAATAGATAAAAAATGGAGGTCAGAAAGGGTTCCACTTACCGCCTTGCGTCCCCCCAAACCTATTCAACAACCTCCCCAGATAATGCTAGATTGTAGAATTAGCCTAAATTGCAATCCTTTCTTCACACATTGGCTGAATCTGGAGTGTGACTGGAATCAATGTCTGGGAAATTTCGGAAAAGGAACATGTGGGACCTTCAATTCTGTGCATATTGAGGTCAGGGCTTTCTCTTACAAGCAATATTGGCCAACCAAGGTTGTTGTCACAACAACCTTTTGAGACTTTTCAAACTTTTGTTTTATTTGACTCCTACCAGAAAAACTTTTAGGCTGGACTTGTATGCCTCCACCACACACGCACACACACACACCGCACACACAACCGATAATTCTTGAAACCAAAAATCTGCTCCGGTACCCTTGACCAAGCGTTTTCCAGTCTCCAGGAAGGCTGATGTGTAAACAGGAACAAGCATTAGGAAACGCCCATGCCCGAGCAGCCCATGTCCAGGCCGCATCATTAGCGTTGACATTAAAGCTAAACACTGACTCCGTGGCTACTCCACTGGCACTGCGAGCCACCGCCGTGACTCATGGCGCGGATTAAGTGACTGTCAGGCGGGCTGTCCAAGTCAGGAAAACACGCCTTTTTATCAAATCTGACAGGAGTTTTTTGGTTTCCCTGCTACACTCGTACAAGCGGGGTGTGGAATAGCATAGCGCAGAATAAGGGAAAGCCACGCACCGCTCCACTACTGGGTTGGTTTGTCCACGTTGCATTAGATATTACTGGAGCCCTGGATTGTGTGTGTGTGTGTGTGTGTGTGTGTGTGTGTGTGTGTGTGTGTGTGTGTGTGTGTGTGTGAGGTCATGAAAAATACGAGGAGATGATATCTGTTTGATTGAAATTGTCGAGAGAGAGAAACAAGCGGGGATTCTCCCCTTTACATTTTAGGGCATTTATCAGACAGTTCACACACACAATCACACACCAGCCATGCAACGCGACATCCAGCTTGTCAGAAGCAGTTAGGACGAGCTGAGAATCAAACTAGCAACCCTCAGGTTATGGGTTACCTCACTCTACCTCCTGAGCAAGGCCGACCCCTTTCAATGAAGATAGGCTACCTTAAAGCGGCCAATCTCGCTTCTCAGGCAGCAACACCAGCCCACATTGGTAACACAATGGTTCTACAATATGTTTCTCCTATGACATCTAGTGTGGTATTGTGTTGCTCACCTCTCTGACATATGGGGCTCAGAGAAGGCCGTGTGGTACTTCAATAGCACAATGTTTTTTTATTTTACATTGTTAGAGGTTTCTTCTTCACATAGCATGATGACTACTAGCCTGGCAGGTGCACTGAGTGCTCGGCACACCACAAATGGGTATGTGCAGGCTGAACTTCCAGAGGACCAGAGTCAAGTTCATCTGGTTCCTTCCACATATTTCAAGATATTTACTATTGTTCTCCACTGTGGAAGAAAAAAACAACAACATTACTCTGCAGCTTTTAAAACAATTTCCGCAGCCCATATTATTTTGTTCTATTTGTTTGTGTGTCAAATGTGTGTGTTCCTCTGTGTCAGAGTGTTAGCCGGCTACAACGGCACCATCTTTGCCTACGGCCAGACGAACAGTGGGAAAACCTTCACCATCACCGGAGGGGCTAGGCGCTACAGTGACCGTGGCATTATACCCCGTACCCTGTCGTACCTGTACCAGCACATCATTCAGGTCAGCACCCGAGCTTGGATGGCTGATTTAGTTTTTGTGTTGTCTGGATTATTATGATGAAAAAATAACATGGGTTTTAGATTAATAAACCCTCTTGTGATTTCAACACTGCGTCTTCACAGTGAGGAATCTTCCAAGAATGATGCGTTGGACTCACTTTAAGGGACCATAAAATATAAATCATGTACTCAGAAAGAGCTCTTGCAGAGCTTCTCTCCATTCAGCAGATCTGAACCTGATCCAGCTTACTTATATATTCACATTATATACATTATTCATTGAGCAGACAAAATAAGGTAAGGTGGAGCAAACCAAGCAATACCCGTTATGTTCTTTCGTTCCTAAAACTACTGCTGTTTGTGCAACAACCCAAGTGCTCTGTTGCCAAACTATTGCTCGGTGAGCCTCAAGGACCAATATTCTAGACAATGGGGAGAAAAGGAGTCTTTGAAAGAGAGCTGGGAATCCTATTTGATGTGCGTGCGTTGCAGCTGTTTGCCACATGCAGCACAAGGCTTTATATGACCGTTTGAGGAAACGGTTTGATTTATTAACTGGTTGATGTGCTGTGTGTCTAAAATAGTTGGATTTATACCTTAATAAAGTCACCTCTCTCAAAATACTCTGAGGTTACTTCTACTGTTCCTTTTGCTTCTTTCCATTCAAGTGATTTAGTGTAAACTTTAATGCAATAACTGATTTCTACTAGTATTTCTTTTTGTATGAAAATCACCCATAGCAGATGCTTTATCGAAAGCCACTAACAATAATGTCTACACATATATACGACAAAGTCAACCATGCAAGTTTTAGACATATATATATATATATATATATATATATATATATATATATATATAACAGACACACGGCAGAGTCAACCATGCAAGGCGACAGCCAGCTCATATGGAGCAGTAAGGCTTATGTGTCTTGCTCAGGGACACCCTGACAACCAACCATCAACCTTCCTGTTTTAAGTCAACCCGCTATACATCCAGATCGAAGCCGAAACTTGCATGGAGCACTGTTGTATTAGCTTTAGTTTGAATAAACTGTAAACGAATGTCCCCTTCCATATAGGACAGCACCATGGTCTACACCACCCACATCTCCTACCTGGAGATATACAACAATGTGTGCTACGACCTTCTGGACCGCCAACTTGAAGCATGCAGGCTAGAGGACCTACCGTCAGTATTTTATTCTGCTATTATATTTTCACTTTTTATCTCCATTTAGTATTTAGAATTTGTCTGAATTTGTCTTGGGATCAATAAAGTCTCAATCTATCCATCCATCTATCTATCTATTTATCAGTATATTAGCCTCGTGGGGTATAAACATATCTATTCATTACAATGTGACATATATAATCACGTTGAAAATGGATCACAGAATTAGGTGATCTTCAACCCAGTGCTTGACAGCGAATTCTTTGCACTTTGGTCCAAAATAAAGATCACTGCTAGCACCATTGTTCTGTATTCATGTAGCCCTATCCTTGAGCAGGTCAGGGGCAGGGCTACATGGCACAGGCGTCGCTGTGTGGTCAAACAGGGAGGCCGCGCTGCTGGTATTTACCGTACGGCTGCTGACTGCCCGCTGACATAATCATGGTGTTGGGACGTCAGTGGCTGCGGCCGACCCCGGGCCTCTGCCACCGGAGCGGACAGCCAGCTGATTGTGTACGGAAGCATTTATCATGGCCATCAACGACTGGATCCTTCAGAACACTTTCTGCTGGGTTTCTTCTTGTGTTTCTGTTGTTTTTTCGAACCCTGTGCCTTCCTTTCTTTCGTTCTTTGGCTTTGTATGTTCTTTCGTTCTTTCTTCTTTCCATCCACCTTTTGTTCCTCCTGTTCTCCCAACCTCGGCCTCTCCCCTTTTCTGTGTTGCATTTGCAATCTTCTGAAATTAGATTTTGTTTTGGTATATATATATTATTTTTTTTCATGTCCCCATCACAATTTATAACCTTGATTTCTATTTATTTTTAAATTCTAAAGTTGCTTCTCTCCTTATGCGACAGATTGAGCCTGAGGCTTCCATTGCCACAAATGACAGTCTTCTGGAAATAGACAGGGCCTGTTGTTGACCATGTTGTGGCCACGCTTGCTGATTCAAGGAGAAGCTGTGGCAACTGTCAAATCTGGCATTTCCCTGTCCGTCTGTTTCACCTCTCTCAAAACGTTTTTAGTTTTTTTTGTCCCTCTCATCCGGCTTTTCCTTCTATTAGCAACATTCCGATTTGGCTTTCGAATGGTGTACCCAAAAATAATATAAACAATGCATAAATATACACTGTTGTGCAAAAACAGCTTGATCAGGCACCCGGGCTCCGGCACTCTATTGAGACTATCGATTGCCCTCTCTCTTAGCATGTGGTGGAGATGTTTTGAAGATGTTTTCCAGGCCTTCTCTCTGTCTGCACGTCAGCGGGAGAGCTTGGGAGGTCTGACTGTATGCATGGCAGCATCACACACAAACCATGTGTCCTGCATTGACACCCACAGTTTCCCCTTGATTCCCTATCGTGTGACTCATTGTCTCTTTTTTGATACAGAAATTGACATTTTAAAGGTTATTTTAAAGGTTTTCCCATCACCTGAAAATGGGGACAAAAAGAGATGCATATGGGACAGAATTGACATTTGTCAGAGAAATGTTAATAACGTTTTGCTCAAACCATTCCAATGTCCATCTTGTGTTTGTTACTCACAGCTCCAGTGTATGTGTTTGTGTGTGTGTGTGTATGGGGGGGGGATGGCCTTAGTTGACAACAGAAGGCAGTAGCCACACAGGTTATACCATATCTGCTTCACTTTAACCTAAAGGATTGCAGCCCAACTCCCATGAATTTTTTGCTGAGAGAGCTGAAGATTGCTTTATGAAGTGAGCCCCGTTTATTACCGAGCTGTGATTCCCACCCTCCAGACGGATGGAGAACATGTGTCCAACAGAGCTCGTTTAGAGCCGCACACGGGGCGTGTTTTGGGACTGAGCGCTGGTTAAGGTGTGCATTGTCATCCAAGGTTTAGCAGTATAGATTGGCCTGCCTTTCATTGTAGATCATTTTAAAAATGAATTAAAAAGTGTACAAAATAAATCTTTAAATGTTTATCGAAAATTTAAGCTAGGTATATAGTTGTATTCTGACATAATAACTGTGTCTGATTATTTTCTGATTTGTATGGTTTCTTTTCAGTACGGTAACAATCATGCATGACTCTGAGCAGAATATCCAGCTCAGGAATCTGTCCATTCAGCAGTCGGCCAATGAGGAAGAAGCCCTGAATCTTCTCTTCCTGGGTGACACTCATCGTATGACTGCAGAGGTAAGTGGAAACATCGGCCTTCTGGAAAACATCAGCATAATACTTCAATAAAACTTTTTTAATCCTCTGAGGGAAATCATGTATGATTTTAAGGTACTGGCCAAATGGCAATAAAACCTGTGTTCATATTGAAGACATCTAAAGAAATATACAGTATTACCAGTTCCATGAGATCCATTTTACAGTACTTTTGAATTGTTCTGTAATATAATCTTCTTTAAAATAAGCTTTTTTCCCTGGTAAAACCCAGCGCCCCTACTATAATTGACTGTTTATGCTTGAGTGGTTGTTATGAATGCGCTTGCTCCTCTACTTTCCACACAGATTAGAAATCTGTGTGTTCGGTCGAGGCCCTGCAAAGTTAGGTTTGGGATAGTTGTGTTCACCGTGTTCACGGTCTATACCAGTCAGTTTATTTGTGGTTAAATAAAAAACAATGAGGCGAGTCATCGGTTTTGAATCACAGGTGGGCATCTTTTTTTACATTTTGGTTGACAATTGCAAATTTGTTTCAGTTTAATGCGGTTGGAATAATCCTGCCATGAATTGAAGCCACCCTGAACCAAATAGTTGTGTTTTGAGCTTCTTGTAAACTTGTCAGTGCAAATTGCTCAGGGTTTTTCCGAGCTTTTGAAACTAATCCTGCAGCGTATATCACGATATATCACCTCAAGTGTCACTTATCTCCGAAATGCTTAATCCCTTCAGCTAAAACAATGTCAATACTGTCCGAAACCTTACTACCAAGAGGACCAAGAGGAGCACTGGGATTGACCATCACTGACCAACCCCAGGGCATTTTGTTCCTGGACAAAAACACACTCCCTGCTTGTTACATAAGACTATTGACCAAAGGGTTCTCAGTGCCAGAGGTCCAGTGGGGAATCCTCCGCAGCCCACGCCTTACAGATCTGTGAAAACAACTCCCACCCGTGGAGCTCTAGGGAGGACGCTGGGGGACAATCTGGGCTGAAGCCTCTTCCCGGGGGACGTGCTCCCGCAACCAGAGACTCCTCTCGTTGTTTGCTCAAGGCGTGGGTGTTGAGGTCCACGCGGAGGAGACAGAGGAGCAGCCACACTTCAGTGTGTCATCAACGCTTCCATCGTTTGTGTGTTTACTGCTTTCCAGGTGGAGGGAATCATGAGCACGTTTTTTCATTGTATTTCTTGCTAAGGGACTCCTTGAGCCTCCTTCCTCCTCCTCCTCTGATGTATTTTATTGGAGAGGTATGACATCTTCTGAACCTCCCTCTAGCCTCCCCTGGAGACACTTCCACTCATCTGGTAATTCCTTTATCCTTCATTGTTCATCCGCCTTCCTGTTTATCTTTCACCTCGTCCTGGACCTTTTCCTCCATCCTACCCACACGCTATCTAGCCGTGTGTGTGTGTGGGGGGGGGGGCATCTAAAATCATTTTTGACCTTGATGTCTCACTCCAGTGGAGAGGTGCATTTGACCATAAAGTAGGCTAGCCCATTGTTCCTTTTAATTAATTCTGCATATTTTGTTTCTAGTATGATTGGGCAACTAGTCTTTAAAGCATTTATAATTTGTACATAAACATGCAAGAAAGGTATCATAGGCAAGTTTAAAATCCTTATTTAGTTGATGAAAATCCCAAGACATCTGTTTTACTACAAGTGCGAAAAACACATGATTGGCTGCTGAGAGAATTTCACAACAATGGCATTTTTGATACAAACTGACAGCCTTAAGCTTTTTTTACTGTGTTGCTACATTTGTTCCAAATATTGTTCAGCATTTGTTTAAAGTGAAATTCAACTACATGCCATGGGCCAAACATTTCATCAAAGAACTAATTGGAGTCAGGCCTATAGGGCTTGGTAAAGTTGACCAGTTAATGGAATTTAACAGGTTGTTGCTGTTGCTTTGGTGCTTGATGTACGCATGGGGAATCTATTGACTTACTGGCTGAAAACCTACTAAATAAACAAGGGCAGGGGTGGATTTCAATACTTTTCTCATGTTGGAAATAAGCAGTCAGTCATAGCCATTTGTGCCCCAATTGCAATAAAAGCTTTTATAAAATGCATTTCCTTCCACATCTCGATCAATTGTCAAACCCCCCCCTAAGTAGTCATTGTTGTCTTCACCTCAGGCTATGAGTTACTGGTGGACAAGTGAGGGGTGGTGAAAAATTAAGGGAATTTGGGGGAAGGAAGGAGGAGACGGGTGGGTTAAGATACCGAATAATCTCTCATGAGCTGTCGAGACCTTTGATAGGCTAGAGCTGCTTACACAATAAACCCAGCCGCAAGTCAAGTATTGAGCCCCGCCTAAAAAAGTGTTCCTCGGCACTGTGTTTTGTATGCCTGATCTTCTCATGACGGCAGGGGAATAGAGCCAAGCCTGCATCGGTGATCATTGTCTGAAGACCGTTTGTCTCAATATATATGAAAGACATATTTTAATTCATCAAAGGATAATTTGAGATACACGGTTCATTATGTTTCATGGTGCAAATAAAAAGCGAAAGCCGTTCACTATCCTCGTCCATCCCAACCAGAAATGAAAGGACATTTAGCTGCTGATGGAGGATTTGGACAGGGTTTCCCTTTCTCAGCAAAAGTTACCCCACCACCACCATTACCACCACCCTGATGATGCTTGTTTTGTTTGGGGGGGGGAAGGGATGTGCGGGATGAGTCACAGGAGACTATATCTGTCTCTGGTGCCTCACCCGGACTTCTACTGTTACATAGAAACATCTGAAGATCAGCCCCCAGTGTCCCGGTCAAACAGTCTACATCTGTTTACTGTTATTGGTCACACATGCTCATGGCTTTGATCTGGTCAAAACAAAACCCTGGATGCCAAAAATAGTCACTCTAATACGGAAAGTACCTTGGACAAAGAATAAGAAATCCTTCAACTGTCAAACAGAAATAGTATGGTGTTCGTAAGTTTGATCATTATCCTTGTTACACATTTCTGCTCAGCACATGAGAAAATGATGCAATGGATTAACGTTCTTCTGCTCTTTAAAGAGCCAGTGAACCCAAGTGTATATAATGATTGTCAACGTAGTAATCTGTTCCGTTTGATCAGGGGTAAAATCCTATTCGCTCAAACACTGTGTGAACGTTGCACTCTGCTGTGACCGCAGATGGCGTTCTTCACCTGACGTCTGAATGCCTTTTTTAGAGGCACTCAGACCTACGGCAAGACCGAGAGGCACCGGTGGCGCGGTGTGCGTGGAACGTGTGGTATAAAGTCAAGGTGTGTGTTTTTATGTTATTCTACTACCTTTCAATCCTCGCCTCGTCCTACAGACCCTCCTGAACAAGGCATCCACGCGCTCCCACTGCGTCTTCACCGTGTACCTGTGCGGGCGCCAGCCGGGCTCGGCCACCGTGCGGCGCTCCAAGCTGCACCTGGTGGACCTGGCCGGGTCGGAGAGGGTCAACAAGATGGCCCTGGGGGGCCAGCTGCTGACCGAAGCCAAGTACATCAACGTCTCCCTGCATTACCTGGAGCAGGTAGCCGGGGGATTCTTAGAAAAAAGGCTTGATACCCATTTTTTATGTATCATGTGTACAAGTGCATGTGTCCTTTTATATTATATAGTGTATAGTATAGTTGAGATTTATGAAGATGGGAATATTTTGAGCATATTGTAGAGGTCGAAAATGTATACATAAGGCAATACTGACCATTTCGCTTAACGTTGGTGGGTAAAAGAAAGAATTCAGCACAAAGAACAGAAGAAAAATCCAATCCAAATTAGTTTATAATGAATGTTATGATATGCCTACATGTAGCTGTAAGTCATTCCGATATTCCCTGTTCCAGTCTACATTAATCAAACACCCTCTTCCTAACATAAATATAACTTAATTATGCATTAGGAGAATATGCTTAACACATTTTCAGTTCTGCCGTGATTCAACTCCAGATCCATAAATCTCAGCCATCACCATAATAACTTTGATTTATGGTAATCCAAACATCGATATCTGTCACAAAGACGTGTTGGAAAACATAACCACACATGTCTCTATGGCATATCATTATGATGCAATCAGGACATTTCAGAAGCCACCCCCTGGATCGAGCCTGGATCTCTTATTATGCATACGGTATATGTTATTTCATTTACATCCATTCCCTCGCGCACTCCTTCCTTTCAAATGTTGCATTTACTTCCACAACCCTGTCTAGGTTATCATTTCGCTGTCGGAGAGCCGCGCCCACATCCCCTACAGGAACTCCCTGATGACCTCGGTGCTGAGGGACAGTCTGGGGGGCAACTGCATGACCACCATGATCTCCACCATCTCCGTGGACAAGACCAACCTCAAAGTAAGGACGCACACCACCCACCATCGGCCCCTTTCCAAAGAATGCTCACGGATGAGTAATAATACAAACTGTCGTTGAGCATTGCTCGCTAGCTGAGTTTACGAAGGGCTAAAATGGCGGGAGCTGTAGCGAAAAACTTAAGTGCAGACGATTACACTCCATACACAACCAATTTAATTTTCAAGCTTTAAAAACATGCAAAATCAACATCAATAAAAAATGGCATTTATGACTACAGCAAACTGCTACTAACTAGATGACATCTGCTCAGATTTAAATAATCATGTTTCCTTTTTATTAGTAGTTAATTATTTTACTGATCAAATGAATGAGTTGATTGACTCCTGAACCACACATCTACCAACCCACACTCCAACCGCTGTCTGGTGTGTCTGCTGTAGGAGTCCATATCCACATGCCGCTTCGCACAGCGTGTAGCTCTCATCAAGAACGAGGCTGTGCTGAACGAGGAAGAGGACCCTGTTCTGGTACACACACACACACACACACACACACACACACACACACCAGCCTTCATACCACAAGGCAGTGACGTAATCTACCATCAGTTGCCCGCGCCAGAGTCTCCTCATGGCTTCCAGATCTGAAGCTGATCAGTCTGTATTAAAAGAGAGGATCCATTGGTTTCACTGAGCGAAACTCACTGTGTCCTTAAGAAACCCGCCCTTCTATCCATCCAACCCCTTTTTACAATCCTCTTCAATGTGTTCTGTTCCAATACCAGACGGGTCGGTTCCAGTGATTGGCGACAATGGCCGGGCTCCATGTTTCCACGAGCTGACGAGCCTGTCCGTCGCATGCTATTTACACCGCCCTCACGCTCTGTTAGCATTCTGCCTCCCTCTTGTTTACACGCCCCGCGACTCTGTTATGGCAGGTCCTATCCCAATACCTCAAGACTCCTCTGAGCTGCACCCAGCACCAGATGAGTTTGTATATGCATGTCGAACACACACACACACGTGTATGTACAAACACACTTGCAAACACATTTGCAAACACACACACACACACACACGCACACAGGCACACGCACAGGCACGCACTGACACATGCATGCAGACACTTGCGCGCGCACACACACACATCCACTGTACAGAAACGCATACACACCCACACACTTATACACAGACGTGCACATCCATGAATGTGCACGCGTTTACACATGCAGGCACGCACATGTGCACAAGCACACACACACATCCACTTGTATGTACAGAAATGCACACACATCCACGCTCTTATGTACGGACGTGTAAATAAATGCATGAATGTACGGACACAAACCCACACACAACCATTCATATACAAACATGGAGAGACAGACAGACAAAAAGACAGACACACGTGGACATACACACTCAAACACACACACGCACATAAGTCCCCAGCACACACAGAATGGAAGCATTTATGAATGTACTGGCAAACTTTCAGTGCTTAAAACTAAGCCAGACTGAACAAAAAATGTGTGATCTTTACTTCAGAGGTCTCGTATATATTTCTCTCACATGCCTTGTATGACTCAATATGAGATTTATTCTCTGAAGATTTCCTCGTGGTAATGCTGCGTGAGTCGTGGTCTAATCACGGCACAATGGAGGACGTAACAGCAGGACCGACTTAAATAGGGGAATTACAAGGTCAGTTACCAGTAGCCACACTTCATTAAACACCTATTCCAGCGCCACGTTTGTAGGGAGGAGAAACGCTTCACTCACATTTCACCGGTGTTTCACGTGTCAAGCCATACTCAAACTGCAGTGAGCAATGCATTCGCGGACTCAGACTGTGTCAGATTCTACCGCTGTGCTTTGGCAAAAAAAAATAAACGTGACCAAACAACCGCCACCGCGACCCCGATCTCCAGGCCTTTTCTGGAGAGACTTTTCTTGGCACGCCAGGAGATATTGAGTCGCCAGTCGTCATCATCATTATACCCTGTCCTGCTCCTCCAACACGGGCCCGCCGTTCCCGGGGGCTGCTACTGTGTAGCTGCACGGGGGCTTGGCTGTTCCACTTGCAAACCCTGCAGAGGTATTTTTAAGAGAGTCTGCGGCCTCGACCAGTAATTGTGCCGGTGTCTGGCAGCTTCCCGTTCGGGTCCGGGCCCGGTTATGTCTGTAGGCAAACCGTTAAGCATTCACGGGCAAAGCTCCCCGTCTCGGTTTAGGGCTTATTTGGTGTGCTTTTAATTTAGTTCTCTCTCTCTCTCTCTCTCTCTCTCTCTCTCTCTCTCTCTCTCTCTCTCTATGTCTCTGTCTGTCTCTCTGTCTCGGATATTTAAGGGAAAAAAGCAGCTTGCAGTTTGCAGATCAGAATGATGTCACCAATTCTGGTCTGGGTGGGAAGAAGGGCGGGGGGGTGCGGGGCAACGCTCAATAAAATGCCAGGTTCTTTTTTCTTTCCTGTCTGAAGCGATGCAGTCTCCTTGTCTGATCTGACTCAGATCTAACTATTTGTTTATTTGAGGTCACTTTTGAGCAGCCATCTCCCAGCCAGATGGGGGCCCCCACCCTGGCACCTTGATTGAGCCACAGTGCTGCTCGCAGGGTTATACAACGGGCCTCCTTCAAAGGGAACAAGACACAGTCCCATTAAAAGATTGACAGGTATGTAGGCTATGGGCCTCCACCCCGGGATGAAACCATATTTTAACCGGGGAACCATCACGCCTGGCTGGCGGCTGGAGTGACCCCAGGGCCACGAACACAGTCAGTACAAGGGCCACACCGTGTCAGGCTGCCCGTGTCTTCTAGATGTGCTAAAGCAACTGCTAATCCTCTCCCCTCCAGTCTAGACTTCCCCCACCCCACCCTGCCCTCCCTCCGCCGACCCCGAGGTTCAGAGGTGACGGGTGGCCGTGGTCTTGGGTTCTAGATACATGCACATGTCAAAAACAAGCTGCACCTCACGGAGGTGATCCAAACCTGCCCCTTTAGTGCTGCTTTCAACACAGACCCTACCAGGAGGAAAGAGAACTAGGTTGTTGGCAAGATGTGAAATGAATGATCATTTATATATCGTACTATGACCTGTCTACAGGCATTTCAAAATAGTATGTGTGTTTACAGCTCTACTTAGACTTTTCTTGGCTTTATCAACGCCACGCTTTTATTGAAGTGGAAATTCATATCGCGTTGGGGGAGAAAAATCCAAAACTGTGCAGCTACACATCACTCTTCCAAATATGCTCCCTTGTGAAAAAGGAGCCGACTATATGGTGCCGCCGGCTCACTGTTGGTAGGTGGTCTGGATTACCAGCTTCCTTTCAACGCCACTCACTCCTCGTCCCCTCAACTGTCAAGATAGTTGTCCTCACGTGGGGGTCTCATGGGTTTACACAGTGGCTGGGTGACCCTCTTGAACCTGGGCCCTACTCTTCACTCTATCTATAGCTCTCTGCCTCACATACACACACTCCCACACACGAGCATGCCAACACACACACACACTCACTCACTCACTCACTCACTCACTCACTCACTCACTCACTCACTCACTCACTCACTCACTCACTCACTCACTCACTCACACACACACACACACACACGCACGTGTGTCACATGAATGTCCTCCCTTCCCCCGCTTCTCCACCTCATCGTCAACTCTAGCTTGTGGGAGGAGGAATGCAATTCCTCGAGCACTACACAGAGTCTTAACGATGCCACACGCACACACAATATCCAGCCATGTCTGTCGAGGTAGGTGGTTGGGTTGGAGGAATTGCCTTTGGGTATACGTAGCAAAGCAAACCCCTGCCCTACTCTCCACACAAAGGGTTTCCGTAACTGCGCATTGATTGTGAGCGGTGCAGAACGTACAACATTCATCTCAAATGGCTGCATGTCGTCAGTGTAATCTGCATCTGTACTGTGGCCATTTGTTTGACCAGGATTATCTGCAATCAAAAATCACAGGCATCAAAATAATCCTAATTATTTGTATATATTATGTACAGCGCTTGTAATTTAGAAAAAAGCCTGCTTCCAACTAGCAATGAGATACTGCAAAAGGGCTTTCCAAAAAAGCCATTCATATCGCAGTGATTTCAGCTGAACCCGGGTTTTCTTCGCTTTTCTCACCACGCCACCCTGACCTAGCGCTGCGATGCGATTGGCTGACATCATGTGTCACATGGCTTGAGACAGGCTTTATTCCTAGCATGCGGTGGTCCCTGGCGCTGCAGTGGCACTATGTGGCTTGGGCCCTCTGAAATAGACTGCAACTTAAAACTGCATGTCCAGCGGCCAGCGGTCTGCTAACAGCTGGGAGCATTACATCAGGTTGGCTCTTCTGAACGACGCTAAGGGAGGGGCTACGGGCAGAGGTAGGCATCTAGGCAGGTCAATGCCTATAGAATGCAATAGGGGCTGGATTAGCCAAGAAATGTGCCCTAGACTGGGTGACTCTTAACTTAAACCTCGCAGTTTCTTTTCAAGAACTGGGGGTTGTTTGACTGTTTCTGTGTTTGAGAAGGGGGCACTCGGCGGCCGGTCGTTACTCTGCTAAACTTTGTTCACTTTGTTTGACCTCTGACCTTGCGTAAACCCTCTCTGACCCCATGGCTCCCTAGCGACTCAGTGTCAGGAGTGTCGTTGAGTCTGGCATTCAGCTGCCACCTTCTCACTGGTTTTGTTGGTCCACCGAGACAATCCTGGGGCTGGCAGTGGTTCTGTCCTTAGGATGTGTGGTCGTGAAACCAGATATGCCATGCCATCATTTAAAGAGAATGAGGTAAAACTGTCCTTCTTGTGAGAAAACCCAGACACTAAAAATAATATTACCATAACAACTAAAAACTTTTAAAAACCTGTTTGCCTTGGTTCCATAAATTCATTTAATTCCCTCGATGAGTTAGGTCAAACCTTATATCAAATTAAACCCGTGCAGGAGCATTTCATCGTTGGGCCCACGAGTTGTTTTTTCCATCAATTTTGGCAACAAGGTCATTGCACCACCACACCGCACGGCTTTTTACAACTTGTCGTAGTTATTAAAATATCCCGGTAACATGCAATTTGAACAATAATACTGGTGGTGGCTGGCAGACCGCAGTGTTTTGATAGTCCCCTTCTCACCCGCGGCGTTCAGGCGTAGCCTCGCATGCCTTCGAGACATGTTACCCGAGAGAGGCCGGGCCCATGCTGGCCACAGAGCCAGGGAGTGCAGTGGGCTGGCTCCCTGCACTCACATCAGACAGCCATAGGTCAAGTGGTGGGGTCCACCTCTAGCTGATGGACGGGGACCCAAGGCAGAGGGTCTGCGGCTGGATCCTCCTCACTGGGGGTTAAAGTCCTGAGCCGTACACTGACCGGCACAAAACTAATCAAGAGATAAACTGAAGGGCTGCAGATGGAAGAATACAAGGTCTGGGTTCTGTTTCCCTGGCCGAGGGATTGTTTCTTCTGTTTATAGAAAAACAATCAAGGGTCTTGTAAATAGGAGCCAATCACTTGTTTTGCAAACATGCTTGTGCAGCACTTTATTTTGCACAACTGATATTTGTTGTGCTTTGATTGCTATCCGATTCACTCATGGTCGCTAACTGGATGTGGTCAAAAAGTGCAGACCTTAATAAATTCCTTTTTATAATCGATTGATGTATTGATATTGAGTGTTGTCAGCAACAGAATCATTACTGATACTATTTGCACTGGCACTTTAATCAACTATCCAGAACTGGCTTATTGAGTCAGACTTGCTATAGCTATAGAATGTTGTCAGTCAGACAACATTCTCTCCAGATATTGACCTCGCCAGCCTCACCTACCCCTTTAACCAGGGCCAAGAAAAGATCTGTGGCACCAGATCTCATCAACAAAGATAACGTAGATATGATGACCCTGGATGAATATGCTTTGCTATCTTTGCACAGAGATAGGAAAATTATTCCTTAGTCCTTCAATGGCTCAAATGAGTCGGCCTAGTTTGTGCAGATATTTCAGGTTCATTGAGGTTCATTACCAGCACTCAAGGACTTCTTTTGGAAGTTAAGCAGAGTTAAGCAGGTTGGGAGCATAGTGACGTTAGGGTTTGTGGGTTTAAAAAAAATCTCTGGAGTTGAATGGGTGGAATCCCTTTTAAGTTTTTTTCAACAGTCTTCTAAAAAGTGGCCTGTCGTCACACTGTCTCTTCCTCGGATCATGGCTCTGACGTTAATGCACATTCTTGCTATATCACACTCACTCTGATTTCTTTATGAGAAGATGACTATCTACATACCTCTCTATAGACGGCCGTAAGTGCCACTGTCTGGTACTTGGTGAGCGGTGTCTTTTTTTTTAACAAACATGCAGTAACTGGACACGGACGGCGGTTACCGACGGCAACCTGCCCACTGGCTGAGTGCTCTAGGGCCTTCACAAAACACTTGGACATAGATGGGAGCCCGATGATTTCATGTGCTGCTCTGTGCCACCGGATATGCTTAATGCTATGTTATGGTGTGCTATCATTAGCTTCCTGTGTTTCTCGCTGAAGCATCCAGTTGCCTGAAATCGCTCAGAGTTGCCCTCAAAATGAATCGGAGAGATAAAGCCACAAAACTATATTCAGGAAGATTCGGTCATCGACTGGCATCAGCTTACTGGCTGCCCTTTGTGTGTGGGCAATTGGCTATTGCATACACACACAGGGCAATATTTGCAATTTCAACTTTTTATGCCGCAGAAAATATTGAACATTTATCCTATTTGTGATATAAGCTACAAGTTTGAAAGACTTGATGGATCCCCTGATCTGTGTGTGTGTGTGTGTGTTTGTGTATGTTTGTGTGCATGTGTGTGTGTTTATTTCCGTGTCCATTTCAGCTGATTGCTCGCCTGAAGAGGGAGAACCAGTCCCTCAGGGATGAGCTCGCAATGGTAACGGGAGAACAGAGACCAGGCCAGCTCACTCAGGACGAGATCCCGAAGTAAGTCAACCACCCACCATGTGCTGTCATTGTATGTTCTTGTTCGATTGTGTGTCCTTTTTACTTCAAAGAATCAAAAATCTATCAGAACCAGAGAAAGCTTCATTAGAGTGTATTCTGGGAAAGAAATGCTAGACAAGCCAAGGCAGTAAAGTATCGGATATAGAGAGTACAGTCAAGGATGGCCTCTACAATGTGCCGCAGGAGTTTTAACTTTTGTTTCTTTTACTTCTTCCAAGAAAATGTCATTTTGTGCTGCAGTTCCCCCCCGTCCAGAACATAACCCACCTCAGACCCCCAGTGAGAGACGAGATGGGAGCTCCTTTTGTCCTTTGTGGAGGGTGCTTGTTCGTGTCAGTCACTCTTACAACCAGGATAATTTGTATAATTATTAGACCTTGACGATAACAGTTTATTTTTTGTGCTACAGAGAATATATTGGGTAGTCAAAGGAATAAGATTAAAAAGAAAAATATTAAAAACAACTGCCATAACCAGTTGCCGGCTTCATGGGGCTTCACCTCGGAACTGCCATTTCTCGTCATGGTCGAAGAGGGGTTGATATATAAAAAAAAAATTAGCCGTAGAACCGCACAATATGTTTTACATTTTTTCTAATTTACTAAAATGAGAGCATCTCTGATCCAAGCCTCTACTACCCTTTATTGGTTGGTTTAGACCCCTACAGTTCCAACTTCAAAATGTCAGTGCATTCCCAGCCGGCTGCCCTTTTAAGTTAGGTTGTAGAGTCATCTATTAAAAGAGTCAAAGTAAGTGTATCGCTTTATGTAGCACAAGAAGACTAAATGTAACATACATGACAAAAATGAAGATCCAGTAAACCAATAAACTTTCTCCCACACACTGAAGCATCTTTCCAAACAAGATGCGTGCATCTGCCCCTGAGTACATCCAACCAAACACAGGAGACCTTGTAGCCTACTAAAACTCATACCAGGCAGAGTTATAGACAATAGCAGTGAACAGCATGAAAGGATATTACAGTTAACCAATATAAGCAAGTAAGATAAGGGGTGTTAGACCAATAATAAAGGCAGCATGAGAGTTAGTGACCTATAGTGCCGTCAATGCCGGATGTTAGCTGTTTTAGGAAAGTCCAAGGCTGTATCTGCGGCCTGATTCAGTAGTCATTTAAACGTGATTTACTGCCAATAGCCATCGTTCCATCAAGCAACGGGGGTCGACAGAAACAAACTATATTATATTCTAAAGTATAATGAACATGAAATCAAATAAAACTGCACTTTGGATTAACAGATTTTTGATGCTGCCTAGTGTAGCTATGGGAAGCGTGACCTCACTCCACCGTGTTCAGCCTTTAGTTGGTTTCCACGTCATTTCACAAGGCCGCTGCCGCTACATCACAGCCAGGCCTCCATCATAGTTAAAAGTGCTCCCCGCTGGCCCGTGCTCCAGCCAAGAAACCATTTTTGTGCTTAATTTTAAATTCTTCTTCCCTCCGCATAGAACCGGGGGCCACGTTTATTACCCATGTGTCGTTCAGGGCCAGATATTATCAAGCGATGGGGCGCTCTCTCATCCAGGACGTCCCTTCTCCAGCGTTGAAGTCTTTAAAGCTCCCCCAAGCACATCCGCACAAGGATAGCCTTTTTAAACCATTAACCCCCTTCCACTTCATTGTGCTTTACTCATCAGGCAAACTCGGAGCGACTCTGAACATTGTCTGCCATCACCTTCTTTCGGTGCACACAATGCTTATTTATTTGTCATTTTGGGGAATAAGTTTCTAGGGACTACATGTGGCAGCAGATCAACGCCCTGGTCTATGCATCTATTTCTCATCAATGTTTGCTGCATCTTCTAAAATCTTCCACCCCTGGTCTCTTGATCCAGATGGAGCACGGGAGTCTGCCTCTGCTGTATATGAACTAGAGACACAGGGCTCTGGAATGAGGACTTTGGTCATCATTCCTCTCGTTGTTCAGTCGACCATCGTTCAGTCATTTGTGGAATTTGAGCTGAACAGGTCATGTAAATACTATTTTATTCTATTCCCTCTACAACATAAAACCCAAGCTTGTTCTTTGTTCCGCGGAACTCATCGCGTGTCTTAGCTTACCTCCATTTGGAAAAACGATTGAGTCCTGGTTCCGTATGAAAGATGATGGTTCCTTTCTCTGTAAATATTGTGCATGGCGTTACAGGGATCCCCTCTCTCCACACACAAACACACACACACACACACACAGACACACACACTGAGCAAATTCTAGCCCCTTTTTTATTATCAGGGGCCCCCCCGTGACAGCTCGCAGGGCCCTGAAACAGGAGCAGCGCGTTTGTTTTGAGACCCCGGCACATGTAAACGGCGGTGGGTATTCCAGGGTGGCATGTGGCGGCGAGATGAAGGACCGAGCACAACGACCACATGCCTCCGGCTTCTGCTGCACCAGATCCATCTGGCCCTGGAGAGCTCCGGCGGGGAGCTGCAGGAGTTTGAAGAACCAATGTTTGGACTAGCATCTCCTGGTAGTTTATCAACAGGCCCCGGTCCCAGTGGGGACGGTGCATGCCTTAACCCAAACAGTTTTTCTTTTCTGACTGGTTCTTTTATTTGTATTTCTGTGCACAAATACAGATTTCCACTCTCGGAGTGGCAGCTTTCCAGTCCAGCTTCGAGTGTGATAGAGAGGCTTTCCAAAACGCTATATAGACATAGAAGTCTGCGGTTCGGCCCAAGGAATGTGTGTGTGTGTGTGTGTGTGTGTGTTTGCGTATGCTTGTTCTCATGTGTTTGTGTGCTTGTGCGCATTTGTATGTGTGTGCACATGGATATGTGTGTTTGTGTGTATTTGTGTTTTTTATTGCACTACTTGTACATACTACTGACAAGTTAATGCATTCGTTCTGCATCTACTAATATTTATGTACTGCATTATCATTTGTAATGATGTGGAATGTGTGTTGCTAGGTTAGAAGTGCAAGTGAAGGACTTTCTGGACGACACTGACCCAGAGGCGACACTGGCGCTGGGAACCGACCTCCGAAAGATCCACCGCTGCTTCACTTTACTGAAGGTACTCAGTCTGAGCGACGGGTATCGCCCCACCGGTGTTCCGCTATAGTGTGATATGTTATTCATTGGAATCCAATGGAGTCCTCTCCCTCTCAATTCTTTCAACAGATGTTATTCTTGGAATGGGTTGCATGACATCGTTGTTTAAAATGGATGAACTTCTCTGAAATCCATTGTTGAGTTTTTTTCTGTCCCTTTTTTCACTTTTGAAGCTTGTTTGGTCTTTCGGATTCATGTGCATTCTTGGGTTGCATCGCAGCATATGGTGCGCATCAAAGTCTGATGTGAAGGGGATGGGGAAAAAGTAATGCTCACTCACGGTTGATGGACACGGTGCCATTGGGAGCTCATTTAATATGCTTGGTTGACTCCGTGCACTACCTCCCCTGGTGTCCAACTCACCACACTTTTGTCTTAGGACTGGCTCCCCCGACTGACTGCCCCTGTGTACTGCATGGCCTTATGAACACCTGAAATACCATTTTTAACGCCGGATTTCAATCCCGATGACCATCAATCAGGAGCCAATTGTGTCACTCATTGAAAGTGCTAAAGATAGAAATGACATATATGTCATACATGTATACATATGTATATCTTGTTGAACTGTTATTCACAGTGAGTGGGCAGTGGTGGATTCGGCTGGCCGTCCGGTGAGACCAAGGGAGGCGGTTGGTACCTCACTCGGTAGTAGGTTGTTGGTTTTCCCATGGTCCCACTTGGGCCCCAGCCACTCAAATGTTTGCCGATAGTCCTCAGTCAACTAATTAGAGAAAAGGCGCCAAATGTTGACCTATACTCTGCTGCGAGGTAGCCATCTGTCCCGAGGTATGTATGTGTTTTGGGACAGATGCGAGCCCTGAATGGTCTTAAAATAAAACTGTAAAAATATATATATATATACAAACGTAGTGGTTAGCTATTCCAAGACCCCCAAAAAAGGGGAATTCGAGTTTTGTTCATATTAATTTCAAGCCCAGCGTACCAATTGTGGTGTAAGAAATGAAATAACTCACATTTACAAATACACTGCATACAAGATTGATTTGGTTACTGTGTTGTTTCAAGTGCTCCTTTCATTATATGTTGCCCGTCACTGCAATATTTTTCATGGAATGAAAATCACTGTTGAAGGCAAAGCTCAGAATTATGACACCATTGGAACCACTTCATACAACTGCATTACAACATAATCACTCAGTAATTACATTGTGGAATTTTGTTGATAATACATAATAGAGTTCAGTGTTTTGCACTCACTGACACCATTTTAAGTACCCAGTGGTTTGAGCAAAAGTGAAAACCCATTTAAAAGGTTTCATCCAATAAATATAGATTAATCATGGCGTTATAACCAGCATTGAACCCATCGCCAAATGGGTTCAATGCTGGTTATAATGCCATGATTAATCTATATTTATTGAATCAACAGCTTTATTCACTTAATTTTAAGTCCTTATTTACTTATTCTGACGTACTGTGCCAGCCATTCCCCGCACACCGTTCCAGACTGTTTATCCCTCTGCATCTGTTATGAGCGCTGAAACACAACGGCTCCTCTTGGGTTTACATTCCTTCAAGCATCGCACTCTGGTCACACGCCGGCTCATTCTGCAGTCCACAGGCACCCAGGATCTGGTTCACATTTCCCATTTCTCCAGCCTGGTTTTGGTGTGTTTGTGTGGCAGTGCAGTAGCCTGGAAGGGTCTCTGACTGTCGGCCGTTTGACTCCCCCTCCCTCTTGACCCTAACCGTAACTCTTAAATATTTGCAGAATATCCAACAGTCTAGGTTTGAGAAATACGCATCAGCTCTAGACTCCTAAACATCAGTGAAAACTGTGTGTACTACAGGAGAGTTGAGCAAAAACAAGTTTCGAGTTTAATTGGGTGAACCTTTTTTACTTTTCCTCATAGACCACCGTTTCCGGCCTCCGACAGCAGTTGAACATCATCCAGGAGAAGCTAGGACGTGCTAATGGGAGTGGGAACGAGCTCACACCTCTGTCAGCAGTAGCTACAGCACCTGGTCAGACATTTCTAATCTTTTTGGAAAACACTATATATTTTTGTGTGATTGTAACGTTTCAGTAGAATGTTTTATAATTCCTAAAAAAGAATTCCAACCCGAAACAACGCCAGCCTCCCACGTCGGAACCGAGGCGACGTAGTGTCTCAGATGGAACTTAAAATAAAAAGTTTGAACTTAACCTAATCAGCTAGTGTTTCCGTACAGTGGAATCATAATCATGCCTGTATAAACACACAAACCATGGCGTTTAAATATGGTTGAATTCATCACTGGGCCTTCTGAGGTACACATGGAGCTTTGATGTTGTTTTAATAAGTATCTTCAGATATACCTTCTTTTAATGACAGCACTTCATCATAATTGTCGTTGGTTGTTATCCCTCATTTTCAAAGATAATATTTCTAATGGCTGCCCCCTTCCCGCCCCACCGCGGCTTTTCATTAGATCATCTCACATTAGTCTGAAAAATCTAGACGACTGTTTGATGATTTGGCCACAAAGACGAGGGCCCTCCAAAGTAAATTGGACATGAACATATTCTGCCGCAGAGTTTGTTTTGGAGCATTCAGGCTTAATTAAACATCGACAGGGTACCCTTCAGGATGACACACAGACGTTTTTCCACATCATACATAAGTTGAACGATGAAGATCACGTCGTTTGGGAACACGCAATGCTTGTATCGCGTGTTCAGAAGCAAAAAACGACCTTTATTTCTACATACCTGTTCCCTCTATACAGATGGTTTTATTTATATTGTCAGAACTATTAATTCCATTATTTATTATAGGTCCGTGAGGGTGCACTCGTTCCACTGGGGTGGTTTGTCTGTGTGCGTGAGACATACTCTTCTAAGGCCTGTTGCCATGACATCAGCGCTAGCACTCCTATATGTTTACGACCCCCTTCCATCCAGTCCGCCGGTACACGCTAAGCCCACATCCGCCAGGTAATGGCCTCTTGCCTCCCATGTACATATAGTCATCTCCATGTCTCAGGTCCCACAGACCTCCACCCCTATCCCCTCGCCCTCTCCAGCTCCACCAACCTCGCCTTAATGATGTGAGAATACCCCTCCTTGGAGGAAGAAACCACAGGACAGCCAGGGGTTGTGCCCAGCTAGCCATATATAGCCTCCCCCCCCCCCACTGAGACACCTGGGAACTATTATTGAACCTCACATGGAGAGGGGGGAGAGAGAGAGCGATGACACATCCATGGCCTAATGAGGAATACCATAACGGCACAAACAAAACAATAGAGGCAGGCTAATATACAGACAGAACTGTGTGGAGGTTTTTAAGCAGGACCGTCGGTGGCCCTACAGTGCGAGCGGTCCGGTGAAATAGACACGGGCTGGTCAAAAAGACACATTTACTTATTTTGATTTACATTATCCTCTTGGAACACATATTTTGAAAGACAAAGCACCTTTTGACAGGGCCCAAATTTGGGGTTTGGTAAGGTAAGGGGAATTAGGCGTGAGTTGTCCCCTACGATAATTCTAGGGGCGGTCACATTGTGTCGATGTGGGGTTTTATGTAGCCTTCCAGCGAGAGGGAATAGTGGCAAGAGACACTTCTCGGGTTAATCCAGGGGTCGAGCATGCGTGGGAAACATTTATGCACAATACATCTCCAAGCCTTGTAAAGAGCGTAAACTCGGTCCATCAAACGCCTGATAAATGTCTGTTCTCGACATACTGCTGCAGTCGTAGCCATTTCAGATAGAAATGGGATCCTTTAAGGTTTTGCCTTTGCGATATCTGTCTCTCGCACACGGGCGCCTCCATTTTCCAAAAACGACTCCTGTCTTAGAAGTCTGGTGTTTATGACCACGACCTCTTGACCCCTTGATGAGTCAGTAGGGCAAAAGGGTTCAGGGGAGGCTTCCCCAAGGAGCGTACCGTATACATGTGTAAACCTCTGGTGCTGGGAGAGTTGGTTGGTCGGAAAGTTCCAGAACAAATCAGGGGGTACGCGCTCCCAGCTTATGGTGGAACGCGCAGGATGGGGAGTAATAACAGGCAGGTTTGTTCTGTCTTGGCTCGCGGGTCCACAGCACAATGTGCACAAAATGCAGTCCGTTTACAATGTATCCATGACAGATCGGCGCTAACGTGAAAGTCACAATTGGCACCGGGATGCGGCGCGAGTAATCCGTGACAATGTGTTTACAATCTTTGGCACCCCGGGCTTCCCTTAAGAGTCCCTTCGTGATTTTCAGATATAAACTCTCACGTCAAGTTGTTATCCCCGCCTGATTCCCCTGGGTTAGAATAAGGCAGTGGAATTTATTGCCATAATTCAAAGGCTCCTCTGAAGCCCTGTATGATAAACTCCCGCATGCTAACGTCTGTGTTAGCAGCTGTACTGTGCTAGCCTTGATTATTGATGTTTTTTTATGTGTGCAGGCCAAATTTCACGCAGTGTTTTCGAAAGGCCCTTGACTGACTCTCTCGTACATAACGTTCTGGTGATGTTAGAAAAAGTGTTTTGTTGTCCGGCTAGGGGACATGCTGTTTCACGGAGGAATCGACACCCAATACTTTGAACTCTCCCCAACCTGCTTACTCCCTGAAGCAAGTTTAACTTTGTAGAACTTGATAAAAACTGTTTTAGTTTTTCAGGGAAATGTATTCAAAGATTCACTCACATCGTTGTTATTTTTGGAATGTATCTCAATTGAGAATTGGTGTATTCTATGTTTGTTAATATTTAGTCCCATCGAAAGTAGACAAATGTCATTGTTTGTAGTACACTCAAACACATCTTGTATCAAGTTGAAATAGATGATTTTATAGTGCTTTTCTCATATCTGCGGTTGCTGTCAGATTTTCGGAAGAACATCTCGTAAAATCATCAAGTGATTTTCAGTATTAGGAGACAAACCCAAGCCTGGGGAGTTTGGTTTGCCAGCTGGGAATCAGTTCTGTGTGTCAATGCAAATGAATGTTGGTTGATTTAAATTTCCATTTCTTATCCGTCAGTCTCCATCTTTCAATGACTCAATTAGGCTTTTAGTTCGCAGATTAGAATAGATTATAGTATGGAACGGACATGTGTATGCGCATGCCGGTGAGTGCGTGCACGTGTGAGTTCCAGTCCTTACCCTACTTCCCACTTAATGCTCGGAGGCATTCCAAGCATTGGCGTGGAGGAACGCGCACAGGAGTGGCACATCCTGATTGTATTTAAGTATCACTATGTGAGCGCACGCCAGAACGTGTTCCTAGCATCGCACTTATTTTTCTTATTTTATTTTTGTCTGTTATTGTTATTCTTTTAGAATGTGTACGTTTGGTTTATTTGAAATGTGATAATGTCAAGCTGTTGGTTGACCATTGGTGTCATCTATCTCGGTAGCGTCTTATTTGTCCTGTTATCGTGGGTAAAGAAAAAGCCTCTGCAGCCGATGCTGGCCAAAGGTGGCTGAGTACAGGACTCAGAGCTTCCTTCAAAGGACTGTTTGATGTGTTGTGATGTAGAGGCATGGCGCCCACTGATGTCAAGGAGTACATCATGGGAGAGGTTGATGTTATACAGATTTCACATGTTTACCAACATACCTATCTCTGGATTTAGCCCTCATACCCTCTGGTTTTTAATGGCGAGACGTTGGAAGAAAAACAACCTTGCTACTCCACTCTGGAGCGTTCCTTTTAGTTTACAAGATTACGTGGCAGTGGAGCCATTTTTCATTGTGATAGCCACCGATGCTTACCTCAGGAAAGTCTAGCCTAGTGGTTAGGCTGTTTGACTCCCAGCCAAGGGTTCTGGGTTGAAGCCCCACTGCCCACAGACCGCAGACTGCCGGTGGGCACACTTGAGCAGGATGGCCAACTTGTATCTGCTAAATGCATCCGCTAAATGGCTAAGTAATAAATTGTATGGGATTGTTTGTTCTTTGATTAAGCTATGTTGTTGTTGTTTGTTCAGCAACTCTTCAGGTCTGAATGTGTGTCATCACCAACAATACCATTAGATAACATGATTCTCACATGTAGTGAGTAAAAAAACTTGATCTGCACAACATAGCAAGATGGTTTTTACACTGTTACTGCACCGATATTTATAGATAAATACTCCTTAAACTGTGATTTCCCTTTAAACTGTCTTCAAGTTGTTAATAATGTATGATTTATTCCATTACACAATACAAAGTAAATATGCCCCAAGTATAATATCAGTACAATACAAGTATTATGTTGTTCACTTATGACCTAGATGTAACCCTAGTTAGCCAACCTTAGGACATTTTGCGAATGTGGTGATTTTATTTTGTGGTTTTCCCATTTCTTCAGAGCACAATGGCGGGTTCAGATCAGATGAGGAAAAAAGATTGGACAAAAATGGTGAACTGTGTCTAAAAGACCACAACATGTTGAGCAAATAGCATGTGCACATGCCTGTAGATCCTATACATGCTATATATTTTTTTAAGAGTTTAATCAGCTCAAAGGGGGCTATTGAATAACTCAATAATGGAAAAACCTGCTGAACTGTGGTCTGAGGCAATAACCTCCACCAAACAATGAAGGGGTAACCACGGCAACGTGAATATTGTCTTTTAAAGACTTGGCATGTACAGGTAATTAGGAATTGTTGTGGTTTGGCTTTCGGGGTGCTCAGAAGAAGAACATATTGGTTTCATTGGAAAGCTCGCTCCTTCTCCAGCTCCCCTTCATTGTTACTGCCGGTGTCCCCTCTGTCTTTGCCGCGTTGCGTCTCCACGCCGCTGTTCGAGACATGGTCATCTGTCACTGGAAATATAGACTCCTTGACTTTGTTTGATGGAACATAATCATTTATCCGCTGACCAACCCCTGGCTTCGGTCTGGCCGCAGCCAAATGTCTTCTAATCTCATGAGGGAGACGGGCTTTAAGGAACAGACTAATGTGTCGACGGTGAATTACTGGTTGTCAAAGGGCATCAAACACACTCCACACTTTATTTGAACCGCAGGCCGATATGGCCTGAGCTGTTTTCCATATGTAGGTAGGCTAGATTGTCCCTGCACACTTTTATGAGCATGTGTTTTTTTTTGTTTCTTCACAAAAAAGTATTAACCGCAAATCGACGTTCAGAAGTGGAATCTATTTATTGTTTGAAAGATGTTTGACATCTCTTGATATTAGCTAATACGTATTCTGGATCTGAGCATGTTGAACTTCATCAGGCTTAAGTTTGAGGATGTATTTTTCTCCAAGATCTTTGTCTCCAAAAAGTCCAGCTAAAATGATTGGGATTATTTGGGAGGTTTTTTTTACATATAATTGTAATTCCACAAGCATATGCGAGGCCATCTGAAAGTGATGTCTGGAAAAGGTATTTGAAATCACCCAAAAAAGCAGTTAGCAAGCTCATGGTGTGGAAGAAAAGCCAATGCAACACGTTCACCTAATGCGCCATGACATGTTGCCGGTCGAAGTAAAACATGTGACACTGTCAGATGCACACAAACACATCTACACGTGGACGTAATTACACCACAAATGTGCACTCTGCTCACACACACGCACAGGCTCATGCTCTGAGACTTGTCTGGGAGTCTGCTGTTCTCTGTACTGGCTCCTCTGAGACAGAGCGTGACATTTCACTAAGCCTGTAAGGGCACACACTAAAGCAGACGCACCCCTGGAGCCGGGAAGCGGCTGCCTCTGGAAAATCCAGGACATCACCTTGGACACTTCCTCTGTCCGTCTTCGTTAGGAGGCTGCAGTGGCGTCTGCTGTGGCCTTTTTAGGTGCCAGACGACAGAAGAAGACAAAACAATGACATGGAAGTGATAACTTGCCACTGTTATGTCTGTTATCCAAATAGACTTTATTCCCTTGAATCGAGCTGTGCGAGGCGTCCTGATAAGCGAGAAGGAGGAGACGGAGAAGACCAGAGACCAGGACACCACGGCTCAGCTAAATGGTAAGGCTGCACCAATTCCACTCTTTCTGAGTCCAAGAACGAATACAAGAACTGACATTTGGGTACTTGCCAGGACTGAGTACCGATAGGAGAACTTAAAGAGCCAATGAACCCACTGATTCAGTGGGAAATTTGAACACTAACACTTGAGGTATAAAAAAAGAGAGATACTTTTTTTGTGATCATCTTTTAGTACCTTCGTTGGGTATTAACGAATGAGCGATGTTGTATCCCACACACCGTAGCGATATACTATTTGTGTATACGGGAATCCTAACCCCCGAACACGCGGGTATTAAATAAATCGCTGCTCGGACGGATCTTCACCATCCAAAAACACTGTACACGTAAACAATACGTTTCTGAAAAGGCTAATCTTTCTCTCGGATGCTGCAGTCACTTTCGGCCCAGGCAGAGCTCCAAACGTCCGCCGGTTCCCCTTAGCTTTGAACCTTAAGCTGAGGAAGATAGAGGACTGATGATTGCACGATCCAGAGGGAGATGTATGGATAGATCTTTTTCTTATTTTCTCTTTCTATTTTATACCTCAGTCAGGTATAAAATACTTAGAAAGCCTCCGTCAAAGCCTTTTAATTTTTTCTATCACGTGCAAGGTTCAGGATCAAAGCACATCTCCTGTGTGTCTGAACCCCTTTCTCATAAAATAAGGATTAAATGAAACGCCATATTATCAGGTTAAAGGCATTGAGGTGTTTCCTTCTGCAAAGCTCTGACGTTTGCACTTTTTGCGATCAAAACCGCAGCTAATTCACACTTGTAAAACACAAGCCACCATGATAATAACAAACCATTAAAGATAAAACGTTTTGTCAGTTTCGTCAACACGGATTTCAAATAAATGGCACCTTCTGCACACGGGAGGCGGGAAAGGGAATACGCCAGCGGTGGCGGGCCGCGCTCCGAGAGAGGTGATCTCTGTCGACTGGAATGTCGGCAGCGGCGCGTTTGCTTGTGGTCACGAGTGTGTGCCGGTTGAGGTCGTCTTTCCGAGACACACTCTTTCGATTTCATTACAAATCCCCGGGCTCGAGGATCTCCTGGCATCCCGGGGAGTCTCGCTCTGTTCCAGAACTCCCGGTGCGAACCCCTGGTTCTAAACAAAATCATCCGCGAAGCTTTGCATGCATTAACGCGTTTCCTCTTTGGGGGTCACCGAGGTGGCTCGTGTGCGTGCTCCAGAAAGGCAACACCAGGCAGTATTATGCTAAACCTGCAATTTGTGACTGATGACTTGAGGCTCATAAAAGCTGAGGGGATGGGCGGCCATGGATCCTGGAGGAGTGTAATGCAAACACTTGAGCACATATGCAACCCGTGCCCAGATATGTATAGATATAGAGATTCACATAAAGTAACATTTTGTATTTGTGTGGACTGGGAGTATTGAATTAGCACAAGCTTTTCACATATAAGGGAGAAATGTGTGTGCATGGTTCTATAAACCAGTAGATTGCTTGCACATGCCTGAATATATCTGTATTTGTAAAGAATGGGGGGGGGGGGGGGGGGTTGGAAAGAACAGTGGATACCAATGGACTAGTTTAACATGGGCACATGTTAAACATGTGACCTTGTCACCCTTCTAACCTTGGATTACCCTCTTCAGACTGAGATATAGTTTCAAACCCAAAGGTGGAGAGGTCATCATAAGTCCATCCAGGCTTTATGAAAGTCGCTGTGTAGCCCGCGGCCAGTGCTCATTAGGCTTCCCGTTCCATTTTATTTTGGTTTAGGGCAGCGTAGCGTGTGTGATGATAAACCTGAACCCTCATAATGAGTGCGGTCGGAGCCAACGGTCTAAATGGGCTCCAGCCAGCGGCCCATCTCATCCAGACACGCGCTACCGTCTTCGTTAACCACAGCTCCCTCTCCGTTTTCGGGACGTTTTTCGGTAATGATGCCCGGTGCGGGAATAGGTCCAGCGGAAGAGGTAATTGCAAACAGGGATTTGTCTGAAAGCGGAGCCTATTAAAGACAACACGACCCCCACATATTTGAACGGAGTCCAGCGTGAATGAGCCCCAGTGATCCATCAGCGGAGCGGGGAGTGGACAGCGTGGAGCGTGGTGCTGATAGATGGCCGTGCGGAGTGCTGGTTTACAGCAACGCTGTGATCAACGATGTGCCACGCGCAGAGGTCCTCCAATAGGAGGGGGAGTGATCCAAGAAGGAACATCGTCTGGGAAGCTTTCTCCTTCTAGCCCCCCTCGCCCCGCTGCTTTGGCTTCTCCACAACTTGTATCTAATACCCTTCTTCATGAGGGAGTAGACACTACAGCCGGCATCTGTGTGGATCTCTGACTGTGAGACAGCCACTCTGCTCTGATGTGAACACACCGCACCATGGCTGTAAGAGTGACATCAACGCAGCACATTGTATGTTTGATAAGACGATGATCTTGTTGACCAGATTCCCATTGAAGAAGTCAGACAGTTACACGTGGGCACTTCAAACTTCACCGTGCCATCATATCGCTTACTTATAATCTGTTTATCGCCAGAAACCGCAATTCCATGGCCCTTCTCATCTTCAGCAAAGTTACTTTTACACAAATGAGAATCCATCAGATTATTCTGAATGCAACATCAGCCATTAGGAAAAATGCAACCACATACATTGTTTCATAACGAAATGAAAAGATGCTGCTCATCCAAACATGACCAAGCTGTGTTGCACAGATTAACACATGCACAGTGCACTGTACCTGCTGTTTCTTCCCTTGGTGAGGGATGTCGGTCATAACACATTCCTGTTTCACGATGGGACATGGGCCAGCTAGCCCATAGCTAGCTAACACCTCACTTGCATTGTCCTCTGTCATGTTTATTAGCAAACATATACACATTATTTACCCAAGGATCATAATGGCACATGGATTTATGAAATTGTCTGAGATGCTGATAAGTTCTTGAGCAATATGAAGGATAATGTTTGGGTTAGGGTTAGCTGTTGTCTAGTAACAGTGGGAATTCAGAAGATAGTTTGCAATATATGTGAATTTGAAAGGTTTAACAGAACAGAATGCAGTAGAAAGACATCCCTCATGCATTCCTGACAGTGCCAAAAACACCAGAAACTTCAGGTTGATTCTGGAATATACCAATACAAGTGCATGTCTGTAGTTGGCTGTATTACTATTATATAAGTCCAATTTGTGTGATCCAATGTAAGTGTCATTAGCCATTGTCAGTGTATCGAACGTTCAACATGTCTATGGTGTTGGTAATTCAGTTGGTTTTAGACATTGCCGTTGGGTGTCACTTACAATCCTGATTCAGTTGGAGGGTTTGAAAATAAGGATAAATGGATGGATGGAAGGATGAGTAGATAGATAGATGAATGGAGGAAGTCACTGATAATATTTTCCTACGATTAACATACCGTTCATTGCGTGAATTCCAGTTACATGAATATCAGGACAGTCTCCCAAGTTCACAAGGTGCATTTTATTCATTCTCTTATCACTCGTTCTTATCCCAAGTTTCATGTCAACTCTGGAATGTGCCTCTGCTTTTCTCACGCGTGATAAAGATCTCTTTATGTCCCTTTCTGTGTTGCAACTCAAGTTCATGGCAACGAAAACATGAGTAATAACTTTCCCATTGGATCAACTGTCGACCAAAAATACATTGTCCAGCTGCACACTAATCATAGAAAAGGATATGTTTCAGTTCGACCTGTTAAAACAGCTTTTCTTTCAAAAGCTATGGAGGTGAATAAAAAAATTATCGTTGTTTTGCAGTCAAAGTACCTAAATGTCGGCCTGTGTTTGCATAATTTCAATTTCACAGAATCCGGCATTAATCCGTTTTTCCATTTCACTTCATTTACGTGGTATTCCTTGGCAAAAAAGCTGCAGTTCTCCATAATGCTTGCATGTAAATACCGTGGTATGCCTTCATAGTGAGGCAACAGGACGGCCTGCAGCTGGTACATGTTTTGTTGACTGTCAAATGTTGGCTCGGTGAGGCCATTTCCAATACAAGTAGCAATTACAAGTTAGCCCATATCACATTTACCGTTTAGCTCTTGTCTGCCCTTTATTACCAACCAACTACCTAGACATGAGGTCATTGTTCCTCTCCCTGTGTTAATTCAAAACAAATGGAATACATGTATCCTTTCCCTGTGTTTAGTGGCTCACGAGATGTTTATGTATGTTTTTTAGGGGCCTCCTCACTTTTGCAAACAACCTCTTTGCTTTTAGATAATTGGGGCCTGCTGGAAAGAAACAGTATAGATGTGTGTATAATGATGCTATCCTTTCCATGGAAACCATTTATGATAAATCGTGTGTCCTACTTTCAAACCTATGGTATAAAGTAGCATACTAGATAGGATAGCTCCTTAGGCTAAGCTACCTCTGAGCAGACCCTTGCATCCTGGGCCCTGGAGCTAAGAAGGCTCAAGATCCTTCTGATTTCTACATGGAATCTGTTTCCATTTTGTAAAAGTACAGATTATATGTGTAATATGTCATCCGCACACACATACACATACACACGCACACACACACACACACACACACACACACACTTTATTAAACAGTGTATCTTCCTGGCTACTGAAAATGCCTTTTATATTAGGTTGATGGACACTAATAGCAGTAATAGACACACAGGATGTTCTTGTTCTAAGACAGGAACTTAAAACCGAGATTTTTATATAAATGTAAAGAAAGCCTTTTCTTTAGCATTGATGATTCTAGCAGACGATGGCCAAGCCAGTTTTTTGTAATCTGAATGGAAATCTGATTCGATTGGGACATCTATTTCTGTTTCATTTCATTAGATTCAACCAGATTGGGGGAATGAAATGAACAAACACAATGGTTGAAATCAAACATCCTACCTCTTGTTTGCCAATTTCTCGTTTGTATAAAAAAAAACGAGGTAGAGTATGATTTGATTCCAAATGCATAAGCTTTAGATGATGATTTTTTATTTTTTATTGTCGAAACAGCAACAACAGTCAGGAGGAAATTCCTTTCTGGGTTAAACGTCAGCGGTTTGTCAGCACTCGAGCACGGAAAGAGAGAATTAGGAAAGTTGGCGACGGCCATACGTGATATCATTATCCCACAGAAGATGCTAGCACAACACAAAATGATGTCATATAACTTTCGGACAGCTATCCGTGGAATGTTGTCTTTCCCAACAGGCGCGCAGGGTGAGCTTTCCTCGGATAGCCTTGAGACATGTTTGTTAAAGTTGGCCGTATCAACGTAAGCCTGCAAGATGCCTCCTGCTTCCAATCACCACTTTCCATAAAAAAACGAAAAACTAAATTCCTAACTGTCCTTTGATACATTTCCCAGGGTTTGCTCAACACTAGCGCGCTTTTCCAGCTCGGATCCTGTTTGTTACACGGGTCCATGAATCTTAGAAAAAGGATTTTTTTTTTTTTACACAAACAAATCGTACTGAATGAGATGTATCGATGTTCTGTCTAGAGCACAGAGCACCACCAGATTCCACATTGTTCTATTTAAATCCGTCTTTATGATGCATTATAATATACAATAAAAGATACAGGAAGATGCCTTTTTCCATCTTTGAATACAATGAAGCTCCTATGTGTTAATGTTATCTTAATCTGTTGTTTTATTTTAACCAATACTTTTGTGTAGATTGTCAGATGCCTGTAGCAGCTTTTGAGAATTGACAATGTGTGAACCAATGTCCCTCGTTCATCCCGACGAAAAATAAAAAGGTTGAAAGCTGATGGCAAAGATTGATCACTCCCTGCTAGAGTTTTTAATAACTCCTTATCAACCATAACAATAAAACCATGCTAATGTTGGTTTCCTGAAGTATTTAACATCCGGAAGGCCATTAAATAGCATGAGAAGCAGCAGATTTAAAGTCCATCCACACAGCCGAAAATGTAATTGACTATTGGAATGTATTGCCATCAGTCTCCTCATCTGCCATGTATTTTCTCAAATACTTCCTTCCAAGTTGTTTGTTAGCTTAGCTTGTTGACTCAGGATCCACTGTGCGATGCCTCAGTTGTGCATTCATTACTGGTAGAGAGATTGGTAGGAGAGATTTTCACTTATTTACTAATTTCCTTTGTGTAAAATGGGCCAAGAAAAAAATTGCAATGTGTTGCTTTTTCCAAGTCAAGGCTTAGTTTGTAAGCACACAGATACGGTACAAATAACGATGAACACACTTAACGATGATAAAGATGTCCTTTCTTTTTGCATTGTAAACGTAAAATAGACTTACAGATTTACTTTTAAGAAAGTACTCATACACACCATGTCCAACAGACACCCAGGTAGGACATGAAACTCGAATAATTTGAAACTTTAAAAACAGGAAGATAATACAGTAAAACAGTTCACTCTGTGCCGTCCACTGCAAGGTATCAGAAAAAAATCTCCCGCATTGCTCTTGTTATATCAACTGTGATATAGCAAATTACATATGTTCTTTCATCTGTAAAGGTGTTATCATTTTGCCTGTTTAAAGGCTATTGCACCTGCGATGGGTTCGTGGCTGTTTGCAGGTTGCCAGAGACAGCCTGATGTGTGCGTATGTTGGTGGTTTTGTATCTATATATAATTCCATTGCTGCTTGCTCAGTGCTGGAAAATGATCCTCAATTTGTATAATAAGATAAGTGGGAGGACAATAGTGGGGAGCCCAACATCTGGGGGCCTGATTGCAGTCCAATACCTGTGGGAGATTGGTTTTGCTGAGCTCTGTCAAATTCACCTGACACCCAGTTGTCAGTTTGTATTCAATTCTTCCATAGGCAAGGCAAGGCAGCTTTATTTATATAGCACTTTTCATACACAAGGCAGACTCAAAGTGCTTCACATATAAACATTGTCATACAATAAAATAAAATAATAGATAAGTAAAAAGAAACATATGCAAAGAAATGAGTCAAATAGAAAGTGCAATGTATTTAAGATCAACAGTCTCTCTGGTACCCACGTCGGGACTCCAACCTGACCTAAAGGAACTTGGTCCTTTCTCTGGGACTCCAACCTGGATTCTAGTCAATTTCTATTCTAGGACTCTAACACAGATTCTAGGACTCTAACCCAGACACACGTCAGGACTCTAACCACGAACCAAAGGCCTTATTCTTGGACTCCAACCCAGACAGACACCGGGACTCTAATCCAGACAGAACTCAGACCTTTCTCTGGGACTCCAACCCGACGTAAAGGAACTTGGTCCTTTCTCTGGGACTCCAACCCGACCTAAAGGAACTTGGTCCTTTCTCTGGGACTCCAACCCGACCTAAAGGAACTTGGTCCTTTCTCTGGGACTCCAACCCGACCTAAAGGAACTTGGTCCTTTCTCTGGGACTCCAACCCGACCTTAAGGATCTTGGTCCTTTCTCTGGGACTCCAACCCGACCTAAAGGAACGGTCCTTTCTCTGGGACTCCAACCCGACCTAAAGGAACTTGGTCCTTTCTCTGGGACTCCAACCCGACCTAAAGGAACTTGGTCCTTTCTCTGGGACTATAACCCGACATAAAGGAACTTGGTCCTTTCTCTGGGACTATAACCCGACCTAAAGGAACTTGGTCCTTTCTCTGGGACTCCAACCCGACCTAAAGGAACTTGGTCCTTTCTCTGGGAGTCCAACCCGATCTAAAGGAACTTGGTCCTTTCTCTGGGACTCCAACCCGACCTAAAGGAACTTGGTCCTTTCTCTGGGATTCCAACCCGACCTAAAGGAACTTGGTCCTTTCTCTGGGACTCCAACCCGACCTAAAGGAACTTGGTCCTTTCTCTGGGACTATAACCCGACCTAAAGGAACTTGGTCCTTTCTCTAGGACTCCAACCCGACCTAAAGGAACTTGGTCCTTTCTCTCGGACTCCAACCCGACCTAAAGGAACTTGGTCCTTTCTCTCGGACTCCAACCCAGATTCTAGGACTCTAACCCAGACAGAACTTGGGTCTCAAACCCTTATCCTTTCTCTCTGGTATCAGATCATGTATCTTTCTGGTAAAAATAGAAAATAAAGGGAAAGTTAAAATGGCATTTTAGCAATAAAATAGAAAATAAAGGCAAAGTTAAAAAGGTTTTTTAGAAAGTGCAATGTATTTAAGATTTAGCAGAAAGCTAAAGCAAACATAAAAGTCTTCAGTATTGTTTTAAAGGGGATCAGAGTTGGGGCAAGTCTTAAATCCTCAGGGAGTTTATTCCAGCTATTTGTTGCATAGTAACTAAAACCTGCTTTCCCATGTTTCGTGTTTACTCTGCGGATAATTAACAGATTGGTCTCAGAAGATCTTAGTGGTCTAGAAGGCTTATGTAGTGGAAGCATATCAGTTAAATATTTTGGGCCTAAACCATGTAGGGATTTATAGGTTAGCAACATGATTTTAAAATCAATTCTCTGACCTACAGGAAGCCAATGTAATCATTTAAAAATTGGTGTAATATGTTCAAATTATTTGGTCTTTGTTAGAACTCTAGCAGCGGCATTCTGAACAAGCTGAAGCTTCCTTAGTGTTTGTTTTGGGAGACCTGTATGGAGACCATTGCAGTAATCAAGCTTACTAGTGATAAAGGCATGTACATTTTTTGTAAGTCTTCGGTGGACATGAGCCCTCTAAGTCTTGCTACATTTTTAAGGTGATAATACGCAGATTTTGTAACTGATTTGATGTGACTGTCGAAATGTAAATCTGAATCCATGATAACCGCTAGATTTCTGCCTTTAATTTAGGTTTTCAGGGACAGAGAGTGAAGGTGTTGGGTTACTTTAAGCCTTTCCGTTTTTGCACCAAATACAATTATCTCAGTTTTGTCCTCATTTAGTTGAAGGAAATTTCGGCACATCCAGGAATTGGTGGAATTTGTGTTGTAGTGTTGGTCAGTCTGTCAACAGTTGCAAATAGGGTTTTTGCATTATTAGTATTGGTTTTAATGATATTGGAGAAAAATGTTTCTCTAGCACTTTTTAAGTCTAAATTGTAGTCATGGAGGCTCTCTTTATAGATATCATGGTGAATATGAAGTTTTGTTTTACGCCAGATGCGTTCAACCTTCCTGCATTCTTTTTTCTGTGCTGTTTCAGAAGCAGCTTTTCTCCAGGGTGCCTTATGCTTTCCAGAAATCATTTTAACCTTATAAGGTGCAATGACATCTATGACTTTCAATTTTTTTTTTAAGTTTTCTACAAGATTATCAGCAGAACATGGGTTGAGAGGTGGTAGCAAGGAGATGGCCTTTTTAAAAAGTACATTAGAAACTTCATTGATATACCGTTTTTTGACAGTAGCCATAGCCTTAGTTTTTAGCTTAGTTTTGCCACTCAAGCAGCTTATGAAGAAGCACCTTCTTCATAAGCTGTCATCCCACATCCATTTGTTCACTGCAATTCATGTTGGAAATGGTGGACAAACTAAACTAGAGCTATGGGCATGCCATCCTAAAGAATGTCTTTTCTATCTACTACCATTCCTAGATTTCACAAGATTTCAATTATTGCATCGGGGTGGATTGTCTTCCACGGTTCTCCACTGTTTAGTTTCCATCTGTATCCTGTTGGCTAAAGGCATCCATCTGATTGGACTTAGTACAAACAATGGCCACTCAAACACAACCAGAGTCCAAATCACACTGGTTATATTAAGCTTTAAAACCATTAAGAGGAAACCTAAAACTTTTCCACACAATTCCATCTGCACAAAGACAATTTCAACACCTACCAAAGTTTGCTGATTTAGCCCTTTGAATGTTCTTAAACTCACAAACCTTGTACCATGTGACCCTTTAGATTATGTTCTGTGTGATGCTGCTGCCTAATCCAATTGACACGATGCACCTTGTGTCCCAAGGACCCCGGCTGTCCGTGGGAAAAGAAGAGGCCTTTGAGATCTTCATGAGAGACCGCGAGGACCGCCTGACCATTGAGGACAACAAGGCGGTCCTGAAACAAAGGTAAGTGGGAAACAAAGACGTTGGGCTTCCCCCTCCTACTATATATATACAGTGGGGCAAAAAAGTATTTAGTCAGCCACCAATTGTGCAAGTTCTCCCACTTAAAAAGACGGGAGAGGCCTGTAATTTTCATCATAGGTAAACCTCAGCTATGAGAGACAAAATGAAAAAACAAAATCCAGAAAATCACATTGTCTGATTTTTTTAAGAATTTATTTGCAAATTATGGTGGAAAATAAGTATTTGGTAACCTACAAACCAGCAAGATTTCTGGCTGTCACAGACCTGTAACTTCTTCTTTAAGAGGCTCCTCTGTCCTCCACTCGTTACCTGTATTAATGGCACCTGTTTGAACTACTTATCAGTATAAAAGACACCTGTCCACAACCTCAAACAGTCACACTCCAAACTCCACTATGGCCAAGACCAAAGAGCTGTCAAAGGACACCAGAAACACAATTGTAGACCTGCACCAGGCTGGGAAGTCTGAATCTACAATAGGTAAGCAGCTTGGTGTGAAGAAATCAACTGTGGGAGCAATTATTAGGAAATGGAATACATACAAGACCACTGATAATCTCCCTCGATCTGGGGCTCCATGCAAGATCTCACCCTGTGGGGTCAAAATGATCACAAGAACGGTGAACAAAAATCCCAGAACCACACGGGGGGACCTAGTGAATGACCTCCAGAGAGCTGGGACAAAAGTAACAAAGGCTACCATCACTAACACACTACGCCGCCAGGGACTCAAATCCTGCAGTGCCATACGTGTCCCCCTGCTAAAGCCAGTGCATGTCCGGGCCCGTTTGAAGTTTGCTAGAGAGCATTTGGATGATCCAGAACAGGATTGGGAGAATGTCATATGGTCAGATGAAACCAAAATAGAACTTTTTGGTAAAAACTGATCCGTGTGACGGAAAGAATGAATGGGGCCATGTATCGTGAGATTTTGAGTGAAAACCTCCTTCCATCAGCAAGGGCACTGAAGATGAAACGTGGCTGGGTCTTTCAGCATGACAATGACCCCAAACACACCGCCCAGGCAACGAAGGAGTGGCTTCGTAAGAAGCATTTCAAGGTCCTGGAGTGGCCTAGCCAGTCTCCAGATCTCAACCCCATAGAAAATCTTTGGAGGGAGTTGAAAGTCTGTGTTGCCCAGCGAAGGCCCAAAAACATCACTGCTCTAGAGGAGATCTGCATGGAGGAATGGGGCAAAATACCAGCGGCAGTGTGTGAAAACCTTGTAAAGACTTACAGAAAACGTTTGACCTCTGTCATTGCCAACAAAGGGCATGTAACAAAGTATTGAGATGACCTTTTGTTTTTGACCAAATACTTATTTTCCACCATAATTTGCAAATAAATTCTTTAAAAATCAGACAATGTAATTTTCTAGATTTTTTTTTTTTCCTTTTGTCTCTCATAGCTGAGGTATACCTATGATGAAAATTACAGGCCTCTCTCATCTTTTTAAGTGGGAGAACTTGCACAATTGGTGGCTGACTAAATACTTTTTTGCCCCGCTGTACATATATATATATACATTTATTTATTTTTCAAACACGCAAGGACACACTGTACAAGCATCCTCTCAACACTCACTTGTTAAACGTGAACACTATACTCTCCAAGAGAGAATGTGGGGTGCTTGGAAGGAACACGGTGATTGAGCTCATTGCCATCGGCAACATCTGGACTGGTCGTCTTTGATGGAGCTCAGTGGACAAGGATCAGCAAAGGACCACGTTCAAGTCACAAAGCAGCCTCTGTTAAAATGCACCGCAGATATTCTAGACCTACCACTGAGAACACGAACAGCATCAAGTACGGCAGAAATAGCGAGGATTTAGAGAGGATTCACTGCTTTTCCGTGCCTTTTGAATTCATAGCTTGGGTCATAATCTATGATAAATTGTCTATGGAAAACTACCAATTTAGGAAAACTTGTTTTTCTGTTGTCTATTGATATGATTGTTATTTATGTATTTGTAATGCACAGGTATATTGAAGCCAAAGGACTCGGAGGGCAGGTTAATAAGACCAGGGACTCCATCAGTAAGTCATGGCTTTCAATTCCCATTATGTGCTTTCTTTTTGAATAATCTGCCACACCAGCATTCACAGCATATGAAATTAATATGCATTCTCACTTTGTTTACCGACACACGTGTGGGAATTTTGTAGTTGCATACTTGCAATAAAAGTAATATGATCCATAGACCCTTGCTGTCTCACACATAAACATTCATTGGAAAGGTACAAAAGCCTGTGAAAATGTGGCTTTATTATTGTTTTCCAAATGCTACTCTGTGTGAGAGCATTTCAACAATGCACTTGTCCCATGTCCAAGAGGGAATGCTTCCAAGTGTCTGGTTTAAGTTGCCATTCACACCCAGCGAGATGGGAAGGCATAAACTTTATTGTCATCATTACTGCCATCATCATTATCCTAATGGCAGGCCTCCTCTAATGCAACGCCTCCAGGGTCAACAGTGGTGCATTCATTAACATAAACGTCTTCCCATGAGTCTACAGAGACACGGTGTATTGCTGTCAGGCTCCCAGATTCCCCCTCCTCGAACCCTCTCAGGGGTAGAGGTGTTGGTCCATTGCAGCACGTTTTACCAATGGGGGTTTGTCCATGTCTGTCTGTGCACCCACCTACCCAGTTTTCAATTGGATGTATTTATTTATTTATCAGCAGTTTCAATGATCGAACCCATAAAGAATAAATAAATAAAATCACATCTGGCTATTGTCCCTGACAGGTTGTCTGGGAACGCTACATTTAGGCCTGGGCTGGTCCAGGGTTTAACTTGAGCATGTTCACACTTCTTACCTTCATGTTTCTGAATTGATTGACATGTCTGATGGATCTCTTCACGTGCTGTTACACCTTTGCATTGCCTATGCTCGCCTTGTTTGAATCAAAGCCACCTCTCATACGTCTCTTAGGTCCACCTGTTGCATCAAGCGTCTGCGAGGTAAAGGATCGATACGATGGATGCCTATAGTTTAGCCCCTCGAGCACAGCCGCGTCTTTAATCCTAACGTACTCCTGTCGAGGTTTGATCTGGTTTGCATTAACTATTGCAAGCTATATTTATAAAATTCCCTGGACTGTGGGCGTGTTTGTGGCTCATATCAAATTCCATTGAAATGAACTAGAGTTTGCCTCACACCAGTGACTGGCAACCACAGCAGCAGCAGCAGCCACCTCAAATCACACATGGCGGCTCGGTGTCATTCAGCCGTCGTCCTCTCCTGGGTGCCAGTATACACTGAGCAGCACGACTGGAACCCGCCGCCACCGGCGTTCCAGAGCCCTGTCTCTGAGCTGCTGCTGACACTGCGGTACAGTTGAGGTGTCTGTGTGTGTTTTTATTATTGCATCATTGATTCTTAAAAATAATATTTAAATATTGGCCAGACTATCGAGACTGTGTGTAGAAAAACTAGATTCCCCCCCAAACCCTGTTTCAAACCACGCTGAAAGCTTTTGTGCGTTTTGCTGGGGACCACGAATAGAAACGTCCAAAAATAACGGAGCCGCTGTATTATTCAACTTCTGAAGAGGGGAAAAGTATCCCGGAAAAACGAACATCACAAATTATTCTAAAGTTTTAGGGCATTTGAGCTGCAGCATTTTTCCGAGATGAGGGACGGCATTTATAATGGAAGGTATCTTCACCTCCTTCTTGGAAAGTCAGGATAATACCTTTACATCAGTGTCTTTCCACGCTGTTTCAGAGAAGCCCTGCTCGGGTTTCTCTGCCAGACGTGCGTCCCTGTGTGTAATGTAGTTTGTCGGTCGGGGGTTCGGCCTCATACAGACAAAAGCCTTGCTCTGCTAAGCATTCAGGGTTCCATCCAGCATGCGGGCCGCTGGAAACGGCCAAAAGGGGATAGAGATGGGCGTCTGTGGAATCATCTGTGCCCAAACAATTCCCCTGGTTACCGGTATTGCTCTTGGCCACCGCCTAAAGCGTTGGCTATCAAATCCCAGTGGACAGACCTACGTTATTCGCCCTGAGGACGCGTGGGGAGAGAGCACTCGGGGATATGTGTTTATAGGTATTCAGAGGATCCCTCTAGGACCAGGGTTGCGGAGCAATGGAATACGAGCAGGGCCCTTGATGCCTTCACCAGATGTATGGGGATTTATGCATCGCTGTCCCGGGGTTGCAGCATCTGCTGAACTCCTTGCTGCTGTGCACTCAGTGGGAGTGCCTCTCCATGCTTCCTCCGTGCACTCCAACTGCCTCGGCACTGCTGCCACAGCGGCCCGCAGATCATTGAAGCCATCAGGCTCGAGGACAGCCTAACCATAATGTATATCACCAACCGGCTACTAGTTTGTCCAACAACTTTGAAAAGGAAGTATATGGTGCTTGCCCGTGTTGTCCCGGGCTATCAAACTTTAGCATGGGCGAGCCATAAACACCTATGTCGGTTGCTGAGTTCAAGAGGATGACATCCATCACCTGCAGATGTTTAATGGTTAACGTCAGTGAAAGGGAAAGGCCCGGTGGACATTTTAAGGAGGCAGGATTTTGTATTTTTCTGTTTGCTACATTTACGGTTGCAGCTCTCACTGTTTCTGTAGTGGGCCTGCTTTGGGTTCGAGGGCCCTCTGCAGTGTGTCGTGTAAATATGTACTTAACTTATACCGCTTGTACAGGAATTTGGAGTACTGTTTCGTACGGTATTATGTTGTTTACAGCTCCTCATTCAGGCCCTTCATTTTGTCTGGGATGTGGATCAAGAGCTCTCTTGATAATTTATGTGGTGTGTCTCGCTAAATCGTCAGGCCCACAAGCCACTAAAAATGTTTTGTGGTTGGTTGAAACCGGTCCTTTAGGATGATAGCATGTCTTGTGATCCTATCGAAGAAATCCCTTCTGGGATAATTCCACCACATACTGTGTGTCTTATTGTCAGAATGCAAGGAGTACTTTTATTATGAAAGAACATCTCACAAACTACCAATCTACCATTGTCACCGTATGAATCGAAGTTGCACTCTGCCCTGGGAAGGCAGACAAACCATGTAGAAGAGAAGAAAGTGAGTTGGATATAAAGTGGTGAAGTCAATTGTTCTTTCTCACTTGCAATGGTCTCTAGGCTATGCTAAAATAAATTATTTAAAGTCACTTTTTGCCAAATGTTACTTTGTCTCGCCAAACATGGTCATTTTTTATTTATTCTCATTCATATTCCTGTTTTGTTGGATGTTTTAGTGTTTTCATTTTTTCATAGTTTTATAAAATAGATTCCATTTGTGCGGATGTTCTTTATTACTTATAATAATATAAATATTCTGCAGGGGAAACCTCAAATGAACAACAGGTTTACTAAAACGTTCCGTTGCAGAATAATTGCAGATGTTTATTTTACAGTGTGAATTTCTTTCTCCCCATCTTTAACCTGTATGACCAGTGAGTGTGTGTCTTTGGCCCCAGTCAATTCAAGCTTCACCACTTGAACTGCGCAAAGTCAAGCGTTCTCATCTAGCACCTCACTCTGTGTCCTTTACGGTCCGAGGGGAATGCACAACCTTTAGACTCTAGACTAAACAGGAGCGTCGTGGTGAGCCATGGCATTGGAGAACACCTGGGGACTTCTCTGTGCTTCTGCTTTCGTAAATACATAGATATAGTATAAATACTGCCACTGTGCGCCTGTAAACCATCTCACCACGAGTGTGACTTCCCAGGAGCCCTGGTCTTTGTTGGGCCCCTTGAGTTTTCTTATTCCATCTGGCCGTGGCCCTGCTCTGTCGTCAGGGGCCAGAACCCCTGGAGACAAGGCCACTCCATCTTATAAGCCAGGCTTTTCTTTGGTGCTGGTATTATCCTTAGAAACGAAGAGACCTTCTGCCTCTCTCTCTCTCTTCAGCCCCATACGGGTTGACGGGCTTCCTGTTTAGTGGGGTTTTGCATCCTTTGCACCGTTTGCACCGGAGTTCTCTGATCGGAATAACCTGCGCATCTTTGGGAGGTGGGAGTAAAGCGGTGAACCATGCAGAGGAAAAAAAAGAAAGAGATAAAGGCAGGACAGGCCATGCCGCGAGCCTGAGCGCTTGAGTCCAGGTCTCCGGAGAGCGAGCGAGCTGAGCGGGGCGACCCAGCGTGCCTCGGTTTCCGCCCACCACCGCTGAACTGCAGGTTCTCCATCTGGATTTGTTGTCTCTGGAACCCGGGACAGATGCCGTTGGCGTTGCACCACTGTGACCCTTGGCTTGGTTGCTCTCACAGGTGGAGCACAGCCCTGAGAGAGAGAGAGAGAGAGAGAGAGAGAGAGAGAGAGAGAGAGAGAGAGAGAGAGAGAGAGAGAGAGAGAGAGAGAGAGAGAGAGAGAGAGAGAGAGAGAGGAGAGAGAGAGAGAGAGAGAGAGAGAGAGAGAGAGAGAGAGAGAGAGAGAGAGACCCCCTCCTTGAATGTCCTGTCAATGTCCCTCCTTGACTTTCCTGTCCTCCCACTCAGTCCTGTTATGATTAGTTCATTGTCCCATAAGCTGTCTATTCCCCACAAGGGGAGCCACGAGGTTTAGTTTATGGGGTCAAAGTGTACAACACCTACCCAAGGTCCCCAGCCGCCAACCACAGGCTCAGCCGTCGCTGTAGAATGGGCATACAATGGGCAATAGGGCTTGTAAATTGTATTATTGTTTTGTACTATTTCAAGACGAGGTGTCACGGCTGAACACATGATCGATGTGCTTGATATGTCTGGGCAAAGTCCTCACAGCCCCATGGGTGTTATGACCTGCAGGGGACGCATGCTGGTCAGGTTAGCATAATGTCTTGATTTTGATCTACGTTAAATGTTGAGGGTTGTCAAATGCGTTTCATCTCCATGCTTCTCTTTCCACAAGTACGTATGTCCTGGACCCAACTTGTTACAAGGGGGGGTGAAATCATCCACTTAATCTCGCTGAACCTACGCTGCTGTGTTTCTAAAGCACAATAGAGGTCTTTCATTTTGGAGGAATCTCACGAGGGGGATGTATCGCTTCACCAAGTAGTCATTTGTGACCTGAGAATAGTTCCAGAGGGGGAACATGCTTAATAAAGGAGGGATCTTGAACTTGTAAATCTCTTGAATCTTCTTCTTTGCTTTCCTTGGCTCTCGGTCTCTCTTTCACTCCCCCTCTGTACCACTCTCTCACTCTCCCCCTCCCTCTCTCTGTCCTCCCCCTAGATGAGCTGAAGAAGCAGTTGGAGATGCGTAGGATCCAGAGGGCTGATCAAGGTGAGTCCAAGAAGTGGATCAACTCGTCCAGAGCAAATCCATGCATTGATCATCGATCAGCCACTCTCTGCCAGAAAAAAAACCAAGGTTCCACATTTCTCTGCAGTTCAGTGTTGTAGCTTTTTGTTTTACTCTGATGCTTTTCAGTTATTTTGACTGAAAAAGTTATTACAAATATAGGTCTTTAATGTAGTGTTTAAGCGTATTGTTCAACTGTGCTTACAGGTAGGCTGAGGACATTTGGGTTTGGGTACTTTTTGATTGGGACTCAACCCCCCTAGCCATTACTAAACTATGATTTCCCTGCAGTTTTATTAAACAGTGTCTTTGACATGGCTGTGTCTCGTGTAGACCAAATGAACAGCAACATTTTATCACAGTTCAACCATTTCACCAAATATCAGTAAACTTTGTAAGTGATCACAGAAGAACCGAAGACCATGGAGGTGTGAGTTGTAAAGTGTCAGGTCTAGGGTAGTGCGTGTGGTGAAGCCCACTTCATGAGGCTTGACATTGGGTTGTCGTTGTGTGTGTGTCTCTGTATCTCACACTGACCAAAGGTTTGGTAGCAAGACATAGCTGGCTCCTTTTATTTGCTGCCTTTTTTATTCTGGTTTTGATCAGAGTAAGAGTCAGCTTCTGAAGAACACAAACATCCAGCATCCAGTGGTGGTGCCACAGAACCGCCTCGGTTTAGGTTTTTGCTTCTTGTTTGTGTTTTTTTGTCCCCACATTGTTTGAGTCAACACTTCTCAAAAGCCTGGCTTCTATTATCCGGTCTTTAAATACTTCAAGCGTACAAGCCAGTCAGGCCTTTTAGAGTAGAATCTGTTTCTAGTGGATACTTACGTCTATTTACTGATGGTGCTTTTATCAACAGCACTGATACGGTTCATTAAGGAGAATTAAGGTATGGCACAGGCAATTTGCTCGAGGATGCATAGCTAGACTGCAGACATAGGGATTTGAACCCAGAACAACTGACTACTGACTGTCTAAAAAATTCTATCTTTTCCTACTTGACGGTTAAAGATCACCCTGAGGAAGAGGAGCAGGATCCTGTCGAAGCAATTATCCTCAAACAGGTTGAGGCAGAGAAAAAAAAGTGAGTGGATCCCGTCATTTTTTTACAGTGTCGCGTGAAACCCAACCGTTTTCTCCAGCTATGTTTTTATTTCCTCCATGTGGGGATTCTTGGATATTGAATGGAAAGACATGGCCCATTTCCCTGCTGTTTCACGGTACACCCCCCACCCACCATCAGGTTCAAGAGCTACATTGGTGACCTGAAGACCCTGAGGACGGAGATTCAGCATGTACAGCTGCTGATGGAAAGGGCAAAGGTCAAGCTGCAGAAGGACTTCAATGAGTGGTGGAGCGAGGAGACACCAGGGCCGCAGGTGACAGACGCTCTAGCGCCGATGATCTGAGAGCGGTCTCTCCTGGGCAGATATAGCCCTCAATGTACAGGACATGACAACTCACCGGAGTGCCTGTCAGAGACATGTTTACGGCCCTAACAGCACATCTCCTTATTTGTGAATGTATTTTTTCCACTCTGTTTATCCAGGTTCTGTACAGCGGTCTGGCAGGAGGTTGTTCACATGTGTCTGTGTGTGTGTGTACGTGTGTGTGTGCCTCTCTCGTTAGGATTTTTGGACAGGACTTTTACAGGACCAGAGCGACCCTTGCGGACTCTGTTTAACACCGTGCAAAAAAAGTCCCGTAGGCGGTAGATACGTGGAAACACATTCCGACAGGAAATGGACGAGTGCTCTAAACAAGTGTCTGGAGAGAGCAGCCCCGGTGCCAAGACAACAAACATCAGCGTCAGCAACAACCCTCGGCAGATCAGGGGGCTTAATAACGACAACATGTTGAGAAGGGGGGGGGGAATTAAGAAATTAGTCACTTCACATTTTGGTCTTCATCAACATTCTTGGAGCATTTGTGTTGTCTCCGTCGCGTAAACATCTAGCGGGAATTGTGCGAACAAATGGAATACTCTAGTTCTCAGAATCGTTAATCGTTTTTTAGTTATATTGTTGCAAAAGTTATAGGGTTGCAAAAGTGAGTAGAAGGCCAGCGATGTCACTGAGTTAGGACGGGTGTCCCACGCAGAGACACTCACACACACACACACACACACACTGATGGAGGGGGCCGCCGTCACCTGGTATGCACGTTGTTCAACTAAACCATTTACAACTGACCAACAGACCTCAGTGGTGTCTCCCTGTTTGGTTTTGATCTCGATCACTAGAGAAATGTATCCATCTCTCTTCTCAGCAATATTTTTTCTGAATCACAAACGGAAAGAAAAACCCAGGAAGTCTGACAGACAGACACCGTGTGTGCCGTTATGTTCCCTTCCAGGGTCCGGAAACAGACCTTCTGTCTTGCTTGCCTCAATCCAACAGGCCACATAAACTTCCAATTGGGTTTTCTTCTACCATTTCCATTCCCCCTGTTGCTAGGAAACGGCACACATGTACACCATTAGAACGCGTAGGAAAGAGCATCTCATAGTACCTGAGGACTTGTATTACCTCTGGCCACAAGTTGGATCGCGCAACAATATTTCTCTGCAATTTAACTGTCGACAGCCACGATGCTGGCCAGCCCTACCGTGTAGGGCCGCAGCACAAGGCCATCGTTTATTCATCTTGCAACCATTTTCAACAGGATTCAGGAGCTCCATCCAGCCTCCAAACAGGACGTCCGAGTCCGACCTCAAAGCCTTCGTCGCCTGGCAGGCCAGGTTCTGGGTAAGACCCCTGTATCCACCCACCTCTGGCCTCGGCACCACATCCTCTTCCCTCCCGTTCCTCAGAGTGCAGCCTCCGAGGCACATCTGACACACTGCGTTCAAAATCTGCTCAACTACTTCAGCTGGACGTCTGGTACCACCATCGCTAAGAGCAAGCAAAAGTCGATCCTCAAAGTCAAAACTATTCTCTGTCTTTGCGCCGCACTGGTGGAACGAGCTCCCTGCCGATATCAGGACCGCAGAGTCGCTCTCCAGCTACCTCAAAATAATCAAAACTCAGAGTTCAGAGTTCCTCTAGACTCTGCATAGCCAGCCCCTCCCACCCCACCTACTTATTGTATGTTGTCTGTCCTGGCACTTAATGTACGCACTTATTGTAGGTCGTACTTAGTAATAGTACTTAGTTGTGTAGCATCTTATTCTTGCTATCTTTGTTGTATACGAGGAATGGGTTAACTAGATTTAATTGTTAGTGCTTTACACTTGGTCCTATGAACATCTTTACTGTTCCGACAGCGATATATATTGTTTCACCTTCTTATGAAAAATGTACTTATGTAAGTCGCTTTCGATAAAAGGGTCTGCTAAATGCCCTAAATGTTAATGTAAAATGGCCACCGTAATTCCCTCCTGAGCTTATCCATTGTACAGCCCGGGTTGGCCCTGCTCCTCTCAGAACAGTCCGGACTCCGCCATTTTGAACTTCGAGCTCCACTTCGAAATTGTACCCAAACAAGTTCAACGTGATTATCGCTCCAGATTACACACTTTCCCAGGGCTTTGTCCGCGGACACGCTGTTGAAAAGCCTGTGTGGTTTCCCTCATGCTATTTGCCTAATCGCACTTTCAGTCGTGGCTTATCCGTCCTCTAATCAGGTTTTATTAAAGGCTTTTGACAGCATAACATCCGGGAAAAGATAAGGCTTCGGCGTCTGAGGACTGCCAAACCTTGCGACGGATTTCTTCATTAATGCACTGGGGGATAGAATGAATATAGCCTTTTTACTGACAATTAGTCAAAGCACAACTGGGCCTTTCCATGATTGACTGTGGTTGAACAAACAGTGAAGGAAATACTGTTACGCTTGATGAAGTCTACTGTAAAACAGCAATGTGTTTATTGCACATCACAGCTACACAACAACAGCCACCACAATGTTAGCGAGTCAGTCAGTGTAACTGTGTTTTAGTGCCAGTGTAGGCAAGGCACTGACTTGGGGATGTAGGGCCCTCTTGTGGTTCAAGTCACAACAACACTGTGTAACTGTGTGTTGTGTGCAATTGTGTTGTGTGTGTCTGTGTGTTAGTGCCAGTGTACAGGCAAGCCCTAACTCGGGATGTAGTGCCCTCTTGTGGTTGAAGAGACAACAACACTTGCTGATGGATCTGAACTTGATGCAATGTAACACACTAGACACGAACGAGGCCCAAAGCTGTCAATACAGATGCATTCGTTGCAGTACATTGCCCTGAATTGCTCCGCTTCCTGAGTCTAGATTGCTATATAAAATAGTAGATTTTGTAATAATAATGAGTTTTTCTCATTATTAGGTACTCCATGCTTTCTTGTTTTGCAGTGGCCATAGCCTAAGCTACTTCCCTGCACACGAGCGACAGGAGCCATACTCCCATGTACCCTCAGCGACACACCTCAGGTAGACAAACACCCACCTGAAATTCATACCATCAAATCTCCACTACCTGCCACCACGTTCGTCAACTCAAATATGCATTAATGTATATTTTTATATTTCAGGAGCTTCGTGCCAAAGATTGAAACGATAGGGACGCCCTCTGTGGATCGGCCTGCTTCGAGTCGCCAGAGGGGAGGGTCAGTTCTGGAGCTTACCCCACAACTGAGGTAGACATAACGGCAAGCGGCCAACGGTTGTTGTTGTTGTTGCTAGGGGCGGCACATATGTTTGCCCACAGGAGATATGGGTCATTGCTGTTATACAGCTACGAACATGGCATAAAACTCTTCGATCTACAAAAGCTGTGACGCTAGTGCTGCAGCAGTTGCAGTGAGCCAGGCCTGCTGGTTCTGTCTCTGCTGCCCTCTGGCTGCCCCAGCAGCAGTGTCAGGGATGCTTTCCGAACACTAAACCATGTTGAAGTGAACTATTACCTCTGCGCTGGACGTCACCAAAAACCCCTTGGCCCGCTTTTTCGAGCTCAGTTTATGGTCCAGCATGGGGGACATTTCTTGGTATCTTTGAGGCTTTATTTGACAGCTTACGGTACATTCCAAAACCCCCAACCATGTATTTTTTCCCTCAACAGAGATGTGGATTTATGTCATGATCTTATTGGGATTTGTTCGATGGGGTATTTTTGAATCTGGGGAAAAGATGACATAATCTACGTTGCAGCTTATGCGCTGACGGCCTGCTGTGACTAACAGCCATATAAAAGCCCTATCCTTATTATTTGATGCCAAGAATGGGTTTCTGTGCATGCGTATCCACACAAGAAAACCGTCACAAAGTGTCTGTGTGTGTGTGTGTGTTGTGTATTTCCGTGTGTGTGTGTATGCATTTGTTTACCCTCCAGGGACCTCTCCAGCATTAAGCCGGCTGACTATTCTATTCCGCTGACTGGGGACAGGCGCATCGACGATGACATCGTGGCCTTCGTCAGGGCCAGACAAAACCTGCTTCAGAGGAGAGGTGAATACACACGCACACACACACACACACACACACACACAAAGAGACACAGAGACACTATCACAGAGGTTACTCAGTGATTATTCTTTACTTAATACTGCCTCCTTGTGGTTTGACATGTATTGCAGGTAAGCTGTCAAGAAGCTAGGGAAGAACTGAGCAGTTGTTTCCACCTTAAAATGCTATCTCTTTATCAATTTATCATTTTTCACTTTGAAGACTGAAAAGGCAAAGATTCTGTATTAATGACCTTAATGACACATTTTGGAACATTATAATTACTTTGTGTTTCCTGGGCCAAAACCAACCCAACAAATTGGTCACAACATAACGTTGGGGGAATCCCCTGCATTAAGAACCTGTATGGCTATATCTATTCAGGGCTCTATGCAGATTAGATTCCGTCCATTTGTATCCAAAGTACTTTCCGCTTTTACTGCCTCAAGAATGTATGTCTAAACGACCATGTGCAACATCAACTCTTAATTCTCTGCCTGTCTCTGGCTCTGGCTCTCTGGCTCTCTTTTCTCAGCTCTTTCTCTTTCTCTCTCTCACTCTTACTCTCCTCAGCTCTCTCTCTCTCTCTCTCTCTATCACTCTCCTCAGATCTCTCCTCTGTCTCTCTTTTCTCAGCTCTTTCTCTCTCTTTTTTTTCTCTCTCTGTTTATCTGTCTCTCGCTCTGTCTCTCTGTGTGTTTCTCTCTCTTTCATCTCCTGTCTCCCTCTCTCTCTCGCTCCATGTGTGTGTGTGTCTCTCTCTCTCTCTCTCTCTGCTGAATGAAGGGTCTGTGAAGTGCAGAGGAAAGCCCCTCGTCCTTTGTTGTGTGTGTGTGTGTGTGTGTGTGTGTGTATGTGTGTGGCACAAGCCCCTCTCATCTCTTAAGTTCTCTGTCATGACAGAGAACTTTTATACACAATTGCCTATAAGGACGAGAAATTACTTCAAATGATGGCCCGAAAGGTTACGACAAAAGATGATGGAATAACTCATTTCTGTTCTGTTTGCTTGCTTCTCTCCAGATACTCCCCAACAGTGACATCACAACATCCTGGACTTAAATATAAAGTTCAGCCATCAAAGGTGTCTGCAGTGCCTCAAGCTTCCATGCGTCAGGAAAAAATGAGGGACAACCGTGAGAAGAGGCCGCTCGGAGGAGCCGACAGACTGAGTGTTCAAACAGAGAAGTGCCAAGGGATGGAAGGAGGGTCTTTGAGGCACTTTGGCTGGCGGCACAAAGCACATCCATATAGCACACACATACGGCCCACATATAGCAGGTACCTGGGAGCACGCGGCCAGCCGTGAGGCGATGGGCAGTATAAATCACCAACACGCACCGCTTGCCTTTCATCTGTACAAATGTTGTCTTAAGGGGTAAGAGGAGCTTCCTGTGAACCGGTTGCTAGGAGACATGCCCTCGTCAAACAAGGGCTAGATTGGCTTCGACGGCTCCGGGAAATATGCCCCTTTAGAACCGTGCGGCGGAGAGTCGAAACATTTGTTGACAGATTTATTTCAGATGTAATATTTGTGTTTGGGTATCATGTGTAAATTTGCGTAGTGTGAATATTTAGGAGTGGATGTTAAATGCAGTGATGACAATCATGCCTCAACATCATATCATTGATTGAATCTTTCGTTCTATGGTTGTTTTTTTATTTTTTATGACTAACAGAAAGATCACATTTCTTTTTCTTTTGCATTGGACAAAAAGAAAAATCCAATTTTTTTTTTTTTTTTTAAGATTCCTCAATTTTTTTTTTAAACTAGTAACCAGTTAGTTACGTGTTAAAGTACTGCCGTCCTGTAGCCCTTGCCCCCAGTTTTGCATTCCTCAATATCGTTTAGGAAAACAACGTGAAGAATACTGTGTAATGTCGCCTGTCTACCCGCATGAATGGCATCCTATGTCGTCAAGATGGGTTCAAGTGTCAGTTCAATGTACTGTATCGTGCAGTCTTAAGGTCAAAGGAAAGAATAAACCAACTGGTGTCATGTTGCTGGCTTTAAGGTCCTTCAGACCTAAAGCCCATGCAGATATCCAAGGCAGCATTTGGGTCTCGACGATACAGTCAATTGACCTACATGGAATTCACTTCCGCAAGCGACTTTCAATACACCTGACCCATGAGGGTGTGCTGAGAGGAATTGACACCTCAAAACACAGGGCTTATGTGAGGATGGAAAGGGAATGTAATGTTCAAATCAACTTCACCATAACAATGCCAAACAGCAAATGATCATATCTTTGCAGATTGATACCCAAAGAGTAGCTACATTTCTAGAAAAAGCCATGTATCTCTTAAATTCCGCAGCATTTTAGTGAAGCAATGTTTCCAGACAAACAATTAAAATCGACTGACGTCGTTGATGCTATAAACACCCTCTCGCTCTCAAATTGTGTTGTGTGTTGCGATACAGAGCCATCACTGCGTCACAAACGACAAGAGTAATGATGTCCTGGCGAAATGTGGGAGGCCAAAGCAACCCTGTTTGCATGTGTCTGCATCCATTTGCTTGAGAGATCACAAGAGCTGGGAGATTTGCATGAGGCTGAGGAGTTTCCTTGGTGGAAGATATATACTGTCCCCTGCTCCTTAGGACGGTGGTCACATTTGCCTCCATTAATAACATAGGTTGCCTACCTAACTAGTTAGTAATAGTTTTATAGAAATAATATTCATAGTAATATGAATTCATTATAGATATTTGATGATGCAAATTGTATACAAATTATATTACCTTATAATAGTGCTTGTATTTTTAAATCCAATTGCTTATTACACAGCACAGCGTGTTAACACGGTTAACACGCTGTGCAGTGTAATAAGCAATTGGATGTAAAAAAAAAAACACGCTGTAACAGGACACTAAAGTAAAGTTTAACTATTTCAGTTGGGTCCTCAGCCACTTGTTGGGGCACTGTCAGTTTACCAACCTGTCACATGTGAGTGACAATCTGAGTCTCTTGTCACTCAAACACACACACACACACACACACACACGCACACATAATGGGCATTCCGCAATCATGCATGCCTCAGCCACCACAAGCATCAGGGTAATCATTAACTTATGTTCTGCGGCCTGGAAGCTACCACTGTTTCCTTGTCTCTGTTTACAGGTGGGGAGGTGGGTGTGTTTGGGGTAGGGGGTTCATTTGTAAGGGGATGTCACCCTGATGGGGGAAGGAACGCCTGCTCCATCGTTACCAAAGCAACCCGTTAATCAATGACCAAACCCCTGCAACTTTCCTCTTTGGCCAATCATGGTAGGGAGGCCACTCAGAGCACTCTCCAGTTAGGATCCCACCGACGTTTGACTTATTTCCTCGAAAAACTGAAATCAATAAACTCGTCCATACATGTATGGGTCTGTCCAGTCATTGTCCCAGCACTTTGAATGACTTTATCTAGCATCATGGCAGACCCCTGCATGGACAGAGCTACGGAGGACCGCACGCCTTTGATCAGGACTGTGTGACCTCCATGACCGCTTCTCATCCAAATCCAATCTGTGGAGCAGATATCGTACGGGCACCTCGGTGAAGACGACCGGGGGGTCGGTGGGTGGGTAAGGAGGTGGCGTCCATGGCGAGGTTCCAGGAGGCTGGGGGTAAGGTGAGCTGGACAGGGCTGCTGGTTCTTGTCCACTTCTCCTACCTGCTGGTCGGTGCCACCATCTTCCAGATCCTGGAGCGCGAGGCGGAGAGCAACAACCGCAACCACTTCCAGCTGGAGAAGCTCAACTTCCTGGCCAACTACACCTGCCTGGACGGCCCAGCACTGGAGAAGTTTGTGCAGGTTGTGATCCCGTTTATGTTTTTTTGGTGAATATAGGATTTTTAGAGAAATTACAAGTTTACAATCGGCTTACAAGTTCACAATTAAAGCATACAATCTGCTATTATCTTTTGGTTTTATTGGTTATCAATTCTTTTCGTGAATATGTAGCCTCATTAGAGTGTTAAAACAATATGTAACATAATTAATACTAATAAATGTAATATGTTAATAAACGTTAGCGTTCACATAGAACAGTAGTGTGCTTGGTATGATAATCAATGGATGGTTATGAGTACCTTAGGACCCTTGGCTACGAATACATGGAAACTTCGGCTTATGTTTGTTTCTCATTAGCGAGATAAAGGGAACATGAACGATCAATTCAAAACTGTTGAGTATATTGCAACAAATGATGCGGCAAAAGTTTGATCAATGATTATTGATTTGAAGTGGCCTCCGATCGAACTGGACCGTTAAAGGTAGCTGGCAGTTAATTTTTATAGGATATATAAACCACTAAATCAGTAAGTAAATGTCTTGAAGAGAAGGCTTCGATTTTTGTATTCTTTTTTGTAGATCATTTTGGATGCATGGGAAAAGGGTGTGAATCCATCTGGCAACTCAACCAACCCCAGTAACTGGGATTTCAGCAGTTCCTTCTTTTTCGCTGGCACAGTGGTCACAACTATAGGTGTGTTACTCTATCTATAAATTCGTGCTGTATTCCCTTTTTGCATTTATAGATTATGATGTCATGATGTATAAATAAGAAATGTAACTAGTTAAAATTAAATTAAATTACTTAATATTAAAACGACAAGGTAGACACAACAGTGTGGGACATTGTTCTTTTTTATGTTTCGATCCCCCCATCGGTTTTGATGTAGTAAGCTAGTATGCTAATGCTAATGCCATAGCGCCTCCCGTTTCCCAGGCTATGGTAATTTGTCCCCGAGCACTGTGTCCGGCCAGGTGTTCTGTGTTTTCTACGCCTTGTGTGGGATACCCCTCAACCTGGTGTTCCTCAACCAGCTGGGAAAGTGCCTCACCATCCACCTGGGACGGCTGGAGAGGGGCATGCTCTCTCTGGTTCCCCATAAGGTACCGAGCCGTCGCCCTCCAATCTGCTGCTATGCCATGGGACTCCAAGTGGCAAAGGGCCATTGGAGCTTCACAGGTTCATGTTGAAATTGACTTCACACAACACTCCCTTATGCAAAGTAAACGCTCACTAAAGCGACCCTGTGGATAAGGAAGGAGGAAAGCTCAAGAAGAAGGCCAACTAGCTAGGGTGGCTATCCCAATAGACCCTTTTTTGCAGCACGTGTCATGTTCGGAAGAACACAGCTGTTGCACATAACAGTTCCTATGTGCCTGCTCCTTTTATGTAAGAGTGCTGGGTACACTGGTTCGTAAGAGTAGCAGCACTGTTACATAACAGGCCCACAGCTGCTGAGCCTGTCTTTTATAAGCTCATGAGGTTCCATGAGGTTTGAAATGATACTGTCATCTTCATGAAGTCACCTGCCTATGACACCTTGAGGTCATCCCCCCCCTCTGGTTTCTACCGGCCCCCCCCCCGTAGCAGTCGGTGGAGGTCCTAGCCGTGGGGCTGTTCGTGGCGTCAGGCAGTCTGCTGTTTCTGGTCATCCCCCCGCTGTTGTTCAGTTACGTGGAGGACTGGTCTTATGGCGAGGGCTTCTACTACGCCTTCATCACCCTCAGCACCATCGGTTTCGGCGACTATGTCGTGGGTGAGTGAAGAGCACATTGTTTGTTCACATTTTTCCGCAAAGGCGCAGCATGCCCTCTTCATGCCTTCCAGTAAGGCAGACGATAATAGGAACATGTGGTGTGTGTTAGCCTCATAGCATAATTGGCTCATATTGTGGCCAAATTGTTCTATCTAACCTACCTCTGCCCTCCTAACGCTGCTGGTTCACTGTGTCTCATTGGCTGTATCCTAAGCCAATCAGAGTGCTTTTAACATTCCATAATCACTATCTGCCTCAGTAATTTTTGACGCTAAACACAAGATGAACCTTAAAATATGACTTGGGCAATTATGCTATGAGGCTGACGAATTGCAGCCCTCAAAGGGGCCCAATTAAAAGTTCACCTCACTGATATTGAATTTTAACAAAAAGTTTCATTTCAGGGACGGATCCGGACAAGCACTACATCACTGTGTACCGCAGCCTGGCCGGGGTGTGGATCATCTTTGCCCTGGCTTGGCTGGCCCTGGTCCTCAGCATCGGCGCCAAGCTGATGGAGAACGCCATCGGGCTGACGCGCCCGGGTCTCAGGAGACAGCCGGGGGGGGTGGAGGACGGGTCCTCCGGCAAACTGGAGGAGGAGCTGGGCCAGAGGGCCGCAGAGCCCAAGATCTGATGGTTTACACGACGACTGTCTCACCGGGATGGAGAATGACGTTCAGAACAGTAGAAATACATGAACTGGGGGGAAGGGGGGGAACAGAGTGTAACCAACATTTTATCCATTGTTCCTGCTGTGCTGGTTTCTCTGTACAGTTTTGGTGTATACAGCACAAGAACAATCTAGCGTTCCATTTGACTATTTTGCGAGTGTTGATTTTAACAATGAGTTAAATTCTACTGCCACAAGTGAGCATTCTGGGCCTTAAAAAGCAATTGTTATTGTCATTGTGTAACCTCACTAGATTAATTTTGGTTTGTGAGTGTGTGTGTGTGTGTGTGTGTGTGTGTGCGTCTGTATGTCCACATCTCTGTTTGTGTACCGATTGGCAAAACTCCAGTGAATTGAGCATGAAGAGCTATCTAAAGCAAACACATTAATATAAGGTGATGGGGGCAGTGGGACCTGAGAACACACAGTGTGCACTTCCTCTCTGGGCTAAAGGTGGTTCAATCAATGACCATCACTCTCACAACTGGCCACCACACACCACATTACAACTCAGTGAGGCACGCTGTGTCCATTCCGTCCGCTTGTCTGTGACATTAAAACCCTTGAGATTATGATTCACAGTTTAATTTATCCAACATAAAATTTGAATTGACCTTTTAGGAAAAGGTGATTTTCTGCTGGCTATGTGCGTCTTTCACTCATAAGTAATATTGCTATTCTCCTGTTCTGCGTCACGTATAATAAGCACACTCTTGCTTTCAGAACTCATCATGACTTAGGAATCACAGACCTCAAAATGGCCTGTGACAATCAAGAGGGTCCTGTATTAACCACCGAAGCACATTAACCGGAAGAACCCACATGGAACTCAAAACCCTGACCAGTAACAAGACTGCAGTCAGTGTGTTCCAGTGATTGTGATCTTGTGTCCATTTGACATGCCCCTGATTTCAGGACCCCGTCTGTGTGTGGTCGGGGGATGTGACAGCGGCTGACCGGTGCGGTGCTTCTCGCTGTGTTTTTATTTTGCCTCGGGATATTTGCATGATAGCCAGGAGGAGTGCGAGAGAAAATTAATTTGCCTGTGGCGCCTTGCAAAGAAGAAGACGCCGGGGCCTGGTCACTCCCTGGACGCTCATCTCTGCCACCGGTGCCCAGAACTATTGCCCCTGGGTTGGAACCAAGAGAGTCCCAGTTTTGTCACCCTTCTTTTCCAAGCCTCTTCAAGGGCGTCAACAATGGGGCTGGTGGAGATCTTCGCCCTGGCCCGGGTGCCCTCCATCCTGCTGCTGGGGGCCGTGTACGGGGCTTACGTGTTAACGGGCGGGGTGGTCTTCTGGAAGCTAGAGGGGAACCTTGGCAGGGAGGACATCAGCGCTATATTGGCACGGAAACAGCAGGTGCTCAAGACGTACCAGTGTCTGAACTCGGACGGCATGGACGCAGTGATTGCGGTGAGTCGCCCCTCGACTGAGGAACCCTGTGATTTGGCGCACATGTCGGTAGTCTACTGGTTGTAGAATGGCACGATGGGTGTGCATCGACGTGGGCCTTTGTGTGTTATTTAAACAGCCTCAAACTCAGGATAGCTGGAGGGTAAACAACCTGCATTGGTGGATGAAGGACTAGGGAGGGGCGGAGGGGACATTTTAAAGTTAAGGTGCAGGGAACGTATACTGAAACTGTTTCTGATGATGGTTGTTGCCAACCACACAACAGTTAACATTAATTAGTTCAACATATTAAGTTGGGATAAACAAATTCTATTCATTGAATCATGTATTTTAATAATTAAAGGTACTGGTTGTAGCCTTTGGAACATCACGAGGTTTAAAAGACATGGTGGTCTTTATATGTTTATTTCGTTTTCTCGCTGTGTTTCTTCCAACATGACAAAGCTACTAGATGGAAATTTACAACATGTAAAGTAGGCTGCTTGGAAGCCTGAGTAAATGGACCAGCCGGATCCATCCCGGACAGGATCTTGATCAAACATAGTTCTGCCATTAAAACTAAAAAGTCTCATTCTCTAAAAAGCCTATGATCTAAACTTGGACATTGAGGTGAAGGGTGTAGGATTAAGTGTTATCTAGCGGTAGGGGGTTACAGATTGCAACCAACTGAACCCCGACCCCACCCACCTCCCTTGAACACACTGTTTCCGGATGTAGGAGAAGCTATGGTGGCCTGATCTGGCCTGTCAGGTAGCAATAGGTACTTCCAAAATGATGACATCATCTACTACCGCATCCAGTAGCCAAGGTTCAAGGGATAAAGTTCCGTGCTAGATTTACATTTAGTTATTTACTGTGTAAAACATCGTAGCTAACAAATAAAATAGCAATAATGGACTAATTGAATGGACTAATCGTGTTTTCGGTGTAATGAACCCTTTGTATCTACATAGAGGGCGGGTTCTTTACAACGAAAACACAATTCTTATTTTCATGGTACTTAACACTAACTGAAACATACTTATGAATATTATATAACATTCCTGCAAAGTCTGTTTCACATAATGCAACATAATTATGCAGAATGCACCATTAAAAGATATATGTCTATATATTAAAATATTAATTATTAAACTTGGTTTTATTGTTAAGAGCCTGAATGCCTAATAATCAGTTAAGACGTATACAGTATATGGGCAGAAACTATAAGGGCAAAATCTGTCAAGAAAATAATGAGGATAAAGACAAGTTATGATCTTAATTTGATTGTTGGGATGGAATGGGGAGACGTTACAAATCTTCAAATAACAGCAGCATGAGCCAACAAGCCATGAGGTGGCCAAACTGAACTGAATGACGTCTCCTCCCTCCCCACTCAGTCATATATACACACACATGCATTTATCACCACTCACCACTCTGCTGACACACACACAGAATCATCTCCTCTGCCCAGGAAGTTAAATAAACAAGATCAAGCTGGTTTATTAAATGTCACCTTTAGTAAAATGATTCATGCTTTCATTTAACTGAATTAGAATGCAGAATGCAGTTGAAAACAAAATAAGCCTGTAAATATTGTTACATGTTTTAACATTTAAACATGTTGATTTTAAAATCGTTGGAATAAAATAAAAAATATGTTTATTTTCAGTTCTGCAACTTGTGTCATATGTAGCTGACCAAAAAGTCTTGCATAACCAGGGTACATTGTGTCCTCAACCGTCCACTGTCAGTATTTCTGAGGTGCATGCCACATTCAGGATGGACCCAACACTTTTATATCACGGATAGTTTCAACACCTGCGCTCTAAAGGTGTGTCTCGTCCTGATGGCTGTGATCCACTCCCCACTTGTCTCCAGATGAACCTATCATATCAGGGTCATCTCGTGACTTAACCAAGCTTTTATTGTGTGTGACTGAGCAAATTATACGTCGGAACACTGCAGCTTTTGACCAAGTTGATGCTCGTTTCAGAAAGTTGTAGAATTTTGCAGATATACGAGACCAAAGCGAACTCTAGTTATTATTTACTTCTGCTTTTAATACATAGATAAAGATATTTCACGAATGACTATAAGGAGATGTTGTTAATCAACAAGTTATGAACATTATATTAAACCAGGATAGATATTAAAGGTGTGTACGATTGTTGAGGTTGCAGATGCACAACATGGCGGGCTCTGTGGACGAGGAGCAACTCCATATGTTGATATTATGGGAACAAAAACATCATTCCGATCTTCAGGCGATTACACACTAATTAACACGTTCTTATAGATATTATATTCTATTTCTGCCAATTCCGTTCCGCTTGATTTCAGTTAATTCTACATACCATTAATTAGAAATCTCACAGTTACAGAATAACAACGAAATGTTGTTGGAGCAAAACACAGACAGGCATGTAGTTTTAGTTAATCACTATTCTCACTTTTTCTACATACCATCAGAAATGGCCAAGAGATCTCAAATGGTGGAAAACAATTGACTAAACTGATGAATGCAACCAAACCACCAACCACTATCACGCTCACAGGCATTACATCAGCAGTGCTCAAAAAGTAATAAATACTATTAGGTTAGTGAGTCCTTTCTAAACTGTCTTTAAATAGAGTTTGTATGTGTTTATATTCCAGGTACTACAAGAAGCTTCTAGGGCTGGACTGAGTATTAAAGGCAATCAGACCTCTGACGGCTTTTGGAAATTCACCAGCTCAGCGGTCTTTGCTGCCACAGTTGTTACAACTATAGGTCAGATGATCTTATTTATTTTATTTTACATTGTATTACACGCACATAGACACACGCACGCACACACACACACACGCGCAGACACAATGCTAACATGGTGGGCTTTTACTGGCTCATATTTATTTCCCTTATATTTATTTCCCTAACATATCACATGGCACAGTTCACAATTAGCCCGCATTTACATCATATCATCAAGAGAAACCGTGTCTAACAAGACCGATGTCTTGTTAGTTGTATTGATAAAGCCTTTTACCACTGCATGGACCTACTTTGAGGCTTTCAATTCAGGCGAGAATGAACATCATACATAAAATAAAAGGTATATGAAGTAATAAGAGTAACTGTCATCATTCTTTCGTTAAAGAGACACTTCTGTTGAGTTATGATGCAATTTGGATTATAGTAAAACCTGATTTATTTTGTCATCTCCAGGCTACGGCAACATCAGCCCCAAAACGGCCGCCGGTCAGATCTTCTGTGTTTTCTTCGCTCTGTTCGGGATCCCCCTAAACATTGTGGTCCTAAACAGGGTGGGCAAGTACATGCTGACCATAGAGAGGAACATCTGTGACTTCCTGCAGGGAAAGACCACGCATCCGGTTAGGATGCTACACACACGCACACGCACACACACACACACACACACACACACACACACACACACACGTAGGGTACGACATATTTTATGATACTGTTTGTATTTGCATAGAGAGCACATAAATACACTAACCCAATTACATGATTGATCAGGGGGAAGTGGCGCTCTGTTGGTGAGAACCCCCTTAACCACCTCTCCTGGTTTAACCTCCCCGTGGTCCGACCCCCTCGTCCCCCCGTCTCCGTCTGCTTCCAGAGGTGTACTCGCTTCTTAGTCCACCTGGTGTCCTACCTGTGCGGGGTGGTGCTGTTCTTCGTGGTGCCCATGGTCGTGTTCCAGGGCCACGAGGGCTGGAGCTACTCCCAGGCCATCTACTACTGCTTCATCACCCTCAGCACCATCGGGTTCGGGGACTACGTCGCAGGTACAGCAGGCCGTCCGGGCATACTGGCCCCGACCCCTTGTGATGTCATCTCTAGAATCAGATGGACAGCACTTGGCCTATCCACAAATAAAACACATTTATATTTGTCCTCTCATCCTGTCTTTGGAATAATTTGTTCAATTTTTTTCATAATTGTGGGGTTTGCCACCTCCCCAATGCTTAATCAGCAGGTACCGGTAGCCATCAGCCAATTAGAAGACTAGTGAGGTAGTCTAATGCACACCAATGTGGTGTTGTGGTTTAGTTTTCCTTTAAGCCTCTAACTTTAACTCTGACAACAGATTCACTGCACAAGTTGAAGGGCCCGATCTAATATCTTTCCACTGCCCACCGGAGGCTCCACTTTCTTTGCATGGAAGTAGATCTGAATGATGATTTGAATGTCACATACCAAATGCCATTCTGCTCTGTTGTGTTGTGCAAACCCTAAGCAAATGATATGGAAACCAATACAACACAGGTCAGTGCAGATAGAGACTCATAGACCAGTGGCTGCTGGTTTTATTTACAATGAATACATTTGGGTACACAATATATTTGGGCAAATTACCAAGAGGTCATTAAGAATTTACACAAAGTAAATTAGAGTGATTAATCGGGGCATTATGGAGCAGGTATGAGTTAAAGAGCCGGTACTGTGTTAAGGAGCAGGTACCAGGTTAAGAGTAGGTACCAGGTTAAGAGCAGGTACCAGGTTAAGGAGCAGGTACCAGGTTAAGGAGCAGGTACCAGGTTAAGAGCAGGTACCAGGTTAAGGAGCAGGTACCAGGTTAAGGAGCCGGTACCAGGTTAAGGAGCAGGTACCAGGTTAAGGAGCAGGTACCAGGTTAAGAACAGGTACCAGGTTAAGGAGCAGGTACCAGGTTAAGGAGCAGGTACCAGGTTAAGGAGCAGGTACCAGGTTAAGAACAGGTACCAGGTTAAGGAGCAGGTACCAGGTTAAGGAGCAGGTACCAGGTTAAGGAGCAGGTACCAGGTTAAGAGCAGGTACCAGGTTAAGAGCAGGTACCAGGTTAAGGAGCAGGGTTAGCTTTACTACCTCCCCCCCCCAACACCCAGCGACTCCTTAAGGACATGACCAGTGGAGCACTAATACGTGCCACCCTTTAATGTTCTAATGGCAGATAGAGACTCATAGACCAGTGGCTGCTGGTTTTATTTACAATGAATACATTTGGGTACACAATATATTTGGGCAAATTACCAAGAGGTCATTAAGAATTTACACAAAGTAAATTAGAGTGATTAATCGGGGCATTATGGAGCAGGTATGAGTTAAAGAGCCGGTACTGTGTTAAGGAGCAGGTACCAGGTTAAGAGCAGGTACCAGGTTAAGGAGCAGGTACCAGGTTAAGGAGCAGGTACCAGGTTAAGGAGCCGGTACCAGGTTAAGAGCAGGTACCAGGTTAAGGAGCAGGTACCAGGTTAAGGAGCAGGTACCAGGTTAAGGAGCCGGTACCAGGTTAAGGAGCAGGTACCAGGTTAAGGAGCAGGTACCAGGTTAAGAGCAGGTACCAGGTTAAGGAGCAGGTACCAGGTTAAGGAGCCGGTACCAGGTTAAGGAGCAGGTACCAGGTTAAGGAGCAGGTACCAGGTTAAGAACAGGTACCAGGTTAAGGAGCAGGTACCAGGTTAAGGAGCAGGTACCAGGTTAAGGAGCAGGTACCAGGTTAAGAACAGGTACCAGGTTAAGGAGCAGGTACCAGGTTAAGGAGCAGGTACCAGGTTAAGGAGCAGGTACCAGGTTAAGGAGCAGGTACCAGGTTAAGGAGCAGGTACCAGGTTAAGAGCAGGTACCAGGTTAAGGAGCAGGTACCAGGTTAAGGAGCAGGTACCAGGTTAAGGAGCAGGTACCAGGTTAAGGAGCCGGTACCAGGTTAAGGAGCAGGTTCCAGGTTAAGGAGCAGGTACCAGGTTAAGGAGCCGGTACCAGGTTAAGAGCAGGTACCAGGTTAAGGAGCCGGTACCAGGTTAAGGAGCCGGTACCAGGTTAAGGAGCAGGTACCAGGTTAAGAACAGGTACCAGGTTAAGGAGCAGGTACCAGGTTAAGAGCAGGTACCAGGTTAAGAGCAGGTACCAGGTTAAGGAGCAGGGTTAGCTTTACTACCTCCCCCCCCCCAACACCCAGCGACTCCTTAAGGACATGACCAGTGGAGCACTAATACGTGCCACCCTTTAATGTTCTAATGGCAGACAGTAACCCGGACCAGGTGTACCCCGAGTGGTACAGCTTCATCATGGCCTCCTGGATCTTCTTCGGCCTGGCCTGGCTGGCGCTGGTCATCAACCACACCATTGACATCCTGGAGCGGCTCCACGGCTTCCTCAACGGCTGGTGGCGCCGGCGCAGTGGCGCGGAGGAGACGGACCCCCCCGACAACGAGAACCCCGACACGCAGGTGGAGCAGGAGGAGGCGGAGCCCGTGAAGACGCAGAAGATGGATGACTGAAGTGTGACCCCCCCCCCCCCGATTGGACTGAGCTCTCTTCTGGTGATATGATTTCTTTTTTTTTCTGGTTCCGTTGTTTTGCTGGAGTAGCAGAATGTGCTGGTCTAAAGATCTGAAGAAGCGCTGGCGGATCTATAGAGCTGTAGATCTAGACAAGCAGGCATAGAAGGAGCTTGTAGAGCAGGGGGGCAGAGTGGGCGGTTGAACAATGACATGTTTGGAGGAAACTAAACACATTAACCCTAGATATTTGAGGATTTTCTGAAAAATTCACCGGATTTCCCCCATTTGCTTAACTTCTTTTCAAATATCATATCAATTTCAATAAAAAATATTTAAAACAATTAAAATGTAAGTGTCAGACGCCAATCAATCCATGTTGATGTTATAATTACTAGCACAACTATATATCAAGACAAACATGGTGCCCAAAAATTATCACTCACTTATTTCCGGCATAAATAGTGTCGACCAATTATATGTTGAGTCATTTTCATTGGCCCAGGGTGGATGCCTTTGCAACAAGATGAATTCAATGCCTGCATCACTTTAACACCTACGTTTTTTACTCTGGTGTGTAGCCTATCGTTATCTACCTGGCAAACTATGGCCTGAGATTGAGATTACCTGTGACAAACAGCATTAGCTCAACATGTTTATTTCCCTCCACGCTGTTCGGTGGGTTAGCGGTTTGTGGAAAATAAAAGTCTTTGCAGAACCTGCTGACCACAGCCTTTTACAGAACTGCCAATGGTATTTATTTCTATTAAGAATAACATTGGCAAGTTCACGTCTCAGTCACAACATCAGTAAGGCGTTTCATTTCAAATATAAATAAAGATAATTACATGCCATTTTGTAGATTGGGGACGCTTTAATCCAAAGTGTTTTACAATCGTGGACAACGTGCCTACATTGTGGTGCATTCATTCTTAGCAAAGGTGGCCCCAGTGGGTTGGTTGCAATTTAAGATAATCTGTACATTTTACAAATGAGGAAGAAAATAACTCAATGATTATTCCAAGGTTTCAATTGTTTTTGGTTAAATTAACCAAAAACAACTAAACAACCTTAAAATGATTGAACAAAACCAAATGCTGATTATTCTATTGGGAGATTGGTTTGTGTTACCTTGTGATTGCACCATATGAGTCTTTGCATTGGACATTTTTGTTTATTTAAAAACAAGACTAATGTCATATTTAGATGACTATTTTATTTTATTTCTAATAATGTCAAATGACAAGTGTGTTGTATAGCATGTGTTGATATATGTTGGCCCATCTGCTATGTCTTTAAACACAGTGATCCAAAAGTTGAGCATCAAACCATCATAATAATTAGGTTGGCTTCAACAAAGAAACCAAAAATATTATAAAAAAGATAACTGTTAGCTGACTATACGTTGCATATACGTAGGTAGATTTATATATGTATTCAAATGTCAACTATATATACGCTCACTGTGTAAGTATATGTAAGTCTTGAGAAACTAGAGGAGAATATTGCTTTTAAGAAAACCAATATAACTCTGTTTGAAAGTGCTTGGGCAAAATGGGTGGAGTGTGACTCTGTGTTGAAGAAAGAGAGTTACTTTGGAAACTGTTTATAATTGATGTATATTAATAAAATAATTACAACCACTTTTTCATTCTGATTCTATTGCGGATATCATATTGTGGTTGGAGTAAAGTAAATATCAGTAGTAGTAGTAGTAGTACTACTACTATTAGTAGTACTAGCATAAGAGTTAATATCAGTTTGGTTTAATTGATGCGTCTCAGGAGGAGCATTTGTTTGGCCTAATTAAGGTCAAGCGCCCCTCCTGACTTGTGATTGGTCGGTTCAATGCTCTCATGTGGTGCACTGGCATTCATAAAAGCAGCAGACCCTCATTAGAATGCGTAGCACCTGTGTTCGTCCTGCTGCGACACCTCTGTGAAGCGCCTATGAGCAGTTACTCGGTTTACTTAACACTAGAGGGTGTACTTGTTTCACTAAGTAGTTATCGCATGGAGAAAAAGAAAATACACCAAAACAACGCGACAGGTATCTTTGATATCATGTAATAATACATTATAATGTTTATTAAATAAGATCACACATACTTAATGTCCTTTTATTTTTTAAACCACTGGTGAATACTGAATGGAACCATGTTAACCGTTAGTTGTACAATGACCCCGGATACCTGCATATTACGAGAAAAGCCCTACTTCACATGAAATGATGAAATACCATCTGGGAAAGCATTCGGCGATGACAGCAACCGTGATTCGAGAGAGTGAAGAGGGGCTTCCTGGTACTTGATGAGTAAACAGGGTGTGGAGAACTGAAAGAAATTTGAAGAACTTGATATAGAAAGTGATACTTTCTTCTTCCTTGGAAACCTTTCTTCAAAAAGGTTTAGTGTGATTAAAATCGTAATACAGAGGCTGCAATACCTGTTTTGTCACAATCCCGTGAGGACCAACGCTGCCGTTTCCCAAAATGGGTCCTGTCAGTAAAGGAGTTGTCTGAACATCACACCCAAATCGTAGCTAAAAATGCTAGTGCATTATAACTTCCTCTCCTGTTCATGAATACGAATCATTGAAACCTAGATTCCTAACCTGGTGCACTGCAAAACCTCTTTATTAAAATAAATACATTTCTCTCTTTTATTATAGATATTTACCAAAATGCTGCATAAATAAATCTTAAATATATGCTTCTTTAACCCTTTCTGCATGGATTCAGCAGTTAGTTGTGATGTTGAAATTCAAATGTCATTCAAATGACCAAATTTTCCGTCATTCTTCTGAGGCACTTATTGGCCTGCATTGCGCTCAGCGCCTCTGTCTCTGAGTCTGCCTGCGTGGCCTCAGCCGTTCGATGCCTCAGCAATGCGTGTCTATGTTTGTTGAAATCCGCCCTCCACTTGAAATGCGTAGTGTTAGCCTCACCTTCGCGTCAAGGCGAGGACCTACAGCAGGCAGCGGATGGAACAAAGAATGAGGAAACTGTTTTATACAAAATTCAACCAAGAAATGTATGTTCTTGTTTTTTATTTCAGCGGTTTTTGTGATTCAAAACAGATAGGTAGGTGTGTGTGTGTGTGTGTGTGTGTGTGTGTGTGTGTGTGTGTGTGTGCGTGTGCGTGCGTGTGTGTGTGTGTGTGTGTGTGTGTGTGTGTGTGTGTGTGTGCAATGCATGCTTTGTGCATGCATGGGTGTGAGTGTGTGGATGCACATTTGGATGCATACATGAAGGTACTCAGATTGCCTTGACATTGAAAGTTGATCTGAAAAAACGTCATAATTGCAGAAATTGTGGGAAATGACTAGTCTGGCAGACGCCCTCAGACCATTTTCATGTGGTAACAGTGCTGACTCGTGCTGAGTCTGAGGCACCAGACGGTTGTAGGCCTTCCGTATGTTCCGGTTCAGTTCTTTGAGGCAAAAGAACAATCCAGAGTGTATATGCAACAGATGTATATCATTTTCCTGTGAGGAGGAATATCTGCTCCGGTTTTTTCCGATTAACGTCCTTCGTAAATATTCTGTGGTGAATGAATGCGACTGAACAATAACATCATGCGTTTCATTCACTACAATACAATTTGATGTGTAACAACAAATCCAAGGTGTAATGGATCCCCATTGCATAGGCAAAGATTGTAAGTAAAGATCACAGGCAAGTTGGTATGGTATGAAGACACATGGCAAAAAACATAACGAACTTAATGTAATTAAAGCATCCCCACGTGCAAATATGAAGACTAGACCACAATTCCACAACCCCTCCCGTAATTGGTCCAAAGTCCTGCACTTACTTCTGGTCTGGCCTGTGTTCCAGGATTTCCGAGATTACTTGATGCAAATGTATTGCTAGCCTACATTATTTGTAATGCTGATGTTCTTTGAAAGTCAACCAAAGGTAAATTGTTTTCTTTTTCATATCAACAATTGTTTTGCATTGACTAGATGGCAAATTGCTCTTGATAAAGCAATTTGCTTTATCAAGCTAAGAACATAGAGCTTGTTAGTTTCCTGCCAGGTAATTCAATGCAAAATAATAGAGATTAGAACAGCTCTACTGATAACACTGACATGATATCATTAGTATTTAAAATATTAATGGAATTTCAGTTCATTTGTTGGCCATGCATTCCCCTGATGTACGGGAACAGAGCTCTTTGATGCGGGCAAGAGTGGTCAGTTCAGTTGCAATAACACTTTGATTTCTACAATGATGTTACTTCGAAACATGCTGCTGTCTTCTTTATTTACTTTTCCTGAAAATTTTGCAATGGACATGGTTTAATTTGCAGAAAAATATACCTTAAAATACCACAATTAGCCAACGAAGAGGGAGATTTTCTCCATGTGACCATCACGTCATAAAGTGACAGATATGGACATATAAGTACAGTATCACAGGATTCCTGGACCTTTATAGATTATACTGTTCTTTCTTTGAAATAACAAAACAGATGAAGGTAAACTACTTAAAATGCATTCATTGTTTATTATATAGCTATTATGAATATTTGTACAACTCTTTAATGTTTCACTGAATTCACTCAAACACCAATGTGTTGTTTAAAGGAAGTGTTGGATACATCTTCATGGCTCTTGCATATCATGTCATATCAGCAGTTGTCCCAATTCATTCAAGTCAGTTGATTGCTTACTTATTTTTTCTTTCGCCAGGGTCTGCAAATTTTTCGAGTTCCAAGCCAGGCTTCAGCAGGTCTGGCTTGAACCTCCATCGAACATACGTAGGAACAAGGCGTGACTCGAGATTCCCGAAGCAACCATGTCTAATCATTGACTGGGTTTGTTTTTGGCTGGGCACATCTAAGTTTATGACCACTGTCAGAGATAAAGTGTGAGTCCGACTGCCATGCGAACCAATTAACGTCTTAAAAGTGAGTTCTTTGACCTTATTATCTATCTTTACAACAGTAATTATCAGTAAAATGAAAGGTTAAAATGCCCCACGGGGGGCAAAGGTAATCAAAAAACATTACAACCCTACCAACGGCGTGCTACTTATCCATGTCTGGAGGGGGGGGTGGTGACCTCTTCATGACATTAGTCTGCAGTCTTGTTTGCCTTATGCGTGTCCTTCTCCCCCCCACCCATTGGAGGTGAAATCCTCGTTCTCGGCCAATGGGAGCGCATCATGCACACCATGCCTCTGCTGCAGTGGTCTGTGATTTACTGTCTCTTGACCCGACCGGCCCCCCTACCCACCCCCCCCCCCCCCCTCTCTCTCTCTCTCTCTCTCTCTCTCTCTCTCTCTCTCTCTCTCTCTCTCTATCACTTAAATCCAATTATGTTGCATGAATAGATATAAAAAAACTGATAGACAATAAAAATAAAAAACAGACACAAATGGTAGCAGTTCCCCCAAACTAAAAACCACCTGAAGTCTGACATCAGTGGACATCCCTGGATATCAGACTCATACAATGTGGAGACTGAGGCTATGCAACTAGCTTCGACAAAGGCTGGAAGTTTACGCAAAATGTAGGAATTAGCCACTCGATGAAGACAGCTTAATACAAGCTTGCTAAATAGAATATTGATTTGTGTGAGTTTGTGTTTGTGAGTGTGGCGTGAGAGGGTGAGTGTGGGTGGGTGTGTGAGTGAGTGTGCATTCACAAGCTTGTCTGTGCTCATTACAGGTATGCATGTGTAGGCCCTGCTTATGAGCAAACCATAAACAAACGGTGACAAATACACATGGAATCTGTTGAGAAATAAGTACTCTCCTAAGTAGCCTCCCGATCCTGTTTACTGTGATGGATCCTGCCGGCGAGGGCTCCTTCACAGTCCGGGTTCAACCCACTCTGTCACCCTTATGTTCCTGAGACGGCCCCCCGCCACTTAGGATGCCAATATGTACTGAGTGCAGCCTGCTCTTATCTTGGTCCCCACTTACGGCTCGAAGGTACATACGTAAAATCCCCCCTTTTGTCACTTGCCCGGTCTTAAACCTCTACTTGAGCAAGAACGAACGTGACCTCCATGTAGGGTTAATTAGTTCATATTTTTTTTCCTGAACACAAGATATAAATGATAAAAATGAGAGGTGACAGACAGGCCTGGTGGCTCCAGGGCCTCGGATCACAACATTACCCTCTGTCAAAAGGCCACCAAGAGGCTGACCAATCACTGAAGAAGGTTAGCCAATGAAAACACACTTCTGTCTCTGTGTTTACATACGTGTGGGCATGTGACCATTTGCATCCGTGGAAGCAGGCAGATGTTTGAACGCACTCTGTTCACACAGCGTTTGAGTTTGTTTGAGTGCATGCATTCGTGTGTGTGTGTGTGTGCGCCTGTGTGTGTGTGTCTGTATGTTTGTGTGTGGTGTGTGTGTGTGTGTGTGTGTACATACACCGTCCTACGGGTTCACTTCCTGTTAGCTTAACTCTTCCTTTAAATCAGCAGAAGAACCTGTTTGACCTTTGACACCACAAACCAACCAGAGTCGTCTGCAGCCGGCAGTAAACATCCCCTACGTGTGAGGACCCCGGGGGGTCGGGCCGCCCGTATCTGCGTAATACTCAGACCCGTTCCAAAAACAAACTTCACACGACAACCACTGCCTCCACACACCGTTACCAAGACTTGAATGAATATATTCTAGGTCAAGTTTATTGACCAGGTCAGTAAACCCACTTGATGCCAAACACTATTGATAATCTCTGATATATTATGCCATGCAATGCAATACACAAAGAACTACATACTCATGGTGTATGGACGCTAGAGCAGTACATTCAACCTATACTAGACTTACTCTGCTGGACTTAGCACAGAAAGGCTTTGTAATAGTGGAAAACTGTGTGTGTGTGATTGTCTGTGTGCGTGTGTGCGTATGTATGTGGGAGAGGAGGAGGAGGATGAAGGAGAGGGAGGGGGGGTCTCATGTGAGGTTACCCTTATGTTTACCTTTCATACACTGTCCTTCTCTCGCCGGCTACGATTACCTCGCTTTGAACCTTTTAGGAGTGAGTTGAACGCCCTGGAGTAGTGCCAGCAGAGAGAGAGAGAGAGAGGGAGAGAGAGAGAGAAAGGGGGAGAGAGAGAGAGAGAGAGGGAGAGAGAGAGAGAGAGAGAGAGAAAGGGGGAGTGAGAGAGAGAGAGGGAGAGAGAGAGAGAGAGAGAGAGAGAGAGAGAGAGAAAGGGGGAGTGAGAGAGAGAGAGAGGGAGAGAGAGAGAGAGAGAGAGGGAGAGAGAGAGAGAAAGGGGGAGTGAGAGAGAGAGAGAGGGAGAGAGAGAGAGAGAGGGAGAGAGAGAGAAAGGGAGAGAGAGAGAGAGAGAGGGAGAGAGAGAGAGAGAGAGAGAGAGGGAGAGAGAGAGAGAGAGAGACATTTGTATAGTATTGTTTGTTGGAGGTTTCTAAATATGCTTGTCGAGAAAACTGAAACGTTAAACCTACAAATCGACCTTCTTCACAAATCGGTCTTTCTCCATATCATTCTCTCTATTTATGTTTCTGTCTGTCACTTATCTTAATGAAGATATTGCCCTACAATATCTTTATTTATACATTTATTTATTTATGGGGCTGGGACCCCCAACCCTATTAACTGCTTTTTGTCTTGACGTGTGCAACCTATGTCAAATACAATATTTCGTTCACCTGTGTTCCTTATCTTTGAGGTTTATTTGTATGGTTTGAGCTTGAGTTACTTTTGTTAATGACTATAGTTATCACAGGCGTTAAGCTTCTTTGTGTTTTTTAGAAATAATTTGTACAATAATAATAATCATATTCTTAGATTTCAGGAACGTTGTTATGCCTGTGTTGAGTTTTTTTAATCTCCACTATCGGATTGGACCTCCTGTTCAAAGCCCGACGATATCTTTTCATGAGATTCACACGCACTTGTGGTAGGCCTACATTTGAACCCTCATTAAAGCTCCATTAACCTTTGCACCTCGTCACACAGTTCTAACAACAGGAGCTTTTGGTTTTAAAATGACACGTACATGTGAAAGGACACCTTTGCCACAAGGCAAGGACACACATGATTCAGTGGAATACAGATTAGGGGGAATGTGCTGATTTGCTCACAGCTCAGCCATACTGGCTCCATTGTGTAACGGATGGGGGTTGTATGACAATTAGCTAGAAGTTCATGAGTGATAAGAGCATTCAGATGCAGTGAATCATATGTAAATTATGATAGTTAGTACACCAATTAAGAAGAGGTGTGTGCGTGTGTGCGTGCGCACGTGTGTGTGTGTGTGTGTGTGTGCTTGCGTGCATGCGTGCGTGGAACGCCAGCATGCATGTCACGTGGGAGGAGAGTTGATTTGTGCAGAGCAAAGTCAGGGTATGGGAATGTCGGACCGACCAATCAAATTGCCTTCTCATCCTGCAGTATTTCCCTCCGTGCACCAGCGCTGAGCACCAACCAAAACAACAGGTATCCCTCTGCCTACACAGTGCCCATTGAACTATGGGATGAAATATCTCACTTGCCACAAGGTAAACCCATAAGTTTGGGCCCAATAGATGTAGGTTTTAGGTCTCACACACAAATGAGCTCAACACTACGTAGCTAGCGATGTTTTCATTTTGGCTTGCATTTTCCACTGTACGTCCTGTAGGCCTACTCGACGATGGTCCGGTATGCTTACAATGCATAAACCGTTGTGATGCTCTGTTGTGTAAACACAACTTTTTAGTCCATCTCCTGGCAGCAACTTGACGCTATCACTGGAGCCCAGTGGAGCATGAAGGTTGGATCTGATATTAAATAAGTTATAACACGCAACAGTGGAAGCAACATTTTTCCTTACATTTTAATTTCGTCAAATAACATCAGTCCCCCACCTCCCAGCCATGCTCTCCCACCCTTGTGGTAAACGAGCCTGCATCGCGTTGTTGCTTTTTTTATTCTCCACCATTGGGTTGGACCTTATCTTTTCATGAGAATCACAAGCAAATGTGGTAGGCCTATGTTTGTACCCTAATTAAAGATAAATTAACCTTTGCACATCCTCGTCACACATTTCTAACAACGGGAGCTTTTGGTTTTCATACGACACGTAAATGTGAAACGCGCCTTTGCCACGAGGCAAGAGGCCAGTGTCAGGAATGTTAATGTGTTTCTATCCTTGGTAGACTAGGTCTGGCCGGGCTCCTCACATATTAAACTGGGAGGTTCATGACTAACTAAAGCGATTCAGGCCTCGGTCTCCTCACCTATGCATCCACGGCTTTCAGGTTTGTTGTAAATTGGCAGGCACTTGACAGCAGAGCATCTTGGATTATGAATGGTTTTCGTCACACTCCTTAGTGGTCACTATAGTGTTAGGTGTCAGGTCAAAGATGGAGATCTCTGGATGAACCACTCATTTGATTGAAAACCGGTAAAGACATTCTGCTCTGATACCCGCTGCCCCATAAGCAGAACTTCAACACTGAGTGCCAGTACTTTGCAGTCCTTTACGTGGGTTTAAGGTTTCCTTGTCTTTGTCTGGTTGACTTTTCAGACAAAAGCTTGATTGTTCTTTGTTCTGCCTGCTGTCTTCAGTGAATGAAAGGATCACATTGCTCCGCTCAACAATTGTCATTGTGGGAAATAGGCAAAAAGTGTCTTTGCTCTTTGCTCTTCTCATGTGTCTTTGCTCTACTCAAACTCAACACTTTCTGGGAGTATGTAGTGAACGTACTCCCAAATTGTGTTGAGTTTCATTCAACTGCAGCAGAACGGTGCACAACCATAGGTGCTTTTAAAATGTACCGTAACATTATATGCCTTTTACAAAGCATTATGTATTTGCTGCAATGAAACCCTGGACTCACTGTTTACTAGCGTCTCCGGTAAATATTGGACTGACTTGCAATAAAGGTAATACCAAAGCGAGTCTTTAAATATTAATTAATTTCCTCCCTATTGACCCCGTGAGCAGCATATCGGCATGTAGTCAAAGAAAGTGATATCCTATGTTTTTGTTTCCCTGGCAGAACAATTTGTTACTTAACACCAACCAGAAGCAAATTAGTTGAATGTGCACATATTCTTTCCAAACATTTATCATAACTCTAACTGTGACTGCATAGTCAAAGTCAAAAGTGACTGCAGATGCTTGTTATTATGAAGCAGAGGGCTTTGGGTGTCCTGCTTGCGGAGGCCTACAGCTAGGCGGAGGATAAAACACAACTGTGGTGCAACCTTTTCACTTTTTTCACCGAAGACAACCAAAGAATATTTCAGGGTCTTTGGCTGATGGCTTAGCTGTAGATAGCAAAGATATCTGCCGATAGCTGTGGAAACGAAGTCTTTGTGTTCAGGTGGTGTCTCTGCTTACCACACTGCAGTGGATTTCCTTTGGTGGCAAACCGTCAAACCGTCCTCTTAACAGCAGAGAATCACAGCATGTATCTACCTGTTGGAAGCATCTCTCGCTCACTCCCGTCTTCTGATCAGAACACGTGCAACTCACTAAGGAAACAAGGTGGGCAAACCCTGCAGCATTTCCACTATCCTTGAAACTAATCGCTGTCCCATATCTATTTTTGAAGAAGCACTGGACCAATGATATTTTCAAGGTGCATAAACATGGGCTTTGTGGAAACAGCTAGCTTCCTAAGAAATATGTGGCCTAGTGTGGCCACATATATTATTGCATTGCATAATGCCAGAGCATTCCAGTGGCATAAACACACATGGAGGATGTCATGGCCAGAGCCTACAGGGTTCTTCATTACATGTGAGCTATGCGTGTTGGTTCATCAAAAACGCCTTTGTTAGCAATGTCAGTCTTATAAACAAGTCACCTGAAGGCAAGCAAGAGACGATTAGCCTTTGCTTATCCAAGTACAGCATCTTTATTAACTAACCATGAACAACGTGACTAAACAGATCCCCCTTCTCTCCTTTATTATGAATGTCGAATGTGTATCTTCTACAATAATATGAAAAAAAATTGATCTGAGCTAGCATGTATTCTTGAATGTGAAGCCAAACAGGAAACTACCATGCTTAGCCCTAGTTCAGTGCAATCCTGGATGAATGAATGAGTTGTTTTTTAGTTTGTTCTGGTTTCCTATGCCAAAACACTATACAAGATGGACCAATATGTGATTGAGACTTCAACTATTGTACAACAGAACATCAAAAAACAACCAAACAAAGCCTTTAGATTACTTTGTTTCAAATACCCCTACCTTGAATGAACTCCACTCCACTGATAACTGCTACAGAAAACTCATTATCAGTATATATTCATTTTGTCTTTTGTACGGTTCATTTGAAACGTCAGAAATAGGATGACGCTGGATGTCATGGCGTAGGCTGTGTAACCATTTCCAAAGTCAATGAGACGTAAACACCTATTTCCATATACCCTAATCACTGGGAGAGATACAGCAGCCATGCCGAGAAAGATTAAATGCGTGAGATAACTGTGAAATGTACTTGCTACGTAACGTTGAGAAAAAAACAATCCTGTGTTGATAGTTTAAACAAACTAAATAGATAACAATTGTACTCCGAAGGACTACAATTCTGAGGCATTTGTGCACTTTTATGATGCTTTATCTTTCTTGGTGTTCTCTATCAGCAGTCGAGTAGTTATGTCACATGTATTTTGTTTTATGTGGATATCTGTCTTCCGAGGTGTATTGGAATCAACAACACAGCATAAAAATGCAACAGTCATTGTACTTGCATAACTTGCCCTTGGCTACAAACACAGGTAGGGCGTGTGTACGTGTGGGAGTTTATTTATGTAACATTTAGTCCCGGGTACAGTTTAAAAGGGTTTCAAAGGAGCTAGACAATAAATGGCCAATGGTAACAAGCATTATAATTCAGTTTGAATAGCTATAAGTCCTGTAGCTTTAGGCCATTTCAAGGGTGGTTTTGTGTCCGTCTGTATTATGTTGTTACTACTCAACAGTGGATTTTATAGACAACAATGTGTGAATACAAAATACAGGCTAGAGTCAGCAAGATCTTCCACGAGACATCACGAGAAGATGGCGCCACCATGATTAGGGCACGGGTCTAGATATTGGCTGATCGTAACAAAATAAAATACATTGATTTTGTACAGTCTATCTTTGTTAAAGCTCGCACACATACTTTATTATGCACCTTGACAGCACAGATGAATTGGGGTGATTCTCAGGAAGGAAGAGCACTCAGCAAGCCAAAGGCTTAACGCCTGAGCCAAACCAAACGGCTCAAGGAAGATCACAGAGTTCCAGGCATCACCAATCACCACCAGTAGGGAGTCATAAGTCAAGAGTGGATTTTTACATGCTTAGTGTTGTTGGACACATTGTGAAAAACATTCAGTAATAAATATACAAAATTAGGTCAAGAAGAATAATTTAGAGGGGGAAAGCTACCATGGACATGGCTGGAATAATGGATTACAACTATTGGAATTTAATAGCAAATGTTTGACAGGCAAAATAACTAGTGAAACTCATTTGGGTGGAAACATTAAATTGAAAGGTGATTTTTGAAAAACCATAGCAACATAGTCTCAAATATAGGAAAACAATATCAGCATGGATAGTTTGGTTTCCTAAGAGCAATAAAAAATCAATTTAGAAAAAAATGTGACACATGAATGGGTGTTAAGCGGTTACAACCTATCCATGGCAGTGTGTAATTATCATTCCAGAGTTGTGTTATGCTGCCATTAAGTTATCATTGTCAGCTCTAAATCAGCTGATTAAAAGTTACATTTCTTCAAGTAGCAAAGGTGGGTCATATTCTCAAGATTTTAATAATTTGTTGATGCATTTTAATTCATTGTTAATCATCTCAAAGCTGAAATGAAAGCATTGTTGATTACTGAAATATCGATAAATAAACATTGTAGTTATTGTTACATGGTGACTTATCGAGTTATGACCCATGTGAGTCATAAGGCTAGCCAAGTTTAAAACCCCTCGTCTCAAAAATGGTAAGAGGTTTGAGGGCATTCTGAACGCCCCACAGGCTCTGCTGTAACCTATATGTTTATACGCAAGGAGACCCAAGTGTTCCCATCTGGAAGGGACCTGTATCTACTGTCCCGCCACAACACCCAAAGAGGTCTACCACTGTGTGCTGAGGGGGAGAGCTTAACGTTAACACCAAATACTGGCTGGGACTGTGCTGCCGTTATGTAAGAGTTATGTCAGGAACTCATTTGTCAATGTCCGGCTACTCAGCCTTCCCATCCCTCGCGCTCCCTCTCTTGGACAGTCCCCCCAACCCCCTCTCACGGAGTCGACTGTAGCTGCCGGCACATTACCGAGGCAACTGTTATATTGGTACGGTTTGCACGTTGTTTGAAAAGTAAGTAAACACCCTACACGTGGATCAATGGGTTTTCGTTTAATGCAAGAGGCATGTGCATGCAATGCAAAAATCTGTCTAGAAAATCAAGAGGAATTAGAACTAAAACGGAATATTTCAACATATATCAGCAACGCCTCTGAACATCCAAAAAACAAGACATTTCCTTTTCAAATTTTCCTCATACCCGTGTGCAAGTTGGTTTGCAGAGAGGCTAGTCTCTCTGGGTTATTCAGGCCGTGTTCTCACAACCAAGATAGATTCTAACAGGAAGGTGAAGAAAAATAGAAACGCTACACAGATAGGACGTAGGATGTTGATAGTACGCTGAATCGAGGTGGTCTTCTCGCCATTTATCAGTTTTGTGATGGGCCAGGGGCTTTTATCACTCTGTGTGTGTGTGTGTGTGTGTGTGTGTGTGTGTGTGTGTGTGTGTGTGTGTGTGTGTGTGTGTGTGTGTGTGTGTGTGTGTGTTTTGTACAGTATTTAAACATTCTTTCAGAGGGGACCGGGCACCGGGGATTATCAGCATTACATGTCAATGGGAAGAGCCAATCCTTTAGTCCACAAACTGAAATGACAAGAGCGCATATGAAAGACTGTGTTGTTTCACAGACATATCACTAAGGGTTTGTTGTGAACCATTCTTGCTTCTACTAAACACACTGAAAAACATTGAGCATTTTTTTAAACGACAGTAAAAACATTGTTTAGAGCAAAGTAGGCCTAATAGTATCCCTGAAATATTTCAACATACTTAGGGAATCATCAGTAGGATTGATTTGATTATTGCTCTTGCACTTAAACACATATTATGTATGGCCGACGATGTTTATTCTTTATTTGTTTTTTAATCATCACAATATCATCAATATGTATCAATGTAGACTATCAATGGGTTAGGGTTAGGGGAGGGATTTACGACCGGATTGATAGCGCAGAGGTACATCTTTTTGTGTCCCAGTATCTTCTCAAGGCGGATGTGAAGTAGCGGCTCAGATGATCTGCTGTGGAGGAATCCAGACCAGATCCAGTGTTTGCGTTTGGTATTTGGAGGCTTCACCGCGTCTCCACTCTTCAAACTTCCAAACTGACACGCGCACAATCACGAACAGGCATGTACGTTTCTAAAACTCCCCCAACAACGGTACAGCATGCCTTATTGGGCCTACATTGTTTATTTGCATTTAGAAATATAAACATAATACTCTGTATTTAAAACAGTAATTATTTAAGACTAGAGGACACTTTTTGATTTTAGTTTATTAAGTTAAATGTTGTGGTGTAAAAAAAAAGGAGATCTAAACAACTACCTAAATGACAAGGCCTACTTGCTTGGGAAATAAATCCATTCCGGGGTTTCGTTTCAACGCAACTCGGGAAAATAAAAAGTACAATTCATATCTTGCATTTCAATCATATAAACGTCACACAGCCTTGGCAGGACTATTCATATATTTATTTATTACCTGGTTAGAACTGGTGAAATCGGGGACGCCCATTGCCCAATTTAGGGCGGATCCTGTGCTCGTCTCTCCACTCCCCCACACAGTTCACTACTAGTCTAGTGAGCACAGTAGTGTTCCTCTAAAGTTGCTACAGGCGGCACATGTGGAGAGTCAACAACTGCAGTCCACTCAGTGGCAGATCTTTTCAGACGCTCTTTCAAACGTTAAGCCCAATTGATGAGCACTTTTATTCATTTCATCTGTCGAGCTAATGCTGCCCGAGGTGGCAAGTTTGACCACTTCTTCAAGAGACTCGTGCGGAAGAAAAGAAACCTTCACCCAAAGACCAACCTGTTGAGCATGTGCCCTGCATAGCCAAAGGACTGCACCAGGGGCCCCTCTCCCGCGTTCTCCACCCCTCGATTCCTTGTACATAAGTATGGTAGATAAAGGTCCCCTCTTAACTTCGGCAATAATCTTCTACCTGTCCATTGGGGCAGCAATATTTCAAGTCCTCGAAGAGCCTAATTGGAAACTCGCTGCTCAAGACTATAAGGTCGAAAAAGGAAAAATACTCCTAGCCTACCCCTGTCTGTCAGAAGATGATTTGGACAAAATACTCAAGGTATGGTCGCACATTTGTTTTATTCGTTTCCAGAATTTGGTTGCATGTGTTTGAAGTTGTATTTTATGTTTTGAATTAGTGCAAATTAACTTTTAACAAACCTTTCTTTTGCTTTTATTGTTAATGGCATAAGAACTTTTACTGCTCTGTTGGAATGGTTGAAATAGTTAACCTTAGTCGATAATGTTGTGATACTGTTGCATTCCACTGGCCCTGCCGCTGGTGGTATGCTGTTATTGTCCACGCTGTGTGTATACACAAAGCCAACGTGCAGGTGTTTTGTTTGCCGCATGCTGACATGTAGGAGTTGTTCAGCGCTTACTTTGTACTAATTTGCGCTTGATGATGCAATAATCAAACATGCTCTTTTTCCAACGTTTGCGGTTTATGCAAAATATCAGTTCCAAGATTACACAACACTTCCTTCCGCCCTGCCTCTCTCGCTACAGTATTCATGAGATTTGTTCCATTTGCGCACAGGAAACTACTTTCCTTTTTCTAAGTCAATAAAAAGGCAAAACTGTAGCACTTTGGCTTCACTTACTTCACACTTGCAAGTATGACCACAGACAGGCATGTCTCGACAAGTCTCCTTTTCCCCCGACCCAAATCTCCATTGGAAGGATTTAACACACACACACACACACACACACACACACACACACACACACACACACACACACACACACACACACACACACACACACACACACACACTCTGGCCCCTCACTTCAGGGCCTCCCCGCAGTAGAAATTTAGCAGCTCCTCTGAGGCTCATTTGGCTACAGCTGCTGCCAAAGGGTAGGACAGATTTTTCTGTTGGGTTGAACAGCGATGCATCATGGCAGATCTACCACTAGTTAAATGGAACCAGGGCCATCCAACGCGCCCACAGTAGCAAAACAAACGTTTTGGAGCATAATTCAGACGTGTAGATTCCAGTTACCAAGTATTCTCCACAAGAGGCCAATGCCTTTTTTTTCTTTGTAAACCTTGCTGGGGTTCACATCAACTTGGATACTTCGAATTTAGATATACATAGGCCTCCAGAAAAGACAATATCTGGAGGTCTGTATCACTCCTCATTAACCTGCATCATGCAGATGTCATCTTCCTCACTTTGTTGCATCGCCAGCAAATTTGCATTGTGGAAACTTTCCCCCAGTCTGTTCCAGTTTAAACAGGGTTTTCTGGCTCTCATGGAAAAAGTAGATTTGGCTTTCTTCACTTTATCATCAAGGGTTTCACTGCGCCCTGTAAAGGACCTTGAAGTGGTAAGTTTCACACATTGGATTTTATGGCTGAGTGATGTTGGCTCTCTGTAAAAGTTAAGACAGGAATCGCTGCATTGTCACTAATGCATTAAAAGCACAACCCACCACTGGGATACTGGCACGCAGAATGGCATGCATAAGTACTGTTTTTGTCCCCCCTCTGTGTGCAGTGAGGACAGAGGTAGCCCAATGCGTCACAAAGTTTATTCGCCGCTTGAAACTGTAATTAGGGGGATTGAGGCAAATGCTTGGGAGTTTGCAGTGCATGTGTGTCATCTGTGGAGAGCGGATCCACTTATCTTATCAAGATCAACCGTTTTCAGTGTTCACCTCAGTCGCCGGATCCTTGACTTCCTGCTTTGCAGAGTTCTGCTTCAAATGTGTATGTGGGCTGCTTGCTTATCTAAATCAATGGCATATTTTGTTAATTTATGTTTTCTTGATTAGATGTAGAGGTACATTTTTCATAAACACTGCAAACTCTTGGATGTATTTTTTTTCTTTCATTTCTAAGGATTCATCTTTCGGTATGGATTAATCTTTTCATGTTTGGTAGCGCCTAGTCAAGGGGAGATTTTGAGAATACTTTCAGAAACATGCCTGGCTGAAAGGGAAATTTAGCATAATGCAGGATTTGGTACCTCCTAGCTGCCTTAAACTAAGTGATGGAGAGATGTTATGCTAAGTGGGTCTTTGATTTAAATGGGATAGCTCCTTGGTTTGAAGGCATGTTGTTTTGTCTCATAGAAATTGGTCCCTAAAGATCTTTGCATGGTTATATGTGAGGTTAGGGTTATCAGACATGATGGCTTTCAGGGAACAAAGAGACAACCGTATGGAACTCTTCCAATGCAAATGCCCACCAACTGGCAGTTGGTGGGTTCTACAGAAAAACCTATCAATCTATCAAAGTTAAAAGCTACAAGGCAGCAACAAAAGTTAATTTGGCAGAAGCCCCCCAGTTCTCAAACTGTTTGGGCCTAGACTGTTGAGCAGCTGCTACACACTGCTATGCGTGCGTGCATGCGCGTGTGTGTGTGCGTGTGTGTGTGTGTGTGTGTGAAGAATCCACTGCTGTTGCCTGCCCATTTGATTCTATACCAAATCAAGGAGAGGTGAAGAGCATCATTGTTCCTCGTCTACAATAGTGCTAGTCACTGTTAGTCGGCAGCATCGCATGTTAAGTCCCACATTTACCATATCCTTTCAGTTTCACGCAGCCCCCTCCCTGCAGCATTTTAACATTCACACTCCCGTCAGCTCCCTCCCACAATACCAACGCCATGAATCTGTCATGATTATTTTTTGTTGCGTTGCGGGAAGTTTTGTTTTTCAAAGTGACTTCATTTTTTTGTGATGCTGCTCACCAACAGCTGTTGCAGTTCTGTGCACACGCCGAGTGCTGAAAAGTACCTTGGGACTGAAGTGATACTGACGGACCAGCTGTCCTGATAACAGTTGCAGTTGGTTGTGTGTGTGTGTGTGTGTGTGTGTGTGTGTGTGTGTGTGTGTGTGTGTGTGTGTGTGTTTGCCAGGGGAATAGCAGTTGAAAATGCTTAAGTAAAATTGACACTATTAAACACTGATATTCATCACACTTACCAAGAGACATTGAACTGCAAGTAGCTCGTAACAAACGCAGTGTAAAGCTTTAACTTGGGTTGACAAAATGAATGGTAATGCACTATACTAGCAGGAGCTGGATAATATTAGAGTGGTTAGAAATGCTACAAAACCACAGTAACCTGCATAAACTTGTTTTTACTATATTTATAACACAGCTGCGATAGTGAATGATCAATTTTTGTTCTTAGTTGGTGTCCCAGGGTTATAGGCCCGTTTTATCCCCTCACAAAAGCAAGACTTTTGTTGATTTTCGTTTGAGAATCACTCGGAAGACCTGGATTGGCGTCATTGAGCTGTTTTAACAACTAAAGCCCCAATTTGCCATCAAGTGTTCTATGCTTAATACAACTGTAACACTGTTTACCATCATCAAACTGTTAACATGTGGGAAACATGACTTTATTTTTACTAGATGGCTAACCACGGTCGCTTTTGTTAGTGGTATCACTTTTAGTCATTTAGGTGTGGCATAATTAAGTTAGTTAAACAACATCACAAGTTGGAGATTAAACTTTTAGAGCTTATTTTCTGTTCTTCACACAGCCGTTCAATTAATTTAAGGACACAGGCTGGCTGTCATTGATGAGTTCAAACTGTGTTCACTGTTAAATGGTTGCAATGTTATTTTCCCCCTGCAGTGTGTAGGCCTGGTACTACAGACATCACAAAACCTTTTACTGTTCTACCACAATGTTCCCTCAATGCAAATGGAAAAGATATGAAGAGCAAATTGGTGTACCTACTTTTTAATCTTATGCATAATTGGCAGAAACATTCTTCATTCATAATATATTTGACACTTTTGATGTGGTCTCTTGTAGCTACAAATTATCTTAACAATGAGATGGTTTAGTCTCGTTTTAACATTGTAAACCAAGTTATTTACATCGTAGAAGGGAAAAGGAAACTAATGAGACTTTTTCATTTTTTTTCATTTTGTCTCTTAATGTCCAGTGTGGTGTTGCTTTTACAGTTTTATTTACACAAAGTTTGACCTTTTTATTCTTTCACATCTTGCGCAACTGTAGAGGCAGCAGGTGAGGATCCAGTGTCTCTAGCTGCTGTCCCAAATCAGGGCTCCAATGGCTTGCTGGAGCTAAACTGGCCACACAGAACACATTCTAGGCAGTTGTAAATCCCGGCCTGACCATTGACTGACCTTTTTTTTAATGGTTTGGTCTCCATGTGACCTTTTTTAAGGCATAAACTCAGAGGGTCCCGACCTCAGGTCATGCGCTATCCTTCTTGTTTGGAGTCGAGATGGCTCACTACTAATGACCCTAACTCCTAGTCTTAACCACCTTGGGATTTGTCATGTGAGAGAATGCTAGAAATTAATTATTGATGACTAAAGAAAAAAGGAAAACTTTGAGGAAGTACATACTATGCCCGTGTGGTTTTGTTTGCATCCAGAGTTTTGGCTTTCAGGTCTTAAACTCTGCCCTTTTCCAATTTGTCTTCTTCGTCTGTAAAACTACAGACACAGTGAAGACAAACCTCTCAGTCTACAGAACCTTCTATGGAATTGACAACCCATGGTGGTGATGGTGGTAACGTGATGGTAACAGGGAGGATTTGTCCTTCTTGTCTCACGAAATGGGGGAAAAAAGTTTGAGTAAATGATAGAGTAATAGTGTGTATAGTGATAGTATTGTTTTAGTGTGTGCGTGTTTAAAAATATTTATTTTCTGGTTGGGACACTAAGTGTCACGAAGAACCAAACGGCACTGTAGATGTGAAAACGTGGCGTTTCCACGCGCCCGCATATGTATAGATACACACAGTTGGCATTGTGTTCAATCGTGCCAGTCTTGAGAACCGTGGCGTCAGTGAATGTGCTGTAGGCGGTGAGAATAGGTCACTTAACAAAGGTGCAATGTCCCCGCTCGGTTAATCCCCAGTCACAGCTGAGCTACTGTGCATGTCAGCGCTGCAGGCCTCACAAGACCCTACGGAGGAGGCTTGTGTTGAATCAGCAAACAAAGCAACACGTCTCCCCTTGCACTGCTTAATTAGAGAGCAGGACCGTCGCAGACCAGCTATCATTACAGAAACCAAAAGTCTTCTAGCGCTTAAGTGTAGTGTGCAGATCCCAACTCATCCCCTCAAGGAGAACAGTGGAGAATGAAGGAACTAGTGTGAACGAAAAGGATGCTATGCATGCTTTGTGCCGAGGTCTTTTTGTGTTTGATTTTCTTGATGCACATGGGTTTATCAGGGATGTGATATTGAATGGGATATGGTGGCTAACTCTAGGTGGACATAGATTACCCACATGAATAAAAGGGAAACGTTACGAATCTGACTGCTGCAATGTGTTCGACAATGTGGTCTGGTAGGTTTTCCTAGAAGGATGGGATAATTGTTTTAATTTAAATAAGATTGTGGTGATCGCAAGTGTGAACATTGAATGGGGACATTTTTTTATCATCTTGTTTCATATTATTTAATCATTTTTCTAATGGATATCTCCATTATTTTTGAAAGGAAATAGTGTGTGAAATCTGCCTGTTCAGTGCACAGGCCAAAAACCAAGCAGCACTTATTCCTTTTTGCAATCTGCAACTGGCAGCATTCATATATGAAACATGGAATATCAGTATTATGCCTCTCAAAACACAGTTCAGGCCAAACAGTCCCCATTTATAAATCGCCTTGGTGGAAATAACTGTTGTAGGAAAATCCTGTTGCGCATTCCAACTCCCAGCCACAAGGAACATAAGATTGTATTCTTCTCCATCTTTGGTTTGATGGGAGAGCAGATCCTCTCCCTGCAGTCTCTGATTGGCAGCACAAGTGCTAGTGTTTACTGCTTACAGAAGCACTGGGCCCGGTGCGGTACATGTGTAGAACGGGCACTGGTCAACTCATCAGTGTGTCCGTGATAACATCAAAAGTATCCCAGGAGGAAGGATGTGGTTGGACAAAACAAAATTTCCCCCACTCTGCCCCCTTCCTTTTCGCCTAAAGCGACTTGGATGGGTTACAATTCAGTGGATGCTGCTGTATTTGTGGGATTTGGGTATTTTCCTTTAACCCATGCCGTGGGTTTTTCCCTTCTCAGGTGGTGGCCGACGCCTCAGGCCAAGGGGTCACCATCACCGGCAGAAAGACCTTCAACAATTGGAACTGGCCCAACGCAGTCATATTCGCGGCAACCGTCATCACCACAATTGGTAAGTGTTTTTCCATTTTATTTTACACATTTAAGATATAAGGTCAACCGGCGAAATGTGTTAATTGTATTGTAATCGCTACAGCATTGTTGACCCGCCTTTTTGACTTTGTTCCACTGGGCCACACTTTGTATTAGATATTGTTTGCCCTTTTGCCCGTGCTAATCCTAATGCACTGAACAACTCATATAGATAAGATGGAAGCAGTTGTGAAAAAGCTGTAACCAAGGGTTCATTAGCAAGCTCTTTATAGCGATGTTTTCTTTGTCTTTTATAGCCTTTTCAAATCTATTTTTGTTCTATTTTTCTTCAGAGGTGGAAATTCAGGTTTCCCAAAGTAACTCTCCTCTAATGTATTTCTAGTTGACTGACTGAATAAATTTACTTCGTCAGATATACATCAAACGAGTGTAGTGCTCGAGTGAGGCACAAATATGACGGTACTTTTCACTGTACCACTACCTGCTGAACCAAACTAAACTGCATGTACTATACTAGTCCTAAAGTGACCTACAGCACATACACCTGACTTCACACTTTGCCGTTACTTTTGAAGGTTATGGAAACATCGCCCCCAAAACACCTGCAGGCCGGTTGTTCTGCATCTTCTACGGGCTGTTCGGTGTCCCGTTGTGTCTGAGCTGGATCAGTGAGCTGGGGAAGTTCTTTGGTGGCCGAGCCAAGCACCTGGGCCAGTACCTGACCAAGAAAGGTCTTTCCCTGGTAAGCTCACCAGCCTCTTCCACCGTCACTTGTACTCACAGGCATGTTTGTCAGTTTTCAACTGAGCTGAATGATTTTCTTATGGTTTTGGTTGTCTTCACTTTTTTGCCCTCTCCCAGAGAAAGGCCCAGTTCGCCTGCACGGCCATTTTTGTTCTTTGGGGCGTCCTGATTCACCTCGTCCTCCCACCGTTTGTGTTCATGTCCCAGGAGGGATGGACATATGTGGAAGGCTTGTACTTCTCATTCGTCACTTTGACCACAATCGGCTTTGGAGACCTAGTGGCAGGTATGTCCTCTGAGTAATTCAAAATGTACTGGTTTTTGGCCTTATGAGAATCTGTATGGAACAAATAGTGTCATTACAGAATCCAATATACGTTATCATGCATAGCGAAAGGCTTAAAAAGCAGCTGGTGATTATGGTAACATTGTGCATGTATGCAGGTCTCAAAACCGTGTCTTGGTTAAGTATGTTTACCATGTCGATTTATAAAATGTACTGATTGTTTTCCTTTCCATTGCTCCATCAGGTGTGGACCCGAACACGGATTACCCCACACTGTACCGCTACTTCGTGGAGGTGTGGATTTACCTGGGCCTGGCGTGGCTCTCGCTGTTCTTCAACTGGAAGGTGCGGATGGTGGTGGAAGCCCACAAGGCCTTGAAGAAACGCCGCAGGCGCCGGAAGCTGTCGGTGGACGAGCTGCGCCACACCAAGGAGGCCCACAAGGCCTCCCTGCGGCGGCCGCCCACGCCCAGCGACGTCAACATCTTCAGCTTCCTGTCCAAGAAGCAGGAGGGCTACAACGACCTGATCAAGCAGATCGGCGCCAAGAAGGACCGGGGCCTGAACGGCAACGCCTGTGGCTCCCCCAAGGGCGGCGGCGGCGGCGGCGGCGGCGGCGAGGGGGGCTCCAAAGACATGAGTCGCTCCAAGAGCTGCAACGACGCCATGTCGTACAACGGCCACCCCATCCTCAGCCTGGAGCAGTCGCCGCGGCAGAAGCGGCGCTACAGCTTCAGCGACCGCGTGGGAGTGGCCTTCTCCAAGTCCAAGAGCTACCTGCTGGGCTCGGACAGCGGGCTGCTGCTGACGGACGACCTGGCGGAGGCGGAGGCGGAGCAGGACCGCATGTACGAGAACCAGCTGGACAAGGACGTGGACCTGGAGCCCGGCGGACTGCTGGGGGGCGGCGGCGGGCTGGGCGGCTCCAGGAGGTGGGACTCTAAGGAGTACCAGCCGCTCACCTTCCAGAACGCCAACATCACGTTCATCGACGAGGAGAACTTGTTGAACAATAACCTGGAGGCCGAGGGGGGAGAGGGGGAGGAGGGGGGCGGCGACGCAGAGGATTATGAGGACGACGAGGGGGAAGGGGGCGCCTCGAAGGCCAAGTCGTCCCTAACCACGTGCGACGAGAACGTTTGCGAGTCGGAGACGGATTCCAAGGAGGAGCAGAGCTCCGAGTTGGAAGGATCGGTGTTCACCAGCGACGGGTCCGATCACAGCCACTCCTACGAGGAGCTGGTGGAAGAATATGCAAAGGAGGATAACATGGACCTTTGACAAACAGCCATTTCAGCGGTCCCATATTTTCTATTCTTCTGTTGAATTTAAAGAAAGAAGGACAATTTCAACATGTTTTTGTTTTGTATAAATATTATTATGCAGAATGACCACATTTTATCATGTTAGAGACTTGATTATGTTGTGCTATTTTCCAAACAATCTTTTGAAAGACCAGGGCCCAGCTGCTGCCCTGGCAATGAATCAGTCTGGATGAGCACTAACATTGCGGTTATTTATTTCATTTTTAGTTTTAACAAATTCATGGCACCATTGCAATATGTCTTGTTTTTATATTGGTAAATTACAGGAAAGGCCAACTTTTCTGTTGCTTTTATTGGATTGCCATTGGTGTGTCTTGATTTTTATTCACCATATTGGTGCATTGCTATTTATTAACATGAAGGATTAGTCTATTATTCATGGCCATCATGGCTTGTATATCTCTGACATTGCACAATTCAACCGAATGATGCGGGCCGTTTAAAGTCCATTTCGGTTGAGATTATCTTTCTAAAACCTGAGCCAACAGAAATTCTTCAAATGAAGGGCTAAGGGAGACATAATTCTTTTTTTCTTATTTATAGCTGAGTTTTGCCCAAAACAAATCCCTGCTTTTCTTATGAAAGTAGTTTTCAGAGGCAAGAATGTTTCGGTGTAGTTTTGAGTTGTACAGTTGATCAAAATGTACATGCAAAGTGTTTGACGCGAGCTACCTTGTTTGTTGTGGTGACTCCACTACCGTGAATGGTTATTTCAGAGCCACAACGTACCCCAGTAAAAAATGAGATCCAGTATAGGAACTGTAACCCCTGGTCATTGCAACCTCCATGGTAAACTCCAGCAAACTCCAGTCTGTTATTTTTGGTAGATGGTAAAAAATCGCATGACATTTTTTCGACTAATCTGTATTCGCCATGGCTGCGTGCCTGTTTGTGGACCCTCCATCATGGGGACACATTTAAAATGGTTGCAGCCCCTGGCACCCGCAGCAACACCCGTTGACTGTGTGTTTGCCATGTCAATATTGTCTGTATCGGTAGCCTGCTGCTGCTGTGCTGGAGACAAGGCATTGGTGCTCCTTGTTGGTTTTGGGGAGGCCCGACCTGATTGATCTAAACGCATCATGTTTTGGCTATACAAGGGTCAACCTGCAGCCGATCGATCCTCTTGACGTCAGGGAACCTGGCGGTGTCATGGTGGCTTTCGGTTGCGTGTTTTTTTACTCTACTGAGCCAATAGAGGAGAACTGGGTCAGGAACTGTGTCAACTCAAAAAACGAGTTTGCCCTCAGCCTCCTGCCCCTAAAAAGACGGCATACTTCAAACAGTGTTACTCCGCAAAGAAGATTGGCAGGGCTGTGCTATGGTTCCCAGGCCTTCGTAGGATTCACCCCCAGTCTCGAATGTACGTGGCAATCAATGTAATGCATATGCTGAACTGAACTGAAGTGTTGATTATACAGATGGGGTATGTGCAAATGGATATACTTGGTCTGTCTTAATTTTCAACAAATGAATTGTGCTTGTTATGGAAAATGTTGTTATTTGTGATGTTTGTCCATTGTGTTTAACCAACTCCACGTATTGTCCTTTTTTATGACTAAATTATTCATGTTGTATTTTTTGTATATACAATCCCAGCAAAATGTATATTTTTTAAATAAACTAGATTAATACATATAATTGGTGTAAATGCTTTTTCTTGTTACAGATGGTATGAAAAAGTCAATTAAATACACTTTAGCTATTGGAACAGTATTGGTGTGAACTACTAGGGGATACTATCTTCGATTTTTTTTTTTTTCTTTTTTTCTTTGTGGGGAAATATGTAGCATTGAATGTAATTATACAAAAGTACAATCATGACCTTTGCTGAGCTGGGGTATGACAGTATGCAAAACAACGTATTACTCCTCCTAGTTTCTGAAACATTTTTAAATGATTTAGTCCATGAAAAAAAAGACGAGTTGTGTATCTCGTGACTTTCATAACACCATTTGTCTTTGTATATCTAAAGTCAATCCATTCAGCAGCAAACAATCACGTGCTTATGGTTTTGCAAAGAATGGGACTTAAATGGAATATGACGTATAAAATCAAGAGTTTGATCTTGTCTCAGATAATTAACATACTCATCGACTCAACAGTCACGTTGAATTTGCAAGGCAAAAAAAGACAATTATTCACAATTCTGTTTTGGTTCATTGGGGAATCATTGGAAGATTGGCAAATATTTCCGAATAACAAGAATGGTTTACATTTCTCATTCAGTCGAGAAGATTAGATCTTGCATACCAGCCAATTGTTGCCTTAGACAGAGAATGTTCACCACTGTCTGAATGAATCTCGCTAAACTACCTATCCATGGGTTAACACTGAACTAAAAATACACCACCCATAATTTGTTTCAATCACATTGATAAATTCCTCTGAGCACTGTTAAAAAAAAATCAGAAAATAGACACTACTAGCTACAAAGAAAGGATGGGCTTGGGGATTATGTAAAAGAGCTTTGGGTGCATGTGAATGAAATGTTATTGATTTGCTTGACAGCCCTTATACTGGCCTCTGCTGCATTGTTCACTGAATCAAAACGGAGAACGCCTGGAGTGGCAGTTTGCTGAAGAGTCGTGGTAGAAAATGTGTTGCCATGGTGTTTTCCCGTTAACACAGAAAGGCACCTTCTTTGAACAGCCTCGACACTATTATGAATAAAACACTGTAATTAATGATTACAGTGTTGAATTAATGAGCAGAATTAATGAGCTAGCACATGAGAATGTGTTGTATTTGTGTTATAAAGCCCAATTAGAATATATTTCATTCATATTGGAGTTCAGTTAAGACTTGAATTATATACTTATTTTTTGTCTTGAGATTATCATCTTGGCAATGTTGGATCGCATTCTGTCATGACTTCAAAACAGTCTGATCAGAAATGAGATAATGACAAAATTATACAATCGAACACGTTTTGTCGTTATTTCCATTGGAAATAGGTCATTCTCACTCTGCATACAAATGCCTGTATTCAATTGACAAACATTACGTTTAGTGATCACTGGCAAAATTGCACAAACAAAAACCTCCACATAGTTCCTGCCACAGGATGAACCTCTATACAAGTTGAAGACGCTGTGACAGATGAAAAGGACCAGGGGATTGGAGCCCTCTGCTCCATCCACACGATGTGAAGCCCATCCTAGATGGGCTTCACTGTTCTCTTGGAAGAAATATGGAGGAGCGTATTGATGTAAGCAAAATATATAAGACCACCTTCTGTATGATGTAGCATGAGCATACTGTCAAGTTGAGAGAGAGAGAGAGAGAGAGAGAGAGAGAGAGAGAGAGAGAATTAACCTGCTGATGGCTTGCATAACTTGAAACGTCTTGCTCCAAATATAAGTGCTTTATTTCAGGTCATCAAATAAAACTGTTCTAAATGCTTGTGAGATGTTTTGTCAAAGCCTTTCACATTGAGTCAGAATTGCCATCATCGTCACTTTCACTAGTCATAGCAAAAGTTGAGTAACAATGTAACAATGTGGTAAAAATGTTAAAAAAAAATAATGTGGTATAATGACATAAAACCACAGGTGCAGCATAAAAGGCCTTCTAAAGTAGGGATCATTTTTTTAAAATGTTGAAAGATCCTTGACCTCTTATGAAATAGATTGTAGAAAATGTAAAATGTTGAAAATGACGATGTGCTGGATTGCTCATACAAATGAGGAATGTTTTATACATATATATACTGACAAGAAATAGCAGTTGTTTGAACTAGACATGCTGTATGAGAGATAGTTTAAAATATGTTTGCTAGGTTGAAGATGTATCACACAGCCTATGAAGTATTCCCTCAATGTGTTTAAGAAAAGAGCCCCCCGTTTGTACAAGAAACTAGTTTGTTAAATGAATGCATTTCCTGTGGGTGTGGGTGTGTATGTGCGTGTGAGTGTATTTTAGTGTGTATTTGTGCGTGTGTGTGTGTGTTTGTGTGTGCCCTTTCTGTATGTGGTTTGGCTGATTATGCAAACAGTTATGAAACAAGTGATTACACAAGACAGTAATTCCTTTTCAAGAGTTATCTCTGCTCGAACTAAAGAGTATACGAGACTATGACAGGACAGGTCATTGATAGGTCATTGATATTATAACTTATACGATCTAGCCACGATTACAAAATCTGTGAATAAATGACTGAGTCTGTGTGCAAAAGCATTGTATTCGCTGCACCATAAAAGCAGTGCAGTTTTTCTGCGTGTTCATTGATTTTGCACCTCGTGACGTTCATTAATCATTTCGGTAGGCCTCAAAAAGGAACACCTGCGCTCAGACTAAAGTTAAACAACAACATCGGCGCTCAAGGTGCCCGGGCAGGCGCAGGGTCCGCTGACTTCCAATGGTCAGCAGCATTTGACTGGATATTTATAAACTTCCGCCCTAACACCCTTTTGTGTTGTGACCCTAGGACGTATCTACGCACGGACAAAACGATGCAAGCTCACTTCCTTGTCAACAAAGGAAGAGTGGGAACCAGATGTGGAGCGGTTCCTTTTGCCCGTAAAACACTCACAGCGCAACAACAAGTCCCTGGGCAGGGGTTTAGCAGAGGAAACTTTTGGCCTGGAGGATCCAAGGTCCCCCCTAGCACCCAATTGTTTCCTGAATGTCTTTGTCCAGCCTTCCAAAGCGGAAACTTTTGGACACCCCCCAGTGCGTGTGTGTGTGTGTGTGTGTGTGTGTCTGCGTGAGCATGTGCATGGACGTGTGTGTGTGTCTGTGTGTTTGTGTCTGTGTGCTTGTGTGTATGCGTGTGTGTGCATGGGCTTGTGTGTGTGTGTGTGTGTGTGTGTGTGTGTGTGTGTGTGTGTGTGTGTGTGTGTGTGTGTGTGTGTGTGTGTGTGTGTGTGTGTGTGTGTGTGTGAGCGTGTGCCGGTGTGTGTGTTTGTTTGTGTGTGTGTGTGTGTGCGTGTGTGTGGGAAGGTAGGATGTCGAGGTGAGGGCACGCTGGCACACTGGCCATATGCCAGACGTTTTTACAGTCTGTAAGAAAGGATGGGAACCAAGGCAAGGGCAGGAGATTGTAGTTTGTTTAGAGTGCGGACGGTTCATAGAGGATACACATTGGTTTTGTTTTGACCTTAACAATATCTCACCCCATCCATGTCATTATATATTGGGCCAAGACTAAAATAGCACAGGCCATCAGAACAAATGTTTTCATTTTAGCCTCCCCAAAGCATGAAACACACATTTACGTTTATTAATGTGTGATGGCAGGGACAACATAGACATTGGTGTGAAGTGATGGATAGAAACTGGAAAAAAGAAGACTTAATAAATGTCAGGCTTTCTTTATTGTTCGCTGCATTAGACAGTACAGGCCAAGCTATGGGATCATTTTCTAAGAACATTTTCGGGTTGAGCTGCTTATCTTCTTAAATATATGTGTTGTCTCTTTATACATGAAGGGTTAGAAATATTATATATATATAATATTCCAGGCACAAATATAATTGAAGAAAAATGTAAAACTTTGCTTCAACCTAACGCCACCTAGTGAACTTTTACAAATGCATTACCTCATTTTGTACATCTCTCTCTATACATCGCCTACCTACCTTACATAATCATATGAATAAAATTCCAATACGATGGCTTCTGATCAAATATTATTATATAATATAATGCAATATTACAATTATTTTTATAAATTCTTTACTTTGTAACGGCCTTTACTTTGAAACGTAACACCCTAACCCGGAAATACATCGTATGGTAAAAACGCGAACGATGTGTCATCAACAAAGCGTAAAACAAGGGTGGGATTTATATTATTGAGAAATCTAGGGACAAATCCAACGTACCCATACATTTACAAGCTTTCCATAGATTAAATTCAGAGCGAAAGACTCGATGAAGGAGCTGTCATAGAGAAGCTGGGTGTCTGGACCTGCAGAGATACTTCTCCTACAGTGGACTGCTGCTGTTGTTAGCACACAGGCTAACTGTGAGCTGTGTTTATAAACCCTGTCCATCGGGGTCAGGACGGGACGGGACAGAGATGTCCTGCTGCTTGTTGGAGTTCTGTCGTGTCCAGGATCTCAAAACTGTTAGAGAGTTTTTATTCCAAAACCAGAAACCTGAACCGCCCGAGGATAACGCTCAAACTGGTAAAGTGCTTTATGGTCATCATGCTACAAGTGAATAGTTGGAAAAGTTGTCCTTATTTACAAGAAACGTGTACGTATGGACTTAATACCATCAATGCCATCGCTATATTTTGAGCATACTAACACTTGCAAGAAACAATGTAAACAATGTTTGGCATTACATTTCTGTACCAGCCTTCCTGACAACGATATGTCAGAAGGTTAGAGGATTCGGAGACATGTCATATTGATGGACATCCTTGTATTGAATATCTCAAGTGCAAGAGCCTGCACATGCATGCATGCACACCCTATTATACGGATGTACTCCAGTGTTTTTTCGCCTGGGCATATGTTCAATACCGGAACCATGTAGCACTATCCGGTGTATAATGCTAATCAGTGAAGGACATGTGGCGCAAATGGTATTTCTATGGGCGTGCATCAGATGATGTCTGGGTGATTTTACGGCTAAACTCAAAACTGTGAGGGAAGAGAGCCACAATAGAAGCCAACGCTCCGCCCTGCAGTACCAGCAGGGAATAAGGAGGAGGAGGTGTGTGTGTGTGTGTGTGTGTGTGTGTGTGTGTGTGTGTGTGTGTGTGTGTGTATGGGGGGGGGGGGGGGGGGGGGGGGGGGGGAGAATGCTCTGCCCTTTATAGAATGAGTCATCCCACATCAGGCACCTGAACAGACCACACCACACTTCAGAACATCTGAATGTGTTCATACATTGTAACAGAAAGACCAAAATACACTTGGGCATGACACCCGAAGCGACAGGAATAGATACCTCAAGGCTACCTTTTTATCTTTAATTCACCTTACTCTGACACACACACGCACGCACACACCCACACACCCCAACCAGTAAAAAAAGAGACCATAGCAGCAAGTTCTCTGCCCCTCTGCTGGTCAAATGCACAGCTAGTTTTGTGAAATCGTCCTTCCTCCTCTGCCAACCTTAACACCATCTTCTATATTATTTTCCTTAGGCACCACCACCACCACCATCAGCCACCTAATGTGTTGTGTGCTGTTTCTTTCCATTCCACAGCAGAGAATGAGCTTTCGTGGGACACTTCAGACTGGGAGTCAGCCTGGGATCACCCGGAAGAGCCAAAGAGAGATGGCACCACTGTCTCCACGGTGTGTGCTGACACACGACAGGCGTCCTCTCGTTTTCTCTTCTTCTCTGTTAATGCTACCATGTCTTTCTGACTCGGCCTCGTTGAGGCCACTGGTATACATGCATCGCCATCTGAGTTTGAGTTCAGACGGATGCCATACCAACAATTTTGTCAGGCTCTTTACCAATGTATTGTGGTATCTACTGAATGTGTCCTCACTGGCCTGTTAGAGACTCTGACTTGAGTAGGTCAATCAGTCGCATTCATCATCATCTCCGCAACAATCGGATCAACCAAACAATTTCTTGTTGAATAACTTGTGTTCTGACTCTGCACTCTGACAGTATATTCTGATGGTCTCAGCCAGCCTTCCTATAGAAGTGGCTTTGGATTCGAGCCTCCGCCGATGTTCCACATATAATAATCAGTGGTCCCCTGCATGGCGTGGGCCTGCTCTCGGGTGTGCAGGTGGAGGAGGAGAGTGTGGGGCAGGCCGCTCCCTGGATGCAGGACTGCGTCGTGGCCCTGTCGCCCTGCTCGGACCTGCTGGTGGTGGCCCACGACCACAGGGCCGTCTTCCTCACAGGTCAGGGGAGGAAGACACGCACGCACAAATACGATTAACCTACACTCACAAATTAGTTTAACCTTCACTCTCCACATGCAAATCACATTTATCACATGTGTTCGCACAAGCGAACATATGCAAATTATGGCCAACAGCCAGACCATCCAGTAAGAGCTCAAATAGCCTTTCCTATGACATGCAAATTGTTCGCACCACCTATGTACAGCCACTCTCTCTCTCTGTCTTTGTCTCTCTTTTTGTCTCTCCGTCTGTGTGTGTGCCTCTCACTCTGTGTCTCTCTCCCTCTGTGTGTCTCTCCCTCTCTGTGTCTCTCTTCCTCTGTGTGTGTTTCTCCCTCTCTGTGTGTGTCTCACTCTCTGTGTATCTCCCTCTGTGTGTGTCTCTCACTCTCTCTCTCTCACGCTCTCTCTCTGTCTCTGTCTCTGTCTCTGTCTCTCTCTCTCTCTGTCTCTCTCTCTGTCTCTGACTCTGTCTCTGTTTCTCTCTCTCTCTCTCTCTCTGTCTCAGTCTCTCTGTCTCTGTCTCTCTCTGTCTCTCTCTGTCTCTCTCTGTCTCTCTCTGTCTCTGTCTCTGTCTGTGTCTCTGTCTCTGTCTCTGTCTCTCTCTGTCTCTGTGTCTCCCCTCTGTGTTTCTCATTGAGCGGTTTGTTTCCTGTTCCTCTAGCTAAGTGGCGTTCAGGAGACAGTGGCCGGGAGGAGATGACACTGGCCGTCTCCTGGAGTGGAACCCTCAGCGCTGAGGATGGGTCAGAAAAGAGACATTCTTATTCTTTTCTTTCTTCTTCAATTCATAAAGCATCACTTGTGTATTTGATTTTTAAAAACCAATACAAATACAATTTTGATCATGAATCAGAAATTAAAACGCAAACTTAAAATGTAATGGAAGATGTGTGTTTAATTGTAGTGCATTGACGTTGAACCTAAATTGTGTTTTACAATTTTCAACCACTAATAGGTAGCACCATTATTGACTTGGAACATGTGGTTGGCACCCAAGCTTCCTGTGGTTGTGGTCACTCTAAACTCTCCCCACGCTCTCTGGGTCTGTTGTATTTATAGGGAGTGTGTCAACAGTGTCATCTGCATACCTTTGGCCAGCCAGAAGAGGTAAGGGGCGTGTGTGTGTTTGTGTCTACGTGCGAGTTCATAATATCATGTGTCACAAAAGCGTGATAAATACACCCGCGTATTACATTGAGATTTGTGTACTTGTTGTGTCCCCCTGTAATATTTTTGTTTGTTTGTGTTTTTGTGTGTGTGTGTGTGTGTGTGCGTGTGTAGAAGCTCAACAGGGCGACCTGATTGGACCTGCGTAGTCGTGGGATTCTCCTCAGGTTATGTTCGCTTCTACACAGAGGTAAACAATTCATCGAGTCCTGTGTTATATATTGGGAGCATAATACATCAATGATTTTGTGTATCCGCCAACCCAACATAGGTTGCATGACGGACAGTATTGGCGCTCTTTACATAGACGGTGTTGTTGTTGTGTGTGGTTGTTGTGTGGTTGTCTAATAACACTGTGCTGGTGTGTGGTCAGTACGGGGTCCTGCTCCTCTCCCAGCTGCTGAACGAAGACCCCGTGCTGAGACTCAAGTGTCGCACGTACGAGATCCCCCGTCACCCTGGCGTCACGGAGCAGGTGGGACAGCTCACTCACTCACTCACTCACTCACTCACTCACTCACTCACTCACTCACTCACTCACCCACCCACCCACCCACCCACTCACTCACTCACTCACTCACCCACCCACTCTCACTCATTCACTCACTCACTCACTCACTCACTCACTCACTCACTCACTCACTCACTCACTCACTCACTCACTCACTCACTCACTCACCCACCCACCCACTCACTCACTCACTCACTCACTCACTCACTCACTCACTCACTCACTCACTCACTCACTCACTCACTCACTCACTCACTCACTCACTCACTCACTCACTCTCTCACTCACCCACTCGCCCGCTCACTCATCACTCACTCACTCACTCACTCTCTCTCTCACACTCACTCACTCACTCACTCACTCTCTTGCTCTCTCTCTCACTCACTCTCTAACTCACTGTCACAGTCATTCATTCACGCACTGTGTGAACAGAGTGTGTTCAAACGTCTGCCTTCTTCCATGGCTGCAAATGGTCACATGCCCACACACATGTAAACACACAGAGATAGAAGTGTGTTTTCCTTGGGTTGTCTTGGTTTCTTCATTGTTTGGTCAGTTTCTTCGCTGGGTTCTGATAGGGGGTAAATAGCATAGTATTGCACCGTTTTTCAGTATTTGTCGCTGTTTGTTTATGGGCTGCTCAAGTGTAAGCAGGGCTTAAACATGCATACACGCAATGCAAACCATCAAAAATGCACACACACACACACAGACGGGCACACGCACGCAATGCATGCGCACACTCACACGCACGGTTGTGAATGGATTTAGATTATTGAACTACAAATCCCACGTGGCCCTTGCTAGCCTGGAGGCTAACTCTCCACGTCGGCCGTGTTTCCCCCACAGCATGAAGAGCTCAGCATCCTGTACCCCGCCGCCCTGGTCACCATCGACGGCTTCAGCCTCTACCAGTCCCTCCGCGCCTGCAGGAACCAGGTGGCCAGAGGTAGTGTTGCAGCGGCTGCATTTGGCGATGAAAGGCATCGCATAGGTCTACAGTGAGGGTTGGGAGAGCATTGGGATTTGAAATGTGTTTTAACACAAAGTGTTTATGGAGTGGAGCCTTCTTCACTTGCTGGCTGGGTGGACAGTGGTCGCCACAAGAGACACAGACACTCAGATAATAAGTGAGTCTGCACCCGACTACCACATATGTGTGACAAATTTAAGACGATGCCAAATCCGGTGGTTCCAAACTGCATTTTCCGTGTTGCATAAGGAAATGCATATGCAATAGGTATGTAGATAAGACGGCAATGAGATTAGATTGGTTCGCTCCGAGCCCTAGATCAAGGATGGACCTAGAGGTGAATCTTGAGCTTTGTTAGTGACTTATAGCCATTGATAGGACTGTAACTCAACCAGTCTCTCTGTCTCTCTGTCTCTCCTTCTCTCTGTCTCTCTCTCTCTCCCTCTCTCTCTCTCTGTCTCTCTCTCTCTCTGTCTCTCTGTCTCTCTGTCTCTCCTTCTCTCCTTCTCTCCGTCTCTCTGTCTCTCTGTCTCTCTTTCTCTCCCTCTCTCTCCTTCTCCCTCTCTCTCTCTCTCTCTCTCTCTCTCTCTCTCTCTCTCTCTCTCTCTCCCCCTCTCTGTCTCTTTCTCTCTCTCTCCTCTCTCTCTCTCTGTCTCTCTGTCTCTCCTTCTCTCCGTCTCTCTGTCTCTCTTTCTCTCCCTCTCTCTCTCTCTCTCTCCCTCTCTGTCTCTCTCTCTCTCTCCCTCTCTGTCTCTCCCTCTCTCCTTCTCTCTCTCTCTCTCTCTCTCTCTCTCTCTCTCCCCCTCTCTGTCTCTTTCTCTCTCCCCATCACACTCTCTCCTTCTCCACCCCCAGCTGCGGCAGCAGGCAGCGACTCCATCCAGCCCCCTCCCCTGGCCTACAAGAAGTGGGGGCTGCAGGACATGGACACCATCGTGGACCACAGCAGCGTGGGTGAGTAGGGGAGATGCAAAGCACGGTCAATTTAAAACGGCTTTGGGGATTATCATTATCATGGATAATGTGGTATGCTCAATGAGGTGATAGGAAGCGCATGCAACCCATCACGGAAGAATGTGCACTTGAGGTGGTTGTGTCTCATTTATTTTTAGGTTTGATTCCCGAAAAGGTTGTTGGTTGCGTATTAGTCATGTCCAAAGTGGACTGTCAAGTCAAAGGGATGTCTGTTTATGCTTTCCCAGTGGGCAACTTGGCTCTTCCAAGCAGGGAGGAAGGAAGAGAGAACGGATGCCCAATTTTGATGAGGGGGTAAGAGGGAGGGAGAGAGTCAGCAACACAGTCATAGCTAAAAGGATATGACAGGGACATTCAGTGGAACATTAAAACGTACAAATGGATGGACCTGTAGCCAACAGTGTTACAAAAAGGGAAACGGAAATGAGATAGGCCTCTCTTCATCACAAGAGAGTTCGTCAACTCTTCATCTCTCCACCCCCCTCCAGGCATCATGACCCTGTGTGTGTTCGACCAGATGAAGAACGCCTCCACCCTGGGGGGCTTCCACGCCACGGTGAAGGGCAGCCCCCCTGCCATGAGTCAGTACATCACAGTAGGGGGAGGGCCCTACACAGGCTTCTACTACGCCATCGAGGTAGGACTCACTGGATGACACACACACTCACTCACTCACTCACTCACTCACTCACTCACTCACTCACTCACTCACTCACTCACTCGTGGGATAACCATGCTCAGTCAAATTAATTGAGAGGCGTATCTTGTATATAATATCCATCATCTTGTGGTCGTATCTGCGTAGTGATCAGTGACCAGTGTTTGTTTGTGTGTGTGTGTGTGTGTGTTTGTCTCTGTTGTCTCTCTGTACAGGGGAGCTCCCAGCCTCTGCTGTCCCACGTGGCTCTGGCTGTGGCCAGCAAGCTCACCTCCGCTCTCTTCAGCGCTGCCAGGTGTGTGTGTGTGTGTGTGTGTGTGTGTGTGTGTGGAGATACTCGTGGGTCATTGTAAGCTGCCGCCTTGCTATCGCGCTAGCACTGCCAGATCTTCAGACAAACCCGAGGCAATTCGATCAATACCTGCTACCGATCCATAGCTCTTGAGTAATTGCCTCCCCCTGCAGACGTTCCAACATCAGTCTATGTTTTTGACTCACGGCCTCTTTATTCATCTGAGCGGACGCCCACTTTCTTTTTCCTTCTTTTTTTTTAATGGCATGGATTTAGCTATATATCTGCTCTATCTCTGCCATTGACAGTATGACGAGTATCTCTCTCTCTCTCTCTCGCTCTCTTTTCCTCTCGCAGTCTTAATTCAGTCTCAATTTCAATCGCAAGATGCTTTATTGGCAATAACAGTTGACCAATCGTACTCCTAGTATTTCCATAGCCAGCTCTCTCTCTCTCCCTTGCCTCTCAGTGGGTGGTTAGGATGGAAGAACAAGAGTGAGGAGGAGCCAGCCCAGAAACAGAAGCCCAAGGTGGAGCCGGCCACACCCATGGCTGTCAGGTGACCTCTCTAAACCAATCAATCTGCCCTACAATGCTTACCGACCCGTAACTCTTGCCCTCACATCCCCAGACAGTCACCATATCTTGGCAACAAGGCAACAAGAGTTTCCGATGAACGACGTTGGATAGATAGATAGATAGATAGATATTGACTAGATATTTGCAGATTTTAACTAATCGCACCATAAATATTCATTCAACATTTTGTTGACTAGTCAAATAAACCCAAACCTGGATTGACGTGTGTCTGTTTCAGGTTCGGTCTCCCGGACTCCCGGCGCCATGGCGAGTCCATCTGCCTGTCGCCGTGCAACACGCTGGCCGGCGTGACTGACGACTTCGGGCGCGTCACGCTGCTGGACGTGGCCCGCGGCATAGCCATCCGGATGTGGAAGGGTGAGGAGGGAGGGGTGGTGGACCATTGTGGATCCCAAGCGGACATTCGAAGGAGCCAATCGACCAATCGCTCAGTGGTCCCTGAGGCAGGGTGGGAATAATATCATCAGAAGGGGGTGCTTCCAGCATGACAGCAGGCGGTTCTTCCCCGGTATCTAGTGGACGCATTCGTTCAACCCTGAGGAACCCACAGGGAAGGAAACACGCTTCCGGTGTCCATGGTTACAGTGGAAAAAAACCGCAGGACTCCCAGTGATGACACGTTTTCCCCAAATTAGTTCAGTTATCCGGCGGGGGGGGTGGGGGGGGGGGGGGGGGGGGGGGGGTTGGGCGGTGATGATGGCATTGTTATTAATCTAGCGTTTCCTGCATGGTCATTGTTCCCCAGGTTACCGGGACGCCCAGCTGGGCTGGGTGCAGGTCTCGGAGGGGCGGGGCGACAGGGAGTCCTCCCCCTCGGCGGCCCTCCCCCGGCGCCACGCCCAGTTCCTGGTCATCTACGCGCCGCGCAGGGGCATCCTGGAGGTGTGGGGCACGCAGCAGGGGCCCCGCGTGGGCGCCTTCACCGTGGGCAAGCACTGCAGGTACACACGCACGCACGCACGCACGCACGCACGCACGCACGCACGCACGCACTGGCAAGACACACACGCATAAAAACACACACGCATAAAAACACACACGCAAAAAAACACACACCTAGGCCACACACACTCACAAATACACTCATGCACACACACAAGCAGAGGCATAAATACACAGGGCACACGCACGCACGCATACATACACACACAAACACACACACCTAGGCCATACGCACACACATACACACTTACACACTCAAACACAAGTAGGCCAGACACATACGCACTAGAGCATGGAAAGCCGGGCAAATCTTTAGAAATGATGTTCGGTTAGGTTGTTAGCTTAATTTGACTCTGCTGGGGACACTCGTGTTAATTTGAAATGCATAGGCTGACCGTCTTACAGAAACTCTGAACCTCTTGAGTTATTTGGTGGAAAGAATCGTTGATGTGGATTTTTTGTGGGTGAACAGCGAGCACTCTTGTGCTCGCTGTTCACCCACAAAAGATCCACATCAATGATTGCGCTTGTTGCGATCATCTGTTGACATTTCCAAATGCCTTTTCAGTTGTTTAATAAAGGTGTGCTTTCATAGACACAAACGTAAACGTGTCAATAGTATGAGAAAAAATAGACTTAAGCTGTGTCGGGCTCGGGTCGGGCTCGGTCACTTCTCTATCGGACGCGGTCCGGGCTCGGACAGACAGGCTAGAGACACACACAAACACACGTAGGCCACACACACACATAGGCTAGACATAATGAGCTAAAATACTAACACACACTGAGACTGTGTATGTGTGTGCATTTATTTGTGTACTCTGTTCACATCCGTATCCGCGTGCATTTTTGTGTACAGGTTTATTTGTGTACTCTGTTCACATGTGCGTCCATGTGCGTGTTTTGCGTTTCTCTGTGTGGTTGCCTGTGTTTGAATGTGTGCACTCCCTGTCTCCGTGCCCCCTGCAGGCTGCTGTACGCTGGCTATCGTCTGATGGGGGTGAACAGCGTGACCAGCCAGGGCTGGCAGCTCCACACCCAGCAGGTGTGTCTGCTGGACCCGGCCAGCGGAGCCCTGAGGACCATCACCGTGCCCTTCCACCTGGCCCTCAGGTCAGAGCACGCACGCACGCACGCACGCACGCACGCACGCACGCACGCACGCACGCACGCACGCACACAAACGCTCACCCTTCGACCTCGCCCTCAGGTCAGCACACAGAAACACAGAAACACACACCATTTCGTTCCTTACCTTATTGTGATGCCTATACTACTAAAAACGATACAAATTATCTTTTGTGCCATGAACGCGCTTGCACACCATCTTGCATGCACACCTGTTTCTCCCTCTGCGTCAACGCTACTGCGACCTCACCACCATCAGTTTTGATCTGCTCCAGGTTTGGGTGGTATTTGAATGCGTCCTCCTCTGTCGATTGCCTTGCCCTGCTGCCGAGTGGGTTTCCCTCAGGGCACAGCAGAGTTGAACTGACCTGAACCGTGATCCTCCCTTACAGTGACAAGAAGAGTGAGCGGGCCAAAGACATGCACCTCCTCAAGAGGCTGACCACCATACTCAGGAGCCGGGAGGTGGAGCCAGGTACAACGGCCTGTCCGCCGCCGCCGCTTAACCTCCTTCATCAGGTTAAACCTTGAGGTTTTTGTTTACCTGCCCTGTGCATGTCGACCCCCTATCAGATATCCTGGAGAGCGAGGCCAAGAGTGTGCTGCTGGATATTAAACACCCGGCCATTAAGAAGCAGGTGATGACTCACTCCATCATTAACACTCTCACTCTCTCTCTCTCGTTCTCTCTCTCTCTCTCAAACACACACACTGCCTTACATGTAACCTACTCATTGGGTCTTCTTAACCAATCAAATACTATGATACTGTAAATGGGGAGTGGTTCAGAAAAATCCAAAAATCAATGACTTCCCTTGCCTTCCTGTATACAGGCACTGGAGTCTCTGCTGGCCAATAAGAATGCTCCGGTCTCGTGTCTGACTGGTGTCACTCGAGCCCTGCACGACAGTCTCAGGGAGCAAGGTAAAATCTGGGGGTGTAACAGAGCAGCTTTCAAAGGTGTCGATCACCTTTCCATCTTTTAAGTTGCCCTTTCAGACAAGAGAAAAGTCTTATTCCTTGAATAGGCTTTTATAGTGATGGAGGCAAGGTGTTATAACACCAGAGCCATCTGATTTGTATCCCTCTTATTCTTTGGTAGTCCTTCCCTATCTTTTGTGTCTCATGACCCTGTACACCAACACAAGTCTCCCACAGAGCGTTTTCCTATGCCCCTTTTCCACCGGCGGGTACGCTTCAGTCCCAGCACGCCTCAGCCCAGAAGTGAGGGCGCGGTATAGCCAGTTCAGTTACGGCTCGCGTTTCCTCCGCAGACAGTTCACTTATGGTAGGACGGGGTTTAAGCCGGATGGCGATAGCCGTGGCAGCTACGTAAACATTGTGACCTCATAGCAACCCGACACAGTGTAGCCTGCCAGTAAATACAAGGAAAAAGAAAAGCGGAAGAAAGCGCACAATGAACAAAGATCAACAATGTAGGACGTCCAAGAAGGACGGCAAACTTTTTGCGCAACATTTTCTTCAATAAACAAAGCTTTCGCTGTTGTCCAGAAACACCTCGCGGGTAATGTGTTTCTTTGTTATTTTCCCCCCGGAGCACGGAAGTGCGATTCTGTCGACCAATCAACGGAGGGCGTGTGTAGATTGAACTTGCCGGCGCCCATTCAGGCGTCTCAGGACCCCAACGGAGGAGCACTGCGGGACGATGTACTCCTCCGGACACGCGACCTGTGCCGCACCTTTGCGGACTGAACCGAACCGAACCGCACCCTCCGGTGGAAATGCACCACTGTACTCTTTTTTTAATTTCGGCATTGTAATTCGGTCCTACTTCAAAGCGTAGACTCGTTTACCTTGGCCCACAACAAATAAATCGGCCTGCAAATAACTCTGGGCACTTGAGGCTAGGGCAAGGCCTGTGAAGTGTCGCCCTGGAATGGCTTCTCCTCAGTAGAGCGTATTGTGGGGAAGTGTGAACGTCAGTCAAACATATTAAAATCGACCCCATTGGCTGTACTGTATGTAGCCTTTGAATGCCGAAGGCCTTGGGTATTTCCCTTTGATCTCTCAAAGGGTGTGTGTGTGTGTGTGTGTGTGTGTGTGTGTGTGTGGGGCCTTTGGTCCCTGTGTGTTTGCTTGTCCCTGTGCGTGTGTGTGTGTGTGTGTGTGCCTGTTTTGTAGACCCGGAGGCGGTGGATGAGGCTCTGCTCCAGCTCTGCTCCTCTCAGCTCAAGCTGCTGACGCTCTACACAGACCTCCAACAGCTACACTCCGCTGAGGACACACAGCCAGGCCCCGCACACGTGAGAACACACACTCACTCTCTCACTCTCTCACTCTCCCACTCTCTCTCTCTCTCTCTCTTTCTCTGTCTGTCTGTCTGTCTGTCTGTCTGTCTGTCTGTCTGTCTGTCTGTCTGTCTGTCTGTCTGTCTGTCTGTCTGTCTGTCTGTCTGTCTGTCTGTCTGTCTGTCTGTCTGTCTGTCTGTCTCTCTCTCTCTCTCTCTCTCTCTCTCTCTCTCTCTCTCTCTCTCTCTCTCCCCCTCCCTCTCTCTCTCTCTCTCTCTCTCTCTTGTGTGTGTGTGTGAGAGTTGGGGTTTCTCTTATCCAAAGCATTTGCATTTTCATTCCGGCTCTCGCTGAAATTGCTAGCTCTCACTCACTCACTCACTCACAAACCCAGTCACCCACCCAGTCCCCCACCCAGTCCCCCACCCAGTCCCCCACCCACCCAGTCAGTCTCTGTCCCCCCCAGTGTGACTCTGCGGTGGGCGTGGAGGAGGAGCTGTCCCGTGTGGACGCCGCCCTGCGGCGCTACGCCCAGCTGGCCTCGCGGCCCAGCGTGTCCTTCGCCCAGGACTCTCCGGACGCGCCGCTGCCCGCGCGCACCTTCCTGTCCCAGCTGGAGTGCGGCCAGGGCGGGGAGGTGGTGGTGGTCCGCAACGGGGACGAGGCGTGGAACCGGCTAGGTGACCGAAACACACACACACACACACACACACACACACACACACACACACACACACACACACACACACACACACACACACACACACACACACACACACACAGTCTTGACAAGCACCATTCAAAAATGTTTTCATTAAAGTTCCCTTCAATGCTAGTATGCTATTTAGAGCACCCGGCCGGAGTATGTTTGATTTTCCAAGTATCGGGCTGATTTAATCCCAGCTCTCACTTCAGGTGTCGCTCCAAACAACTCCCCCAAAACATTAGACTAGCGCGCCAGCTTTAGCGACACGTTTTTACGGCCATTAGGTGCAACCCATCAGGAGAAATCAAGTCATTGTGTTTTCTAGAATTGGGTCCGCCAGACATTGGTATGGGCCATTGAACCATTTTGTCTATTGCCTATTGTCGATTGTATCTACATGCTATGAAGGTGTTATAGATAAATGACGTCACTATTGCCATAGCAACTCAATTCCCGCTGTCCTGCGGCTGACTTGATGATATCCGATGACCATCAAAGGTCACCAGTGCAATACGATGCAAGAGACTCAACGGTGTGTGTGTGTGTGTGTGTGTGTGTGTGTGTGTGTGTGTGTGTGTGTGTGTGGTCTCCTCTCAGGGAGCTTCCTGTTCTGGGGCTGTCTGACTGGACAGAGCCCCATCCACAGGGTGTGCAACAAGCTGGAACTGGCTGGCGTCAGTCCACAGCAGCTCCTGGTGAGTGGGGGGGCTCTGGGATCACTGGGGGGCCGGGTGGACCCATCAGGGCCAGTGATAGGACTGCCTGGGACGGGGTGGTCAGTAGAGTTTGCCTATACTAACAGACGGTCTTCCAAAATATGCTGACTACACCCACAATAGTACGCCGGTTGATTTTGACGGCATGGATTATTTGAGCCTTTTTGGTTTCTTGCGATTCTTTTAATGACTATGGATCTCTTTTCGCTCTCGCTCTCTCCAGTCTCTGCTGCTCAGTGTGTGGCTGCACAGGGAGAAGGAGGTGATCACCAAGACAGAGGACATCGTTAGGAACTTCCACACACTACTCATCGCCCTTAGCAACATGAAAGGTGGGGCTGTGTGTGTGTGTGTGTGTGTGTGTCTGTGTCTGTGTGTGTGTGTGTCTGTGTGTGTATGCCAGTCTCTGCCGTTGGGGAGTTGTGTGTGTCCCAGCAGTATTCATTTCTTCACACATTTTACTCTTATACTAAGGATATACTACATTCCTTTACTCAAATCAATATGATGAACTTGCAAAGATGTCTCTTTGATGCACAGCCAGATTCTATACTAGCTATCCCTATTGCCTGTTCCCCCAGGAGCGGTGGAGGAGTCGTGGGACTCCCAGTCTGTCTCCCCCTGGTGGCAGCAGGTGCGCAGTGCGTGCGTCCAGTCCCACAGCGCTGGCGCCGCCCTGCTGGCCGCGCTGGTGGCTCACCGCGCCGCCAAGTCCAGCGTCACCCGCCTGTCGGACAGCAAAGTACACACACGCACGCACGCACGCACACACACACACACACACACACACACACACACACACACACACACACACACACACAGAAACCTTATAGCTCTGAATCGTATTTTATGCGTGATCCAGTTCAGCACGAGCGCTGCTGTCTTATGTCTCTGACTGTGTGTGTGTGTGTGTGTGTGTGTGTGTGTGTGTGTGTGTGTGTGTGTGTGTGTCAGATCCAGTCAGACTGGGAGGCGGTGTCCCTGGAGCTGGAGCAGTGGGCGGTGTGTGTGCGGCAGCTCGAAGACGTGCTGGCCCTTCAGACGCTGCTGTGGCTGCCGTCCCCCCTGGGGCCAGCAGGGGGAGCTCCAGCGCAGTGCTGCGCCAAGACCCTGCTGGAGGGGGGAAGAGGTGGGCAAGCCCCAGCCTGTCTGTCGCTCGCTCACACACACTCACTCTCTCCCTCCCTCTTACACACACACTCTGACGCGGTCACACACACTTCCTTATTCAAGTTTGTATGTATTTATGCATACATCGATAGCAATTACAATTTGGTATGACGTAGGATTTCATTTCATTTATTTATTTAAAGGACAGTGCACATTTATCAACATTTCTGTAAATGTGCCCGTGTTAGACAGCAGGCACATTTTCCACTGTAATTAAATGGGGATTACATGTATGGATGTGCTTGTATGCATGTATGCATCGCTTACAGACATTAGATCTGTATGCATACGTGTACGGGTTTTTATGTATGTATGTATGTATGTATGTGTCTACAGAATAATGTATGTATGTATGTATGTATGTAAGTATTCAATTGACTAGAATCCCATCCAATCAACTGTTAACTCCACACATTGTCATTGAGGCCCATTGCTCTCCCTCTCTCCTGTCCCTCCCCTCCCGCCCTGCAGGGGGCGTAGCGGACAGCGTGGCCAAGTGGGTGTTCAGGCAGAACCTGGCGCCCGAGAGGCTGAAGGAGATCCTCCTCCTGCACAAGAGGGGGAGCAGGGAGGAGACGGAGGGAGGGGAGAAGGAGGAACAGCAGGAGCACAGAAGAGGAGGTGAAACGAAAGAGAAGGCGGAGGAGGAGAAGGATAGCCTGGAGGACTTGGACAGGACAGCAGGTGATAATTTCTTGGCTGACAGACGGACACAGACAGACATTGGATCAGACGGACTGACGTACATACAGTGGGTCAGACAGACTGAAGTTCTTTATTGTAATCACATTGTACAAAGTAGTTAGGCTTCGTTATAGTTATCCCAATACTATCCCAATACTATCCCAATATCCGGTACTATAATGTTTTGGTATTTTGTGCTATCACAAAGTTTGCTACAATGGGATGCACGCTTAATCGGGTAAACAGATCTAAGCTCAATATGAGATGAACGCAAAATAATCGTTTATTTCTTTGAGGTAAAGCTCCTGTAGGTAAGAAGCTCTGTGGTCAAATCAACTTGTAGTCGCGGGTCCCTTTCAGAGCTGCTGGTGGCAGTCAGTCAGCGCTTCCCAGACTCCCTCTCCCCTGACCTGCTGCTGGCCCACTGCTGCTGGGAGTACGTGGTGCAGTGGAACAAAGACCCGGAGGTACGCACTCACACACACACACTCACACACTCACCCGCTCACTCACACAATCACACACACACACACTCAAACACTCACTCAGTCACACCTACACTATGCCTATCGTTTATAGTACTTATGGAACCATAAATGACTCTATAAATCCTAATTTATGGAAATAATGATATCAAATGTCTTTGCCTACGCCGCTGATGTCTCTGTGCCCTATCTTCTCTCCCTCCCCAGGAGGGGCTCTACCTTTACTGGGCCGTGGAGCATCTCAAGCTGGTGTCCAGCCCCCACATCCAGCTGGGTGGGTAGTAAGGCTTAAGGCCCGTTGGCTGTGTTCTTATACCAATGCGGTCTGTCCATTACCGAGCTACAGCAAACACTCTTTGCTGTAGCTCACTCTCATGAGACACCGGGTCCTTTCCTTTCCTCTCCGACAGGGATCTCCTCCATGATGTGGAGCACGTTCATGGTCAAGCGCTTCTCCGCTGCCGCCTACCTCATGGAAAAGGTGTGTGGACGCTGTGCTCTATGAAGCATGTTGCATGTTTTGTGAATGCAGCGTAAACAATCTTATGTGTATTCACAGGTTGGGAAGGCCCCAAAAGACCGCTTATGCCGACGGGTGAGTGTGTTGCTCCAATTCAAATTCTCTTAAAGAAATAATTGACAAAGACTGTCCACTGTAAAGCGCTTTCTTTTTAATGTGTGGCACGGGACATTCACCCGGAGTAAAGACATTCACCCTTCTTATATCCCTGTGTCCTTTTGTTTGTTGGAGTCTGGGCATTTACGTTTTTGTGTGTGTGCGTGTGTGTGTGTGTGTGTGTGTGTGTCTTATATTGTTCCACCCCTCCCCCAGGACGTGGGTATGAACGACAAAGCCGTGACCACCTTCCTGGGCTGCTGCGCCCAGCTGCTGCAGATCCTCATAGAGGTGACTGGACTGTTGGCTCACAGCCAGAACCCTTTTTCTTTCTTATGCGACGACGTAAGTGGGAGCGGAGACGCACGCATGCGCAAAGAAGGTGCATGGGTTTGGACGGGATGGTCCAATGCCTCGAGCGACCGTGGCACAGACGCATGAACTTTCACCTCTAGGGCATTGAGCAGACGCTATTATCGACAGCGACTTGCAGCCATTCATGCACACATTCACCCACCAACACCGGAGTCAACCATGCAAAGTTGACAGCCAGCTCGTCAGGAGCGGTTAGGGTGAGGTGCCTTGCTCAGCGACACCTCGACTCTCTAGCTAGGTCAACCCCCGCTACCTCCTGAGCTGAGTGCGGTACCAAGTGTCTTCTCCGGTCTCGCTTCGATTGGCGCTGGGTTGGTTTTTTGAACCACTTCTGGCATTTGCACAGTGTAGCGTTCCTCCACTGAATCCTGCTTTGGGGAACAGCTCTGTTGAAACACCAGCATGTAACTGACCTCGGACACGGGCCCCAGTTTTGGGGGCAGGATTTAAACACCTCCTGATTTCGACCACAGCAGCTGAAGTAGTACGAAGTGCCGATGAAACCAATGCTCATGGTTCCTTTAGCGAGCTATCTTCCAATAACACAAGAGCATGCCCGTTTGTTTTCCCGGTTTCCGCACGAGGGATTGGAATGGCTCACCTCTCAACATTCAATCTTTTGGTTGGTTTATGTTGTCATCGCAGGACCGCATTTCCCACCATCCTTCGCCCCCTTCCCCGAGCTAACCGCTTCCTCCCTGTCGTTCTTCTCCTCAGGCGGACTCTGCGGTGGAGGAGGTGCCCCCCCCGGAGCTGTGCGTGGAGGAGGTGTGGTGCGGGGCCCAGGGCCCGGCCTCCATCGCCGAGCTGGCCCTGGAGCAGCGGGGGGTCCACTTCCCCCTGGTGCAGCACCACTACCTGCTGGCCTCGCTGCTGCACGCCGCCATGACCTTCGGCCTGCGGGTCAAACCCCTCAGCCTGTTTGACAGCAAGGTGAGTCTCGGCACACTCAATGGACCTTAAAGGAAGACTCAGAATCACCCCCGTAGTCAATGACAACAAGGTGAGCCTCGGCATTAATCTCATGACTTTAAAGGGGGTCTCGGACTCACCCCCGTAGTCAAAGCGGGAAACACTGTACCGCGTTCTTTTCCCAGTCAGCCCTCGATTCGATTTGTCCGAGTTAGCGCTGGAACAAGTTAGCCAAAATCAATGGAAGCAGTTGAGACCGATCCCCCGGTAAAGGTCTGGTGAAATCCAACACCCAAGCTTCCAAGAAAAAAACATGATCACGCTCCAAATCCAGCTCTCAAACCATCGCCATGTTTGTAAGTTTTCCTAGAAGAGGTGTGAGAGTTCAAACGTGTTTCCATTTCCCTACAGGGCAAGAACGCCTTCTTCAGAGAGCTGACGTCCATCCAGCTGATGCCCAGCGGAGACATGGACCCGGGGCTGGTGTCCCTACGCCAGGAGGTGAGGTGCAGCACGGCGGAGGGGTCAGGGTGCTCCTAGCTGGAAGGTCCTGGGCTCCAACCCCAGTGTCTGCAGCCTCCTCTGGGGGCAGGCGCCCTTGAGCAAGGCACCTAACCCACCTGCTCTTGAATGACCTGCATCTGAATTCACTGCAAGATAAAAAGTGTCCGCTAATCAACGTCAATGTTAAATATGGAGACTGAGGCAATGATCCAAGGGCTATTGAACACATTCATCAACTAACGCACGTTAGTTGATCAAGAACAGTCGATCAAAGAGTATTTGAATTGTCCCAAATATCTGCTTGGGTCATGGCCTGGGTATACCCATGCTGCCTTGCGCGCGATTTCATTTCGCGCTGCTGGCCAGGCTGGATTCCATGGATCCGAATTTCGCCTGAGACAGGGAACCAATCACAGAACGGGGAGGGACGGCAAGACGATGATGACGGCTATTCGACACACCCATCGTCGTCTTCCTCATCGGATTTCTGTCGCTCTACATACGTCATCTGGTATAATTGATACGATTGGCTATGAGCTACGTACAGACTCATATGATAGACATTCGTAGCGCCCAATAAACGGCTCCGGGCAAATCGTAAACCCCGCCTCAAATACGAGAAAGTGAATGTGCGGTTCCATCACCTCATCTCAATGTAGATTGAGATGAGGTCTGGCGTCAGCCAGGCTACTTGGGTCATGCCTTTCTTCAAAAATCCTTCCACCCCCTTGGGATCCATTAAAAACGCCCACCGCTCTCCCCTGCCTTCCAGTACCTGCTGCGCGTGCTCACGGCCTGGGTGCAGGCCACAGACGAGCCCCCGGCCTCCGGCGCGGGCCCCCCGGGGCCCAGCGGGCCGCCTCCTCTCCCGGGGGGCCCGCCGAGGGCCGACTGGTGGCCGTCGCTGTGCCTGGAGCTGGGCGTCCTGCTGCAGGTCAACCCCGACGTCCTCCGCCGACACCTGGTCTGTGAGCTCTACAACCAGGGCCTGGACCCCCGGGCCGAGGAGGTGAGGGCCGGGCGGGGTCGGGACCGGACCGCAGTGCTCTCTAACATTCAGGACCTGTAGATTTACATATCAACCCTCATTGTTGATCAATGAACGGTCCAAAATAGACAGCGCTCCACCACATTGAGGTCACTGACGCCGGCTTTCTGCGTGACCTTTGACCTTTGTACCCGTGCCCCCCCCCCCCCCCCCCCCCCCCCCCCCCCAGGTGATGCTGGAGGTCGAGGACAAGGACGTGCTGGGCTCCCAGCTGCTGGTGCTGACGGGCCAGCGCCTCAGCTACTCCCTGCTGCACAGCCAGAGCCAGACCAGGGGCGCCATGGAGCTGCTGGCCCGCCTGCCCCCCACCCTCTGCACCTGGCTCAAGGCCATGGTGAGGCCCCTGCGAAGGGAGGCCCCCGGGGGCCCTCCTGCTCACAGACGGAGTTCACGATAGTTAAAAGGGCCCCTATCATAGATGGTGTGTGATTATTCACTAGAAGTCGAAATCGGCCTTTAGTGACTTCACAAGTTGGCGTGTCCTCCTAGATGTATGATGCATAGATAAGCAACATTTGCTACAGTCCACTGGGTAGGCCGGTGGACTGATCTGTCCAGCGTACATCCCGGTGGACACGCCCACTTGGGATGTCACTAAGGCACAGGGACGGGCAGATTAGGCCAATATGCCCACCGTCGCTGTGCCTGACCACTACAAGAACAACTTGTAATGGCTAATCACACTCACTCCTGGTGTTATAACAGGTGTCCTTTGACCTTATGTTAAGGCTAAACTATGAGTAAAACTTAACATATGTCTTTCAACGCAATAATTCTCAACTGATCATTGCGGTAAAAAAACAATGCATTCATGTACTGTGAAAACATGGAGCGAACAAAAAGCTGCAACAATTGGGCTAAACTCAATTGCAAGTCATTGAAATATGAGTCAACATAGAAATAATAATAACTTCATGGACTTCTTTCCAAAGATAAAGGTTTGGCATATGCTCTGCGACCCATTCTTATTTAACGTAGGGATTGGGGCCTTGTAGAATGAGATATATTTCCATTTATTGCCATAATGGCCGATTCTCCAGTAACATACACATTCGACCTCCCATCATACAAATTTAACGAATGACGTGGAAGTGATCATTTTTACCCTCCAGATTTGTGTTGCAATGAAACTAAATAACTTGGTTAATACAACCAAGGATTAGGACATTGATGAACACACACATTCACACTCACACACACCTAACGTGTATGTGTGTGTGTGTGTGTGTGTGTGTGTGTGTGTGTGTGTCTCTGCCTGTGTGTGTGTCTCTGGCTGTGTGTGTGTGTGTGTGTGTGTGTGTGTGTGTGTGTGTGTGTGTCCAGGACCCCAGCGAGCTCCGCTGTCCCCTGGTGCCCCTGGGCCAGAGCAGACGCTTGGTGAGCCGCCTGATTGAGATTCTGCCTGAGAACCACGCCCAGTACAGCCTGGCCCTGCACCTCCTGGAGGCCGTGGAGGCCCTCACCACCGAGGCCTGATCCCCCCTGGCCCCTAGAGGGAGAGAGAGAGACACACGTGCACGTCTGGGGGTTTGGGTCAGAGGAGGAGATGAATGCAATGTAAAGGATCACAAGGTGATGTTGGAGGAGAGTGAAGGTGGGTGTGTGTATATAAAGGGGTTGGGTGTTCATTAAAGAGCTATATAGACACTGTATAGCCATACAGTATATTACCCCTCCTCCTCCTACACTTATCTTTGTTGTAGCTTCATCCCGCTAGTTCAAATGACAGGTATTGTGTACACCTGTAGTTTGTTGCATTAAGGCGCTCAGACAGTACATTTCAAGAGCTTTTCAAGAGCCCGTCGTCGCAGTCACTTTTTCCATGTCTCTCAGTTTTACTTGTCTCTCGCTTTCAAACGCTGATGTTTGATTTAGCTCACGACAAGCATGCTTCTTCTTCACAGTGGATTATTAAAGAAGCATTAACATCATTGTAAATAAAATGGTAAGCAGCACCCTTAATAAAAAAAAAAAGGATGCGTTTTAAATGGGTTTAATTCCCATCTGTCGTAATTTTTTTGGATGAAATATGTAACATATCTATATGGAGAGGAAAAGAGACTTATGATGAAGATTTATGGTTTCATGTTGACCCGGCTACCATGGAGAATGGACATCGCTTGTTCTTTAATAGTAGTGTCCTTGTAATTCTACTCATTCACTGAGTTGATTGCGTTCCTTTCGCTAATGGCTTTTAAGTATTACACCGTTCCGCAACCTTATCCTCTTCACGTGCCATAATAGTCCCTTCTCCAGCGTTTATTCACTCGTAGCAACCTTCGAGGGTAACAGCGTGCATTCGAGAGGAATGGAGCCGATCGTTAGTTAATTTTTTTTGTATTTATAGCCACAGATGGTATGGTATGCCTGCCCCCCCCCCTCGTGAAGGCTGCAGAATAAAAAAAGGTCTGATGCTTCTCACCAACTAATAGTGGTCCAGTATTTATTTTGTCATATTGTGCGTTCCTCCACCACCAGAAACATTTCCTTGGTATTTGTTTGGTCACTTAGACAGGTGGTTCATGGCAGGTCAGTTTTCGCATTCGCAGCTCCCCAATGGATCATGGTAGCCTCTTTCTGTCAGAAGTTTGGTGATGGAGAATCCTGGCTGCAATAGCCCCGATAGAGGGCTAACACGTTTTCAGAAAACCTTGGAGTGAGATTTGAGTTGCTTCCCAACAGTTTCATAACTTCTAACCTTTACCCAGACCGTATACAAATAGGTTTAGAATCGATATCCCAGAAAGCCACATGGCTTTGACCGAAAAAAAAGCATGAACTTAAAACATGGAGACGTGTTGAACCAGAGTTCGTAGAAAGTTTGTAGAAAACAATGTTTTGATTATTTTGTGAATTTTCTATGGCTGCATGCATATTGGGTAGGACAGAAGTATGTATTTCAACAAAGTAACATTAGAATGAAGAGTGTGAAAGTGCATCAGATTTTAAACCACACACACGTGACACGATTAATCATGAGAGCATATGAGCAGTGATACGGTTAGTTAGACAACGTCGTAGACGTGCTTTTATCAGAAATTAATCAACACCCTTCCAGCCAATCAGAATTGAGTAATCACCAATGCCATGGTATGAGCGTTGAGTCATACTTGACATTACTAACCCTTTCTTTGATTTGGGCATTCCTTTTTCTATTCTATTATAAAAACTTATGTCAATAGATAAGAGTGCAAAAAGAGCAAGATTTTAAACTAAACCCATAAAGTCGCCTCACTCATGTTTCTCCACCAAGTGTTTCATTTCTTGCAGCTGTGATTAAAGGCAAGATGGATTGTGTGAACCGATCAGGGAAGAAAGTCAGAAATTAGCTGGGACCGATACAAATCTAGATCTGCTGCAGCAGAAATGTGCGAAGTCAACCAGAACAGATTTTCTCACAGAACTTTTCTTTCAGTAGCTGAAGGATCTTTATGGTGATTCCATACAGAAATCAATGATTTCTCTACCTTTTCTCTGCAATGTTGCAGGATCTTACTTCCATAGATATTTATTAGTAGTACAGGAAAGAAATATCATACAAAGGGTTTGCATTTACAAGGGAAATGATTCAACAAGGGCATTGGTACATGTAGCATTAGCTCCTCTTAAGTCTTTACACTGAATCTCCGGTCGTCAACATGAATACATACAAAAAAAAACCATTCTGCCATCCCCTAGATTTCCCTCCGTCTCCAATCCGCACTCACATACATACAAACACACAAGAAGTATCCTGAAAACCATATTGTCAATCCTGAACTTCTCCCTGGACTTTATACGTGGTTTTGCATGCAGCAATAGTTCAATGAAGAGTAGAGCTGAATGTGCCACAAGAACAGAGATCATCTCAGTGCTAAAAAAAACCAAAAAGAAACATTCCACGTAAAATCATTCGATCCATCCAAAATAAAAGGTCTGCATGAAGCCATTCTCTTGCTATACTAGTGACATCATGCCTCTCTTTCTGTTCAGCTGAGGGCTAGCAGTTGGCCATTCACCAAATAGGGAAGGTGAGAGTATAAGTGCACTTCTCTATCCCAATTGGAGTCTTTCAGAGTGTCGGGAACTAAATAAAGTGCAACCAAACCCCAATATTTGAAGGAGGGCAACCGCGCTACCGAGAGACTACAAACATCGCCGGTCGGCCTTGGTTTCGGGTTGGTAGTCATGGTGACGGGGTCCGGTCAGGCTGCCCCAGAGAGAACCGACTGGCACCTGGGACAGAGGCAGTCGGGTGTGTCCGAGGTGTAGCGGCGACAGCGGGGGCAGCGGGCGGCCGAGGTGGGCACCGCCGCGACGCTGAAGGCGCTGTCCTCGCGGATCACGCCCCCTGGACAGAGAGAGGGAGAGAGAGACAAACAGTGGAGGATTGAGGGTTGGTATGTGGTCCGATTTCCCAGTTGATTGATAAAAAGCTAGAAAATGATGGAAAATGTCAATCAATTACCGGAGCCCGGCATTAAAGGGATGATATTGTTCCACCTGGTGTGAGTGTGATTAGCCATTGCCCCCTTGAGATGTCAGTAAAACACAGGAAAAGGCAGATTTTCAAACTGCTTGTAATGGCTAATCACAATCACACCTGGTGGTATAATAAGGGCCCTTTAAATTAGCTCAAGCCAAGAGACCTGATACAAGTAATCGTTCTCCTGAGACCCGGAAGAGCAGAGCCAACAATAAATTGGCCTTTATGAAACTGTAAGCACTTCATGTTATGAAAAAGAACCATGACAATCAACCGAGAACTTCGGCACTCATTTGGTGTGCGTGTAGCTTTATAGCTTTAGTAGATTCCAGCAAGTGTTTGAGGTGTCTATTCCTTGTGTATTGCTTGTGTTTGCATTGTCATATACATAATACAATTTAAATCTATGGGCATATTCACACCTGGGCATACACACATCTTGTTTGGTTTGAACCAAACCCCCCCCCCCAAAAACAATCGCTGGTGCGGAACTATTGGGCTGGTGTGAATACAAACCTGAACTCTGGTGTGGTGTGGTGTCAGCCGCGCGCATTATGGGAATTATTGTTTGATAAGCGTTAACTCCAAGATTGGGAGCACGTTGTCGGGACCGTTGGGTGAAAATTAGTCGTGGCTCAACATGGAGCAAAGAGGAGACAGAATGTCGATTGGATATTTGGGTCCAATATCCAATAGACATTCCGTCTCCTCTTTGCTCCATTTTTCACCCGACGGTCCGAAAAAAGCACGTTAAAAGTATGCTGGAAAACACGCATAAAAATGCTGACGCATTTAACACATTCCGCATCAGGATGAGGGAGAAGGAGTTTGACCGGTCCGCAGATCAAAATATCACGCTGGAAATCCATGATTGTTTACTTTCACCGGCGCTTTCCCCCCCCTTTTTTTAATTTAACGCCTTACCCCGCCCCAGACCTTTTTGTCCAATGATTGAACGATCTTTGCACACATGTGGGTTTGTTGTCAAAATGTGAAAAGGAACCGCACCAAACCAAAAAATAAACATGTATTTTGCTCCGGACAAAGAGAGCAAACTAAAGGACTTTCCTGGTGTGAATACGCCCTATGTCGGCTGCAGGTACAAATTGTAATTTTTTTCGACACTAGACTTACAAGCATGCCCATGACCACATCCCTGCAGCAGGCGTGTGTGGCTTATCATCCTACTGCTCACACATATTAAGGGACACGGGTAGTGAATCAGCTGCCGTTGGTTGCTGATGAAGTAATTACCCTCCAGGTTGATGAGGAAGCTCCCGGAGCCCAGCAGGGTGTCAGCCGGCAGGTCCCGGGGCAGGGAGCTGCTCAGGGTGGTCCGCGCTGACATCATCAGCTCGGTCAGCTGGGAGCAGGTGGAGGTGGGCTCCTCCTGGAGAGACTGGGGGGGGGGGGGGAGGATGTTAGGATCGTTCCCACGCCAAAGATTCGTTGAGCGCACTGTTTTTGTGCGGCTAATTCCCCATGCCCAGGTTTAAAGTTTGAAATAAGTGAGTCAACTTTATACAAAGCAGCTTAGCCAATGGCGCTTAGAACAACCATTACTCTCTTTTCAGCTCTACTTAACAACATTTTGAACCCCAAACTATCAATTAGCTTTCCTTTTCTTACCACATTAAACTGGTGTTTCTGCCCAATAGAATTCCCACTCTCTATGCACTGCATTCCTTGACACGTCCTAATCCCAGACGCACACAGCCCCCGCCGCATCGCGCCCCTCACCTCCATGAGCTCAAACAGCAGGCCGGGCTCGATGGCCACCGTCAGGTCGTACTGGGCCGCGTTCTTGCCCGGGATGGAGGACAGGAAGGAGTCCCTGATGGCACACGCCCCCTCCACCGCCTCCTCCAATCCCGGCCGCCGCCACACCGAGCTGCTCTTGACCCAGCCACTCCGGAACAGGGTCTCGCCCTCTGCGTGGCAACACACACACACACACACACACACACACACACACACACACACACACACACACACACACACACACACACACACTAGAGATTAGAGCCTAAACCTACGTTTATCTTTTAGCTAATGCCAATAATATATTACCATAGAAAATAAACAATGTATGTTAATAATGGTAATGCATTGACTTATTTAAAGAGTAGTCAAACAGCAATGCAAACACATCAACCGCTAGAGACTGCCAATATAACTCAAACAGCCATACACACACACACACACACACACACACAGAGCCACATACCGTCATGTCCGGGGGCGTGCAGGTAGACCTCTTCGGCCAGATGGGGCAGGATGGGAGCGATGGAGCGGGTCAGCCCGTCTAGAACCTCCTCCAGGACCGTCTGACACGAGCGCCGGCCCAACGAGCCTTCTGGCTCGCAGTACAGCCTGAGAGGGGGAGGGGGGGAGAGGGACAATGTGCATACATACACACAAACAATAAGATGTTATGCTTGCAGTTGTCCCCTTGCTCCTGTAATGGGAAAATTATACTTTCCCACTCCAGCTGCCTTTTATTGGTATGTGCCCGTTTTCTTGACCCCCTTGGGAAGGTTGAGGAGCAAGGGCTCCAACTGATAAGGCACGGCTACGACCCCCTTTATGACATCCTGAGGAGGTTCATCGATAGTTTACCATCTGGTTAACCGATACTATGGTTTTATTTGGGGGGCAGAGCTGTTCTAAGCATCCTGACAACACTGCATAAGAGGTCCTTGCTTTTGCCAATGCATTGGACTTCTCCTGGCGGAGATCACAGAGAGACAGGGTGAGCTCCCATCTACGCAAGGAGCTCCCAGCTCCTTGCGTAAATGATTGGAGCTAATGGAGAGACTTTAAAGACTTTAAAAGTGCTACAGAAGGGTTAACAGCTGTGCAACAAAAGTGTTCAAACGTCTCTAAAACGGCCAGAGATGTAGAAGCAGAATAAGATGTTGTTTTCCTTTGTCTTTGATTACAGGTGCCCGTTACTGTTACTCGCCTGTCTTTGATGATGCTGAAGTAGAAGCTGGACAGGTCCCTGTTGATGAACGCCTGCAGGACTCGAATAGCCCTGCCCGCGTCAAACTCACTGTAGGCATCCGTCACCTGCAACACGCGAGCACAGTTATAAGCGTGCGCGCACAAACACACATGCACACCTAACCATTAGAAATGCATCCTATAAATAGGTTGAGGGTGATAGCGTAGTGTAGTGGCTGAGTTGGTGCTCCCAGACAAAACTGCACTGGCTTCGATCCCCCGTGTCTGCAGCCCAACTTAAAAGCACCCCTACCTGCTCCTCAATGACATGTAACCCAATTCAACCCATTCTCCCAAACTTAAGACTCTGGATAAATGGAGGACTACGACTAGATAATGAATGGCCCACAACCTTCATGCTGTAGCCGCGGAGCAGGTGAAGCATGTACTGGTCCAGGTAGTGCATCTCTTTGGGGTCCACGGCGTGCGTCCGGGGGTCAAAGCCCTGCAGGTTCCCCAGCAGGAACTTCAGGGTGTTCCTCAACTGGGAGAGATAGAGGAGGAAAATGTCCACTTATAGTTATCGTAATGATTAAACCCTAACCCTCGCTCTTTAAATATCCTCTTGAGAAAGTAGTGCTGAATAAATCTTTCCAGAGAAACCTAACTTTGATCATGCAACACATAATATATGCTTTATGAAACTCGTCAGGTTTCCAATTTTGAATTGCGGCTCATTGCTGTCATCACTGGTGCATATTTGACTTCAAAAAAACCAAACAAAAAAGGAATTAAGGGACAAAAACTCAGCAACACTATCCAACAAACCAACAAAAAACTGAAGAAAAAAACGACCATTGAATCTTTGTGGATTTGCTCCTAGAGAGAGGAGAATGAAGCCCTGTCCTGGGTGACGAGGAGGGGCACCTTGCTGATGCTGTCTCTGGCCGACTGCAGTGCCGTCGGGCCGATCTGCACCTCGGAGAACACGTTGGACTCAGCCACCCACCAGCGCAGCGCGTCCGCTCCATAGGCCGGAGTGGTGGGGTCCTGAGAGACAAAGACAGAGAGAGAGACAAAGAGACACATACAGAGACAAAAACAAATATTGAGAGGGACAGAGAGACATAGAGAGAGAGAGAGAGAGCGAGAGAGAGAGAGAGCGAGAGCGAGAGCGAAGGAGAGAGAGAGAGACAAAGAGACACATACAGAGACAAAAAACAATATTGAGAGAGACGGAGAGACATAGACAGAGCGAGAAAGAGTAAAAGAATTTGAGGTAAATGCAAAGTTGAGATTATTAAATATATATATTAGATTCAAATATCTGTATAAAAAAACGGCAGTTAATGAACATTTTAAAATTTAAATGAGTCACAGTATTGACATCTAACCATACAATACAAAAAGTAAAATAACATAATTATAATGGCTGTGCTCCATTTAGCTATGTCTGGTATGCACAGGTCAACATAAACATAAACTAACACACTTTAAAGCATAAAGTACAGTTTATTCTACTATATACAGTCTGTATTCAAGCATTGCCAACATTTAAATTATTATTAAATTATAAATTATTAATTGCACAAGGAAAATTGGTATTTAAAAATAAAAGGTAATAATAATATTATTCAGGACACTTTTTTGGTATCTGAACATTTATAGCCTTAGATTGGATCTTAAAGGATGGATTCAGGTTAATAGGGACCTAACGGGGACTGACTAACGGTCACAGTCAGCGTCTTTCCCTCCCAATACCAACCGTTCCTCCGTTGATGACCACCTGGGGGTCCACCACGTTGCCCAGGGACTTGGACATCTTCTCCCCCTTCTCGCTGACAGCAAAGCCATGAACCACCAGGGACCTACAAGCACACACAGCGTGAGCTTTCTGTGCAACAGGTGCTGTGCGATACCCTTGTTGTCCACTAGAGGGCAGAAGAGATTTGTAGTTGCTGTTGGTTACCTATAACAATGCTAATAATAACCAGGGATTTATACGTTTTAATGACATTCGATTTGCACGCACGCGCACACGCACACGCACACACACAGGATGTCGGTACTGACTTGTAGGGCGCTTTGTTGCGGACAGCCACGCTGGTGAGCAGAGAGGACTGGAACCAGCCTCCGATCTGATCCTTGCCCTCCACATACATGTCAGCCCGCGGCTCCGGCTCTACACGGACGATGGAGATGGACACTTTTAGAAGAATCCAATTCTACATGGACAACAGCAGCCGAAGCAAGGTGAAAGTCAGGGATGGCAATTCGTCCGCTCCTTTCAGGACAAGGAAGAAATTGAGGACAGAAGAGTTTAGGAAGACCAGGAAGAGAGAAAGAGGCCATGCCTGCAGCCAGCTGTAGAGGGAGAAGGGGGGGGGGGGGCCAACAAACAAATACCTCAAAGTCATGCAGTTAATCAACATCTTGTTTGTATAAAGGGCGAGAGAGACAGGGACAGAGAGAGGGAGAAAGTGAGGACTAAGGAAGGTCAGCAGGACCCAAGACCGAGATGGAGACCTGAGACGGACAGGCAAATGTGCTGCACTCCATTGGCACTGGCCAGGGAAAACAGCCCTGCCTTGTGCACACGACCGAAAAAACACACAGCGGAAAGACGCAGGCACGAAGCAGGTGCTCCGCGCCAGAGTCGGAAAGGGAAAGCCGGTATGGAAGGAGAAGGGATAAACAAATCCCTCGTGCAGGCTCAGAGAAAGAAGGAGAGCTGCCGGTTGTGGACCTGGGGGTTTGAGCAGGGAGGTGCGGAGCCAGCTCAGACGTGACTCCGGCTCCTCCGAGCGGTCCTCCTCCTCCTCCGTCCCCTCTAAAGAGAGGACAACAACCATTCTGTTGGGCCGGTCCTTACAAAAAGCATTACCAAAAGGAAGAGAAAACCTAGCCAATCCCAGGAATGGGATCCCATTAATTCTTATACAAAGGATCTTTTAGAAAACAGAGACGATGTCTCATAACCTGGCGAGACTGCAAAGCACGATTTTGTTGAAGTGCGCATCTAGCAAAGGAGCCAATCAGTATCAGGGACAATACTGTTTGATTCAAACAACACAAGCAACGGCCATTTGGCTAATGATCACAAACGCTGACACCGCTCCAGCGTTAATCTGAGGTTCCCAGGGGCTGCAGTTGTTTACTTTTCAAAAGTCTAAGGAGATTTCGCTAACACAGAAGCTAGCGAAACAGGATTAAGCACGTCTAGCTGGCCAATCTGCTAAGTAAACAGGCAATTTAATTACAATCCATGGACCAAGAACTCTAGGGATCCTAAGTACAGTGTGAATGCTTTGAACAAGAGAGGCCCAAATAAATGTATCTATTTTTCCTCAAATCCGAAATACAAAAATTTGTATCTCTAAATAGCCCGCTTTCTTTATGTTTGTTGGCACCGAACCAAAATGGCGACAGAAATTCAGCTAGGAGGTTTTACCTTCTAGCACAGCGGCCCATGACGCACCGCTGTCAAACCAGATGTCCAGTACGTCCTCTCCACGAACATAGTCCTCCACCGAGCCTGCTTTGGACTGGACAACAAAACCCAGTCAAAAGGGGGTTTCCCCATCACCCACACTCACGTGCCCATGGCCATTTAGGACGACACAGCGATGGCCGCCACATGGACGTTTACCTTCTTAAGGACCTCTGGGGGCAGGAGGGACTCCAGGGGCAGCTCCCACCAACAGTCGCTGCCCTTCTCTTTGAAGAGGGTCGATATGTGGGACACGGTGTGTCTGTCGGGGACCAGGCAAGGCCAGGGTTAGAGACGCTAGCCGCGGTGGGCAGATATGACTCCTGTTAGTCAGCAACGTCATAGGAGTCTGCGTGTTGTTCAGGATATTGCTAGAGTGTGAGTGAGTGAGTGAGTGAGTGAGTGAGTGAGTGAGTGAGTACTGACTTGTTGATGAGAGCCTCCCCAGTGTCTTTGTGGTAGAAGGCGGGGATGGGGACTCCCCAGCTCCTCTGCCTGGAGATGCACCAGTAGGTCCTCCTGTCCAGCATGGAGAGCAGGCCTCCCCGTGCCGACTCTGGCATCACACGCACCTTCTGCAGAACCTCCTGCATGTGGCAGGGGACACACACACACACACACACACACACACACACACACACACACACACACACACACACACACACACACACACACACAGTGTGTCAAGTACAAGGCATTTTGTAACTATCCTTAAATCAAGAAGTAAAGGTTTCAACTTCTAGTGATCTTTTCAAAAAAGTGCTTCTTTCGAAAAAGATTTCAATAAAAATGACAATGTCACAGTATAATAATACAACTTTATTTGTGTATCACCTTTCATACACAGAATGCAGCTCAAAGTGCTTTTCATTTTAGAAGATTTCACACAATCAGGAACATTTAACACAATAAAAAAGGAGAGAATATTAGTAGTGTACAGAAATTCAAGCTCAACCCTTAATTCTTTGCTCCCTATAAGCACGCCATATGGCAACAGGGGCAAGGAAAAACTCCCATACAACATGTTTTCAAACTCAAAAATAATCATTTGAATAATCGTGATTTCAATATTGACCAAAATGATCATGTTTATGATTTCTCCCATAAACGAGCAGCCCTACATGAAAGGGGAAATTAAATTTCCCCTTTCCCCCCCCCCCCCCCCCCCTCCTAAAATATTTCCTATTGCATGGTGCGCTACATTCTAGAGCACATCTCCTCAATCAATGACAAAACCAAAAAGTCCCAACATCAAACAACACGACCGTCACATCGCCACGGCGACAGAGAGACTCCAACCGAGCGACCCCAGAGCGGGATGATAAAACCTCAAACGGCCACGCTCGCCCCTTCTCACTCTCTCCTGGCCCTCCCAGCACCAGGGAGCTCTGGCCACCCCCCCCCCACGTTACCTTAGCCTTGTCCTTCAGCGAGGCCGTGTTGATGAACCACTGCTTACTGGGCCGGATGATGACGGGCTTCTTGGTGCGCCAGTCGTACGGGTAGCTGTGCACGCATGGCTCCTCCCTCACCAGGGCGCCAGACTCCTTCAGCATGCAGATCACTGTGGGGGGGGGGGGGGGGGGGGTTCATGTACTACTGTAGCAGAGGCTGCTGAGGAACCAGTGCCCCGGAGGCCATGTCTGTACCTTTGTCTGTGCCCTCGTCCATGGCATGCAGGTTGGCCAGCTCAGGGCCGGCCAGCGCAGTGAACCTGCCGTCCTCGTCCACTATACACTCCTGTGAGACACACACACACACACACACACACACACACACACACACACACACGCCAAGCTGAAAGCAAGCCGTTTGCTGCACCTGCAGTAGTATAACCACGGTTGTTCTTTTACTTCTAGTGCTCTGTCAAAAAAACTTTCTGTAAATGTTACATGACAAAATGCTATTTAAAAGTTCCAATCCCCTTTATCTCTTGGGTAATGAATCATACTATACAAAGTAGAGGATAAATACAAATTGAATTACATAAAACACAAATCTTCCCTTGAATTATTCAAATTTAGGTATGGAATATTTGAATGTTCTTTTGTGAACCTTTTTGAACTTTGTTAATACAATAATGGCAAAACTCAGCTTAGTTCAATTTTATTTAAACTCAAACCCAATTCCGAAATGTTTTGTTTCCCATGACAGAGCGAGAGAGTCCCAAGCTCAGTTTGAGGAACGTACCACGCTCAATTTGAAGTGTGACGCCACGCTGAAGTCCTCCATGCCATGGGCCGGTGCCGTGTGGACCAATCCCGTTCCTTTGCCCATGGTCACGTGATTTGCCGGCAACAGGGGCACTTCCTTACCGGGAATTGTTGGGTGCCTGCAGATCCCACCCTCCAGTTCAGAACCTTCAGAAAGAGAGAGTGAGAGTGAGAGTGAGAGAGAGAGAGAGAGAGAGAGAGAGAGAGAAGGAGAAATGGGGAGAGAAAGAGAGAGAGCAAGAGAGATTGGGTTGACATGGCTGTGTGTATTACATCCGAGAACGTTCTTCAACCTGTGAGTACCGCCACAGGTCCCGTGCTTGGTGACCTCACCTGTAAAGGTGCCTTTGCTCTCCAGCTCGGTGCCGAGCAGCGCTGCCAGGCCCGCAGCGCGCTCAGTGGCCACCAGGAGCAGCTGGCCACTGTCGGCCCTCTTCAGAACCGAGTACCTTCAGAACCACAAGCATAACCAGGAGGTTAGTTACCAAAGAGCGAATGTCGGACTTAATGAGGACACAACATCATCATGTTCATGTTCACTGTTTCTGGAGGCTATCTGTATGCATCCTTGAGCAAAGTGACCTATTTGCTTCGCATGATGCTCCTTGATGACCTGTATCTGTTTTCACTGTACGACGAGTGTAGGTGGGAAAAGGTTGTATGTCTGTATGATGTTAGACCTCAGCGTGTGCTACCTACTGGGCATTGGGCATGTAGCACACAGCCTGATTGGCTGGAATAGTCCAAGGCTGGGTGGTCCAGACCAGCACAGACACACCCATCAGGTCCTCTGCAATAGACACACCATGTAAACACGCACATAGCATTATTAATGAACGTAAATGCAAAAAATGAAAATAAGTAAAAAATGGAGGAGATTGACGTGATATACCGGCTTCGGAGGCCAGTTTGGCTGGTAGTGTGTCAAGAGGGAATGTAGTGTAGATGGCTCTGCTGACGTGCTCAGGGTTATACTCTAGCTCTGCCTCTGCCAGGGCCGATCTATGAGGAGGATGACCAAATCATTCAAAGGCAGTGAGTAATGGACTTTGCCTTTGGGTGAGCAACACAGTTTGATAGATGCCAGACAAAAAACTCTTTGGTTCATAAAAAGGTAGGATTTATTTGTCACTGCTTCTGTACCTGGAGGACGGAGACCAGAAGACTGGCTTGTAGTCCTGGTAGATCAGCCCCTGTTGGACGACCCAGAGAGACAGTCAGAATACACCCATGTTCTGGTGTTTGCAGAAATGCACTCCAACTCCACAGTAATGCAGAGGTAACACCATCCCCTGATCTGATCAAAACTCCAAAAAGAAGGACGCTCAACAAACTATCAAAGGATTACTTGAAAACCTGAAAAGAGCTCAAATCGGCTGTTGGGAAACAGCCAGCATGTGACAACGCCCAGTCAAACATAAAATGATACAATCCATCCCAAACACCCGCCACCAGCTACCTTGCTGTGCATCTCCTGGAAGACCTTGAGCTGTGCCGCCTCGTAGGCCCCGTCAAATGTGTAGTAGCACTTGTCCCAGTCCGCCATGACCCCCCAGCGCTGGAAGGCAGCCTTCTGGCGGGCGATCGCCCTCTCTGCAAACTGTCGGGCTGGAGGGAGGAGAGCGAATAATATGAATTGCGACTAAAGGAAGTGCTTCATAGTTAGGGTTTCTCTGATCTAGGGGTGATGCCGTTACTGCACAACTCTTTTGAGGGAGACGGCTCAGGGCTGGGGCCTGGAATTTAAACAGCGATAGGGGCAGAGATAGGTCTAGTGTCCTGTTATGTTACGTAGAAATGCTACTCAAGAGGAAATCATTTGCGCGGGTGGATGAAACTTTCCCATGGGGGTATTTCCACAGGCCAGTCTAAACGGCGTCCATTTTGAAACCTTTGCACACACTTTTCGTAGGAGGTTGGCGTGTTGGAGGCTGGTCTAAGGACAGGATGTTTCAACTGGTCTTCTCAGAGCCAGGGCTAGGGTAGAGCTAGTGCAGAGCTACGGTACTGTATTAGCATCTAGCAACACATTTTCTATGCACATTGATTATGAAAATAATATGCATGATTCAACCCGCAAAGACCTGTTTACATGCGTGGCAACTACATTTGAATGCAAACATTCTTCATAATTACATCATCCAAAAAAAGGTTAAGAGAAGAATAGATGTCCTTTCCCAGCAGCCCACCACCGTTCAGCCCTCTCCTTTTGGCTGACCTTTCTGTCTGATCTGCAGGGGACTGAGGCTGCTTGGGCCCAACTCCCCAAGGGCCTTCAGCTCGATGGGCATGCCGTGGCAATCCCACCCAGGCACGTAGTGCACCTGCCGGCCCCTCAGCATCTCAAACCGATTACGGATGTCCTTCAATATCTATGGATGAACAAAAGAAAAGGGCGACTTTATCACGAAATTCGGTCAGAAAGTGTAACTGTATGATCTAGTACTAATTTCCCTGAGGCTACTATCACTTAGTTCACCATGCTCAATAATAACCTGGCATTGGGTAGGGTAAAGAAGTTTAAACAGCCAGCCAACACCCTGGAGAGATCACCTTATTGAGTGCATGTCCAACGTGGGGGTCTCCGTTGGCATAGGGGGGTCCGTCGTGGAGACAAAACTCCTTCTTCGCCTTCCTCTCTCTTTGCCAGGAGTAGAGCTCTGCAAACCCACACATCTGCACAAAACATTCATATGAACAGGGAATGGGGATCATTTGGAGGATAGCTATGTGACAACAAAGTAAATGGAAGTATTTATTATTAACAGAACGCAAGACATTCAAGAGCAGAGTGAAGGAATGACACAGAGCGACATACTATAAGGCAAGAGATCTTCTTACCTGCTGAATCTCAAGTTCCCGATCAATAAGCTTTTGTCCGGTTAGTTTCATTGGGAAATCGGTGCAGGGAAGTAGCACACTATCCCGGTACTGTCCCTGTGAAGAGCCGGCATCCACCGGGTTTTTTTTGCCTTCGGTTGAGCTGACACTTTGACAGCTGCGATAGTTGAAGGAGAGTGCAGGATGGAGCACAGCGCCTCTTCGGCGTGCAGTTGACCCCCATCTAGCAATCGACTGGCTTACTGCTGAAGTCCGGCACAGCAACATCGGGTGGTGAAGTAGCCAAATTGTCCGATGTATGTCAAAATAAATCAATGCCCCCGTTTATTTAGGTGGTAGAGTTGCCTAAGTGAAAGTACCGTTTAATGTCGACCTCTTATGTGTTTATCCCGGAAGCAATACCAGGTGGACACCTACGGAAGCTCACTAAGGACTACATTTAGAAACGCTTTTTGAGTGCCTTCAATTACCACAAGATGTCCCCCTTTCCCCCTTACATTACACATTTAATAAACTCTGATACATTGGATTTTTGTTTACTTTACTTTTAATCAAGAGAAAAAAATAATTTCTTCATCTTTCTTTCTTTCTTTCTTTCTTTCTATGTTGTTATTTTAAAGACTATATTCAACGTTATAGTTAACTTAATTCGTGTTTATGACTAGAGCAATGCGGATTATACAAAAGGCATATATCTTAATTTTTGTTATATATTTTTTGTGAGTGAAGGCCTATCAAAAGATTGAATTATTAGTGAAAAAAAAAGGAAGACCATAAGTCCAAATTATTAACAACTGACAAAATGTAACTGACGATTTTGCGTTAATGTCTTAAGATGGAACAGGTGGTTTGATGACGTAGCGCCAGCCCTATAAAGAATCGTTCGACCGAACATCAGTCACTCCCTTCCTGAAGATAAGGTACACTGCACGGCCAAAGAAGCACAGCAGTTTACAGGAATACCGCCAATATGAATAAATTGGCCACTTTTCTCGTTGGATTCCTACTTGCTCTGCATTTGTCATCAATGGTGAGATTTTTACAACTGTCCTTCAACATTTTATTCCATTGTCACTTGATTTAAATTGGACATCATTTAAAGATGGGTTAACGCTGTTGCTGTAATTAAGGAAGTTAATCAAAATGTCAATCTTTTGATTCTACACCTAGCTTGATTTTCTCAAGAATTGGTGATTAATGCAACTTTTGCAAGTTTCAATAATTTTAACTTGCTTGATAAAACTGGAGCTTATATATTTTTTATTATAATGCTGGCAGTTCAAATAAAAGTAATCCTACCTCCAAATAAGACAATTTTGTGACACACACACACACCCTACCACTGACCAACTTTTCTCATTTACTTTTTCAGGTCGCTGTTGATTCAGGTGCACAATCAACAGCGACCGCGCCCAAACCAGAAAAAAACAGCACCAGCACTAACTCCACCGGTGCAACCCAATCGACCGCCGTCACCAGCCCTAGTGGAGCGGGAGAGTGCGTGCGGTCGACCGCTGCTTTGCTGCTCCCTACCGTGATAACGGCCTTTCTCTTTTACGGCCGTTGCTAATTCTATCATGAAAACGATTGTCCAGCACTAAACACACTGCAAGGACTAACACCAGAGGCAGCATGGGCAACATCACTGGAGCAGGTGCGTCAAGCCAACCTCCCCCGGAGAAAGTTATTTGTTTTAAGGTCTGCGAACCTTTTTGTTTTTGGTTTTAAACCGAATAAGTAGCCTCCACAACAGTTGGACTTGGACGGATCAGCTGTTTTTGTTTGCTGTCTATTGTTGCGTGTCTGTACGATCGTCATGGACTAGAGTCAATTTAAATTCGCCCGTGCCTGGGATATCAACGATGTTGTTGGAGGTGCATTGTGGAAATTATTAATCCTTAATCATATATTTGTATACACTGATAAATGCCTCTATATTTGTATTGCAAATGTATCAGATCTTGGATCATAAATAATATGCCTTGCTTTTAGAACCTTTGTTAATAAAGCAACTGTACAATAAAAAGATTGCCTCTTACACTTATAGTGTTGCAAGTATTGGTTTTTGAGGGACTCTCCTAGAGGCTACATGGGCCTGGCGCATCCGGCTCTAAAGATGGTGGCAGCATTTTAGTTGACTACTCTGCTGCTTTTTTGTAGTGGTTCCACTTCATCGTATTCAGTTCCAGTGTCTTTATCCCAGCGTGTTGAACAATGGCTTAAATGTCTATTTGCTGAATTCTGCCTCTCCCACTTGGAAGTTGAAGTCACTTTTTTTCGTATCAAATTGCATTCAAATGCCATGGGTCATTAACTTGCAGGCGCAAGTTATCATTAACTTGGCTCACCTTCAAGGAAATGTTAAATGATAGCCATAACGTGACCGATGATTCACTAGCCTACCGGAATGGCATTTGTTGCAATGGAATTCACCTCGCCCCAATTATCCTTAAACACTGCCACAGATGCCATACAAACATTGGACCAGTCTAGAAAGAGCTCCTTGCTTGCTGAGCATTGCGTTTCATCCTGACTGCCAACAATGGGCCCATTGTCCATGCAGGCACTCTTATCTCGGGCATGGTTTAAACCAAACCGCATCCAAAGCACAATTAAGCCCTAGTCCTACCTGTGCAACTACTTTAACCCCAAAATCTTCATAGTTGTAATTTAACGTTAGTAAAACTACACGCTACGTACGTGGTGTAATTACACCTGATCGTTTTTATTTTTTTGTGCCCAAGGGACAATGAGGGGGGTTGAAGGTGGGGGGACATGAAGGTATGCAGGCGGTCTGAAAGGGGAAGGACACTGGCACTTATCAGTGATATGGAGCGAAGAGTCATCAAAGAGGTGTACCACCAGCCTAGAGCCGCATTCCATCAAACGGGTCTAAATTAATTCACCTATGAGATAGTCACTGACTTTTGCAATGTAGGCCTAACTCGTTTTAAAGGACGAAATCGATCTGAAACGTTTCTGTCGATGTTTCACCAAGGCATTGGTTACCAATCAAACTAATCATTTCGTTGCGTAGATTCTTCGAGCTATTCGTGTGAGCGCACCTGTCATGACGATAATACTAGCAGTGGCACTTTAGGTTTTTGTTTGGGACATTTCGTAAGTAGCCTACTTTGTAAAGGACGGCAACTTAATTTTCCGGACGCGACGTGCGTTGATTGTCAAAGGTTGAGTCTGATTTCATTGCTCATAGGAAAATCTCAGCCCTAACCCTCGCTGTTGCGCGTTCACGCACCGTGGAGCCATGTCCGAAAGCCATTTAATGGTAGCGAAAGGGGGAGGGCTAACATCCCCTCAAAATTGAGATTTTCGATGGGCACACTCAAACGCTCAAGTTCTGACTTGCTCCCACGATACCTTGCGAGAAAATGGAAAATCAAGAAAAATCCTAGGCAAGATGGCGGGAGAAAAGATGCGACAGGATGGAAAACCACAAATGTAAGTGTTTTCTATGTTAATAATCACGCCAGGGGCTCCGCGGCAGCCCGACCGCGGGGCTTTGCAGACCGGCCGCGGCCGCCGCAACCCGGCCGCGGGCAGCGGGCTCCCCCCAGCGGTCGGGGAGCTGCCGGGCTCATGTCGTATGATGTCCATATGTTCCATGTTCTAGGGACTCCAGTTTGAAGATAAGCTTTAATCCCCTGCCAAGTAATACAATAATTCGTTTTAAAAATGCTTATTAGCCTGGAGAATGGTGGATCAATGTGATATGGTTTCTTTTTATGAACCAGTGTATTTTTTCATTTATTTTGGTAGAAATATCTATCATTATATATTGAACATAACATGTGGCCATATATAACCCAGTTATAATTCCTTCTTATTTGTTATTTGTTATGTTTTCTTTCAGGGGATCATTGAGGCCGCTGCCATCAGAGCCCATCCCTCCATCACCTCAAGTACCTCTTCTGCATTGGTAGCCCTAAAACCCCCAGGAAGAGAGAGATTAACCATCCACTGATGGTTTAAAACCGACCAAGTTATTGATCAAATGTGATGGTTGATGCCTTTTTGTAATGTGCAATATTAGTTCCATTATATCACTGGTTCTTGTTTGTATGATATTTATTAGGGGTGTGCATCTCTCCTTTATAGGACGATCCGATACGTATCTAGATACATGTGCTACGATACGATTCAGGGACGATACATTTTAATATGGAATGATTCGATTCAATGTTCTAACGATTCGGTGCGATTTGATGAGATATGAATCAATCTGATAGATACAGTTAATATTAATTTGACGTTAACGGATTCATTTTGTATTACAGATTGTCAGAATTTTAAAAAATCCTTTAAAAAGTATTTGATTTGTTTGTGTTTGCATCTGTTTCAAGCCATATTGCCTACCTTGTTTCCTTTCCTAATCCAACCTTCCGGGTTTCTCTCAAACAACCGTCTATTATCGTCAAGTCTTAAGTAATTTGAGAGCAGCAGGGGAAAGGAGAACTAAGTTAATACAATCAAACAATTATGGATAATTCCCTGGCTTCCCCCCACCCCCAGGGCTTTTTGAATAGTTTTCTTAAGCTTTCATATCCGAGGTTAAGGACACTTCTCAAATTTACCTGCATTTGCTTTGCTGTGTGTGTGTGTGTGTGTGTGTGTGTGTGTTAAGAGAAAGGGAGGGCAGGCAGAGAGAGGTCTCATTTCAAAGCAGCCAAACAACATGGTCCCACGGGGTCCGCTGGCCACCCACGCCAAACTGAAGACCACCTCAGTACACCTGGACCACGGCACCCACCGTGTCCTCTGGAGCCAACGTACACCTCAGTGGCCCAATAACAGAGAGGCAGCACACCAAGTTACCAGGAAGCATGACCTCAGTGTGGTCTCCTTCAATATTACCAGTGTATGCTGAAAATGTAAATTATTACAATAGTTCCCGCCAAGTAATTTGAATAGACAAAAATAATACAACACTCTTGTGTGTTGTATAACATTATTCAAGGGATGATAAATGGCTATTGATTACAAAAAATCCCATATACAAATGACAAAATAGGAAATGGCACAAAAATTGCTGTAACTTCCTTTACCAAAACTAACCTGGCCAATGGCCATTATGTTGACACTCTTGATGCTATGCAGCATTTTTCGGGGCATTTCTAATGCTCAAAGAAGGGAGGTTTCATGTGAAAAAATAAGGAAGCTTAAAAGATTTGCTTTTATAAAATACCTTTTATGGAGGGCCTAATTGAGGTCAAACAAAAAAGAGTGCCGCCGTTTTTGTCATCCCATGGCAGTTCCTTCTCTTTGAGACCAACATAGTTCTGTGTTTAATGTCCTGTAACTTTTCTAAATAGCCATTGGCCCAGACGCCCATTGTAGTCACTATGTTGTCTGCAGTACAGACAACATAGTGACAGGCAAAAACAATTAAACCAATATAAAAATTTACATAATCCTTAACCACTGGTGCTCAAGAGTTTGGCTTTAGCTGTTTTTTAGGAGTAAAATCTGAATTTTACATTGTGTTAACTAACACGAGTACATGAAGTCCCACCAGCAGTTAAGATCAACAGAATAGCCCAACCATAGGATTTCTCATAGGATTTTCTATTAAAAAAAGTGTGGTTTACCATTCAACAACCTCTGTGATTCCCTTCCGTTTCTTGCCAACCCAGCTTCAGAAAAGCAAACTGTTACAAAGGCTCTGCAACATAGGGTGAACATACAGACACATAGCACACAACAGTGCACTTGCTCCAGAGAAACTCACAGTGGACAGCATGCAGCCAATCTCAGTCCCTCCTGCATGAGCTGATCCATGCAGCACATGGATCAGCTCATGCTGCAACCGCACAGCTCTTTCCCAGTACCCTGTTGCATTTTACAGCCCATTGCGGAGCCTCCTGCCTGGCCTGAGGTGAGAGTGATGTGGAAGACGGAGGTCTGTTCATACATTTAGAATACTACAAATTTCTTGTGTTTCACCATAGCACACTCAATACACGTAACACATTTTAGGCCCGATCCTAAAGTTAGAAGGTTATGACACACGCCTTGGTCTCAGAGTGAGGCTATGATGGCTGTTTGATGTAAAAATAAATCAAATGTCGGACAGATATTTACTTTAATAGCTTGTTTATCCGATTTTTTCTAGATTTAGACAATGATGGTCTCCAAGGCCAGATGTAAACATGTTTACAATGTGTCAAAAATCTATAGGAATAAGGAAAAAAAGAAAAAAAGGGAGCGATGCTGGCGTATAATGAAGAACAAGACTGCTCCTCTCCTAGCAAGGCTCCTAACACGAAAAACAACGCCAAATTAGATGTTTTGCAATGTAAATCTTGAAGACGTAGACATTCAAATCATTGTGAAGCCTTTCACAAACCTTTGCTCCTTTGGCTGAGCTTCAACCAAACAGTTTTTGTCATAACAACAATGAAGGAGACAAATGCAAAACTAAACACGTATCTTTGAAGTTTCCATTGGAAAAAGAAAGTTGAATACTTTGACTGTGGTTATCACAGTTCTTTTTTTCTCATGATAATTTCTTTCTAACTGTGATAATATCATTGTTTTATCAGTGATTGCAAACAATGTGCACATTTAATGTATTTTATTAACTATTTTTTTCATTAACATCAGCATCCCATAGATCAGATCTGACAATATATAAACAGTGATGTGGAGATGTCCAGTCGATGTTGGTGTGTGCATACAGACAGCGAAAGTTGAGCGAATTGCAATGGTCCTTTTAAGGTCTCTTAAGACTGATGGTGGCAAATAGAATATTTGGTAAAGGATATAGATAAATTCAGTCGAAAACACACAAAGAAAGCAGCATTTGTGACAACTCCCTGCTGCATTAGGAGACATTAGTTTCTCAGCATCTAGAGTGTGTGTGTGTGTGTTTTTGTATGTATGTGTCGGCCTGTGTATGTGTGTGTGTACGCGCATATATGTAGGTGTGTGTGTGGTGGGCTGATAGAAGGCAGAGACTATGTGTGAAGTAGGGTCCTCGCTTTGCTGTGATTTCATTAGCAACATACCCCCTAACCCTGGTGTGTGTGTGTGTGTTTGGGGGGGGGAGGGCAACCAGAGCATGGTTTTGTTCTGTGTGTGTTCTGTGTATAGAGGGCGGGACGGATCTATTTGTAGTCAGCAGTGTTATCAATGCTGAACGTGAATCTTTACCCAGTAGCCTCGGATTGTGAGGACAGCTCTAGTGGTAAGGTAACCGTATACCTGAATTGTTGTTAAAGTTTGTTAAGGAACTGTTAAGCTTACTACTGAAAGAAGGGTGTTGGAAAGGATCAGGTAAATGAAGCATGACTCATGAATTCAAAATAACTATTTCCAACATCGTAAATGGTGTTGTGAAGGTTTTTTGTTGCATGGCAATTCCCCCACAATTTTATCGGGGGTTGGGGGTAGGACCATGCAGTGGATACATACAAACAATGCAAAGGATTATTGAGGTCAAGTTGATTTTAAATATGCTTAACGCTTTCTCATCCACACACTTTTAATAATTCATTAAACAGTTTACTTTGTGCTTCAAGGGCTATAGAGGCATCTTGGCATATGGACTATAGGCAGCAGAATGTAATGTCTTCAGTGTGGCTCTCCTGAGATGAGATGCATGGATCCCTCTCATGGATACTGGCTACAACTACATGTGAATACATTTAAAAGCTTTTAACAAACCTTGGGTGATATTTATTAGCTGAATCTATTTTATGGAATACTTTCAATTTGAAAATCAAACAAATAAAGGTTAAACTGAATAAAGGCAGTGTATGTAGAATATTCTCATTGTAATGTCCCATTAATGTGGAAAATGTTTTATTTAAATAAATATTCTGCTTAGAATGAACCGTTTAAAGTCATACTTATTAAAACCTAAATCTTAAATACCACATAAAAAAACAAGGCCAAAAAAAAGAGTTTATTTAAGGCAAGTGGTGCCTCATGATCGACCATGGAACAGTTGCTCAGTGGAAAAGACAATATTTAACACATTCCAACCACCTAATAATAATAAAGGACTTTCCCAGTTAACCTATAAAAATAAATAGCATACCCTCAACAGGAACACATTCATTATCTGCAATGGAAGCTAATCATGTACACAATCACAAAGCCATGTGATTTGCAGTTATTTTTCACACTGATATCTGCTCAATGGCATTTTTTCATTTGTTGGGGACCTCATAGTTGGAAATTGAGGGAAACCCCACTCTTTGCTCGATCCAGTGTGCTACACTCAGCAACATTCCGTCTTGGAAGGCAGGACCTATGAGCTGTAAGCCAATGGGAAGACCTCTGCTTGATAAAGCTGTTGGCACAGAAACAGCAGGTAGACCTTTTTTTGGGGGGGGGAGGGGGGGAGATAAGAGTGAACAGTAGAAAAAAAAGATTCAGGAATGACTTAACTTCAAGGTTAAATACCAGCTTAGTTTCCACAGAAATAACAAGTAACCACAGAGATGCTATAAAAACACCGCTGTCCGCTCCTCCGACTCCACACAACAGTTTACACTTTTGAATGAATTTTAGCACACTCACGGTTCAGTCTTTAGTCTTTCCTTTACTCGCATGAAGTTAATACTACTAAGTGAGGGCTATAAATTAGGGATGTCCCGATCCGATCCACGGCATCGGTATCGGTCTGATATTGGCCCATTACGCTGGATCGGATTGGTGGGGTGGTAAGAAATATGGTCAGATCCGCGCATCGTGTCACGTGATAACAGTAAGTCGTCAATTAGGCGCATGCGCATGAGAGCTATCTGTTGGAAAACCATTGCCGTGTTCCAATATCCATACTATCCGTACTTACTAGCCCTAGTTTGTGTACTTAGGGCGTTCCAATTCAGATCGGGCGAAAATAAGTGTACTGAAAGGACCCGGATGGTGTACTCAAAACGGTCAAATCGCGAAGTGTGGATCGATGTACACTTTTCGTACTCAACGGCAGCCATCTTTGCTACGTGGCGGAAGAGCGCGAAGCCAGGCTGACCCAAAGTCGGCGCATTTTCTACATAGCCTGCATTAATAGTTATTTTGTAGTTTTTATAGCTGCTAGGCGTAAAGAGTTCACCGTTCAAAGCGGGATGTTTATTGCGGGGGAGGAGCCGCGGCGGCAGTCGTGATAGTAATTTCCGGTTAGTGCCCCACGGAGTATTCGATTTGGAACTACACTGACATTTGAAAATGAGTGCACTTAGCGAGTACGGATAGTGTACTCATGGAAGTATGGATATTGGAACACGGCACATGTCAGCAGTGTGGCTGTATTTCAACCTTGAAGAAGAAAAAAGTGCAACAGCCACGGCTCTCCTCGGCTGTTGCTGAGGAGGCGCAATCACGCGCCGTCACGTCACACGCACCAACCTGGCTAGAGCGGATCACAGCTGTTGTGGTAGCCACAAGCTTGGCGCTCATAAAAGCTAACCATTTCGAACGTCGAGGACGTCCAATCGATTAATGATAAATCAATTGGAAATATGGTTATTAATCAGGCGTTTTTGTGTGGGGACCCCAATTTATATAGCTAGAGGCTTGCTGCTTCTTACATATCCGATGTTCTTGCGGTAGAAGCTAAATGCTAGCGTAAACAATATTTTTCAAGTCATTATGGAAGCATATATGTAGCAAAATTCTAATGTCAATGCAATTATGTTCATTAGGTCGTCACATTATGCAATTGACAATTCATTATGCAATTTAATAATGTAATTTGAAAATACATCAAAGTGTATTTTAATATGTAAAGTGTCAATGAAATCCTTAATTCAATTTGAAAAAAGTTAAACAATAAAAATAGAATAACATTTTGTTAAATTTTTTGAGTGCCTTCATTCAAATGGATTGCAATGCACTTCGCCACACTCCGTGTGTTGCAAAATTTAAATGACATTTCAATCCGCAAAAAGGTTTGCAAAAGATTCTGCAAAGCGTATCAGCGAATCACGTCTGGGCGGGAACTACGTCTTATTGGCATCATGAGCAAAGTGGTTATTATTCGTTTAAGAGTAAAACAAAGTATTGGATAGATATCGGTATCGGCAGCTAGCCTAAGCTACGTTATCGGTATCGGAAGTGAAAAAGTGGTCTCAGGACATCCCTAGGCTACTATGAATAGAACGGGTGACCTTTATTTTAGCTATTGACTAACAGGGTCAATTTAAATAGAAATGAAACTGTATTAGGATGGTTTAGGATGAACAGCACTGCTCTATGTATGTTTGTTCACATACATTAGTGCATTAGCACGCACACATTTGCTTTTCCATTAGCGTGTGCCCCCATGCGGGGTCCGGCCTGTACCTGCTAGGTTGGCGGACTGAGTGAAGACGTCCTCCTGGGTGGAGCGCGTGCGGTTGTCCTCCAGGATGAAGTTGGAGTAGCTGGCGGCGTCGCTCAGGGTGCTGGGCGTCAGGAGCACATCCACGCCCGCGCTGAACACGTGTTCGAAGTCCTCGGCGATGAGCCGACGCACCTGCTGCGCCTTCAGGAAGTAGCGCTCGTAGTTCCTGAGGAGGTTAATTTGTTACGTTAGTTCCTGTCGAACGCTTCTGATTTGTTTGGGGGCTTTTTCGATTATTTTCTTTTGCTTGTCGTCAAATATTCTCTGCAAGTACACATCTACACTACCTTTCAAAAGTTTGGGGTCACCCAGACATTTTCGTGTTTTCCGTGAAAACTCAAACTTATATTCAACAGTTTTCAGCTGTGCTAACATAATTACATGATGGTTTTCTATTCTTCAATTAACAAAGCAATGTACCATTAGAACACAGGAGTGACAGTTGCTGGAAATGGGCCTCTGTACACCCATGTAGATATTCCATAAAGGATCTGCTGTTACCAGCTAGAATAGTCATTTACCACATTAACAATGTCTAGACTGTATTTCTGATTAATTTAATGTTATCTTCATTGAATAAAATAATGCTTTTCTTTAAAAAATAAGGACATTCCTTAGTGACCCCAAACTTTTGAACGTAAGTGTATGTCCGAGAAAGTGGAAATAACCACAATAACCGACGATGCTGATTATTTTGTGATGTCCTCCAAGTTACCCCCCGAGGTCAGAGCTCTTTGTCATTTGACAGGGTGAAAAAGGGTAGAAACCAAAAAGCTAAAAACCAGGCGCACTGTTGGAGCAGGAAGAAGTTTCCAGACAGGATCCTCCCTCGCACCACGGCGTTGAAGCCCTCGTGGCGGCTGGCGGCGTACATGGCGTCCGTTGAGCTGTCCTCAGTGCTACGGTGGCCTAACGGGGACACGAGAGGAAATCACATGATCGTCAATTACCTTCTTCTGTTAGAAGACCAAAAAAAAGGACGGACAGGTCAGTCTTCTGGTTCGGGAGTTTAACCCCAGCCTAAAGGTTTAGAGTTCAAATCCTAATGCCCGCAGCTTACCAGTAGGGTATCTTACTAAATGAACTCGAGGAAAGAGTCTCTTAATGAGTAAACAGGCAAGGCTTGGATAGCAACATTTCGCTCCTTAACATTGTACTGTAAATGTTTTAAATATTAAAAAATATGTCAAAGCAAAAAAGAGGAAAACATCAGGTCTTGTACCATACTCAAGGCCGTCGAAGCGTGCCATGTTGGACGCCACCTCGGCACAGCACAGCACGTGGTAACAGACGATGGAGTGCTGGGTGTGGGGGAGGGAGACCTCTCTCACCCGGGCCCCAGCTCCCTCCAGCAGGTCGGCCAGGCGGCTCCAATGGGCCAGGGTCTCCTGCGACAGGCCCGGAGCGTGGTACTCCTGGGGAACACCAGAGAGAGTTACGGTTGAGGCCCAGAGCCCTGGTCCTAACCCAGGATTCGGTGTATCCATTTTTCTATTGGGTCAGTGGGAGCAATGCATGTCTTTTTTTCTTTCTTTACAGAATAGGTTGGGTTGCATCCCGTAGTATTTCTTTTTAAATATCAAATGATTTGAAAACAATTCACATTTATTTTTCCATGATTATGGTTATTCTAAACGCAGAGACAATCTTCTAGAATGAGAACATCCTGAACATAACCTCAATAAATAAGGTGACACAGTATATGAGAGATAACCTCAACATCCTTTTCGACATACGCGTGACATTTACCAACAGTAAATTTGATTTTTCTCTTAAAGTCAGATTTAGAAAAAGGTAACCTTTGGGATGCCCACACAGAGGTTGTGGACGTCAAAGTCTTCAGAAAACCCTGCGTGTGACGTGGGGCTCTGCACCGTCGTGGAGTCCTTAAGGTCACGGCCCTGGAGGACCTCTGTGACACAACAACACCAGCTAACGTAGTTAAACACACCTTGATTTGTCTGTTGATGAGACCAAGTTGGTCATTTGCATAAGGGGAATGTCATAAAACGGTCAAAGAAATGCCCTTTTCATAGCATTATCCTCTCTTGACGATTGTAAACGTGAGTGGATTTAATGATTTTCCTTATATCTGCCGGTAACTGAGCAGGAATCAAGGCATACTGATAATGGTTACCAGTACCTCTGCTTTTGGCTTCTGGCACCGTCTCCCTCCAGAACTGCTGTAACATAGTAGGACTGACGGGTCTAAGGTTAAGACACAGCAAAAAGTACTACAAAACAAAAAATAAACAAGGGTAAGCCTCCTACCAAGAACGATGGCTGCGTCGCTGGTGCTCCGGGTCACGATGCCCGGGACGTCCATGGAGTTGACCAGGGGGATGAGACCGTGGCGGGACAGCAGGCCGTAGGTGGGCTTGAGGGCCACGGCTCCACAAAGAGCCCCTGGGTTACGGGTGGAGCCGCCAGTATCTGAGCCCAGAGCTCTGCCGGAAGACATCCAAAGCAGGCATGTATTAAGGTTACGGTGTCGGGGAGAATTCATAGCTTAAAACAAAAGCACTGAACTTCATACCTTGGAATAGACAGTGAAAAATAAACGACTGGCTCATATTGGAAATATGATGCATTTCTAGGCAAAATTGCATAAGAATAACTAGACCAAGTCAAAGAATGAGGGCAATTCACCTTCAGTATTTTCATAATTTTATGAAAACATCTGAATATTATATAACCTTTAAAATGGCTTCTTCAACCAAACTGGGAGAAAGTCTTACAGGAAGCTGGTTAGTGAGGTGACAGCTGCACAACTGCCACCTGAGCTTCCTCCTGTGATCACCCAATCACAGTCATCGTCCGCTCCTCCTGACTGCTCTCTGTAGGGAGCCGCATAGCTCCAGGGGTTCCTGACTGGACCGAACACCCCGTCTGTACTGCCTGATCTGGAGAGAATGGGCGACATGTTGGTCCCAATGCAGCCAGAGTTTCACAACACAACACAGACTTCCTAGACTAGTTGCTGCAGAAGCTATATTAATAAATGTACTAGCAACTTTAAGTTAATGGAATGCAACAAGTGACGGTGTATAACTTTAGTCATACCCCATTGCAAACTCATCCATATTTGTCTTCCCCACGAGAACAGCTCCCTGATCAAGAAGTTTCTGGACCACTGTAGCATTATATGGCGGGAGGTAGTCTATGGTACAAGTAAGGCAACAGGTTAATCCTCAATGAAGCATTTTGTTCACTTTTGAGCAAGGATATTGGAGTGTTTTTGATATATAGCCTAAACATTTCTATGGCACCTTTGAGCATCCTTGAAGCGCATGTGGTCCTGATATTCTCTGTGCAGAAGTTGTCCTTGACAGCAAACGGTATTCCATCTAGAATACCTTTGGGAGAACCTGAAAAAAAAGACACCATATGAATAGTCACCAGATGAATAGTTTAGTTAGATAGTAGTTTAGATCTGACTTTTTAGACAGTTAATGTCAGATCTGTCCACACCTTGGTACACACCTTGAAGCAGTCGACTCTCTGCCTCCTCTGCCTGTTTCAGTGCCAGCTCCTCCGTCACGGTGATGTATGCATTCAAATGCTGAGTTTTCTTAATGCGTTTCAGACATTTTCGACACAGTTCTATTGGGGAGATCTTCCCCTCCCTTAGAGCCAAGGACACCTGATAAAACAGTGAAATCAACAGACATTGTTTTCATTGTGTTTAACGGTAGACTTCATTTTATTTATTACCATTTTATTTGAGAAAAGGTTGGCAGCATACAGCTTAATGAAAGTAACTGCCTTTTGTGAGGCTTAAACTTGCAGGTTTGGTTGTCAGTCATTGCAGGTGATTATATGAACAATGTATTGAGCCAAACTAAACACTGTCAAGTTATATTTTATGACATGCAGCAAGGGCACTAACCTCTTTTATGGTGAGACTGAGCATATTGCCACAATATCTCAAAACCCAGCGATTTCCAGGCAACCTTTCGGAAAATGTGAAGATCAGATGGAGGGCGCCATGTTTGTTTCTGTTTGTAAACCCTGCTCTGTGATTGGGTAGCGGTTGAGGAATCGGAGTTCTGATTGGTTCGTGACTATATGGCAGCTCAACTCAGGAAGTGGCACTTTTACTCTGGAGTCCTTTACTCTTTTTTTTGGAATAACGTTACTGGAATATCAGGTCGCATGTCAGAATGAATAGACATGTATGTATTGCGTACATGCAGATTCGTTTTTAATACAGATTCGCATTGACCTCAGATGTAGCCCTATCTAGTGTTACGCCATCTCCTGTAACATTGGGATCGCTACCGTGCAGAGAATAACTCTGTTAACTCTTAAACAAGATACAATACTAAACATTTAAAGGAGTGTCACGATGAATGCTGCAAAACAGATAATGTGCAATAGATGGTTTCACCTGGTTAAACAATATAATGCGAGCTCAATGGTATTTAGCCATGGATGTCACAAAAGACTATTCAGTACTTCACGCAGCCGAATGACAGTCATGCCTGCTTGGGTGATTGACACATACGGCGGTAATGATGTCCTGCGATTCACCCGAAACGCAAGCTTCCCTATTCTAAACTACCCCAATGAGGTCATCGTACAAGTGCACGCAGCAGGACTCAATCCGATAGACGTTAGTATGAGAGGTGAGTAACAGCCTGTGATGGATGGTAAAATAGGTTTGAGGGTAGAATTGTTTCTGACATTGTTCATGAACAGTTGATGACTCTCAGTTGACGCCCTTCATTAACGGTAGTTGATGCATGTGTTGATGCATCCCATTTTTCATCTGAACTCAAACACATTGACACAACACTTCCGTAAAGATGGACAGAAATTGGCAGATTCGGAGTTTGCGGTTTGTTACGTATTTTAAGCACATGGGCTACCATACATAGCCACTAGGAAGTAGGATCGAACACATAAGCTGTAATTACCATACATAGCCACTAGGAAGTAGGATCAAACACATAAGATGTAATTACTATACATAGCCACAAGGGAGGCAGGACATATAACCTGCAATAACTATTCCAGCCACAGATGGCAGCACCTTTAGACAGGTGAGGAGGGCGGAGCCAATACGACACATAGGACACGCCTACTCGGTATTAAAGCAGGGCCTGGAGCCAACGAAATCAGAAATATCCGGCAGTCCATACTAGGGAGTTAGGTAGAGAGGCCTGCTGTTTGTCGCTCACACGCGTGTCCATACAATTCCCCTCCTTTTTTTCCTTTTTTAGTTACCATACCGAAATACTTTAACAAATAAAGTGAGTTAAAAGCGATCCGGATTAGACTACTTTCTTCAAGAACGCAACAGGTTCAATAGATCATCGGTGAAACATCGTTGCGAAACAATTGACACCTCTAGCTAGTTGTAGTAACCTAGAGAACCACCTACAACCTTGTTTTCATACAAACGAGCCGTCATTAGGAAACGGTGAATTGCATTGGCTTCAATGAGCTGTCGGCTTTCAGCCGTGAATTTAGGGACCGTCCGCAAAGTGCAAAACGGAAAACGACCACAATGGGCAAATTTCAATAGCGTCGCATTGACTCTAGAGCCCCATAACTTGTTCCATATAGGCCTGGCCTCTATATGGTCTTACTACAACCTTTATTTTTGAAAAAATATTTCTTCTCATTTTTGATGTCAATATTAGTGACGCTATTGAATTTTTTGCCAAATAAAAATTCCCCAAAAATAGGGAGAGATATTTTTTTCTAAACTAAAGGTTGTAGTAGGACCATATAGAGGCCATGCCTATATGGAACCAGTTGTGGGGCTCTACAGTCAATAATGGTGACGCTATTGAAATTTGACCATTGTGGTCGTTTTCCGTTTTGCACTTTGCAGACGGTCCCTAAGATCGCGGCTGAAAGCCGATAGCTCATAGAAGACAATTGAATTCACCGTTCGCTAAAGACGGCTCGTTTGGATGAGACAATGGCTGTTGCTAGTTCTGTAGGTTACTACATTTAGCTAGAGGTGTCAATTGTTTGGCAACGATCTTTCACTGATAATTTATTGAACCGCCAACTCCGAATCTGCCAATTTCTTTACAACTTTACCCAATTTGACGCAACGGCCTTCCTGCACCATAACGAAAGACGAACGAACGAACGAACGAACAAAGCAGATGTTTCAATATTGAGGTTGCCTTAGCCAAAAGTTTGACAAATATCTGTGTCATAAAACCACTAAGTTTGAGCTGATGAATGCACAGAAGATGGTTTCATGCGTACCACTAAAGTCACTGAAAACATACTACTAAGTAAGTCTCACTACTCGGTGTCCTATGTATGATCATATGATCCTAGAATCATACAACCCATAACTTAATTTGTTTTCTTTAATTTTGAACTGAATGTAGTCTTTGGGTCACTTGACCTCTCTGTCTAAAAGCCTTGGCGGTGAGAAAAAAATAAGAAACAATCCTTATTGATATGTTTTTTGATTGGCAGGTGGTTATGGAGCCTCCAGTCTCTCCATGAAGAGAGACCCTCTGAACCTCAACCAGAAGGGCAGTGAGTTCCCCCTCGTCCTGGGCAGGGACGTGTCCGGCGTGGTCATGGAGTGTGGGCTGGATGTGAAGTACTTCAAAGAGGGGGACGAGGTGAAGAGGGGGGGGGGGTCCTAATGTGAGGAGACTGTGCAAGATGGGTAGAAGAGGTTATTTTTCCAAATAGGGATGTTATTTCAGATTGCTGCTCTGTATTAATAATCATAACATATATCAGCCAAACAGTATTAGTGCTAGGTAGCGTATTTTACTAACAGCTGACGGATGGCTAGGCCATTTCTTACAAGTTAAACTAAAATAATAGCTCTTGAATCTTGCGTACAGCACCTTTTTTAATCAGTTAATAATCCATTTTACAACATGATTATCAATATCAACTACCAAAGTGCATATTTTTAAACTATATATGCATTCCTGCCGGGACTACAATAATATATGATGAATGATCTCACAGTCCTACTATTTGGTGTTAAGTCGCTTGTTAACAAGTCCCTTCATTTTATACCAGGGAAAAAACGACACTGTATTTCTTTAATAGGTAAGGATGTTTTTACATGTTAGGAATGGCCAGTATATTTTGTATCTACTGGTCCTTAAAATTTACATTCATGACGACATCCGTTGATAGGGTTAGACATCCGTTGATAGGGTTAGACATCCGTTGATAGGGTTGATATAGTCGCATTGGGACTTTTGTTTCCTATCTATAAACTTTGTTTATTCGTCAAAGCAGCTTTGAAATGTCCCTCCCCTTTGCTATTTAGATAGTGTTCAGGGAAATGTGTAGTTAATGTAACTTTTGTTGCAATATATGGGAACGCATAGATGCTTTGGCAAGAAGAGGAACTGAAAATCTAGAGTGTCACACATTAATGAGTACTGTGTTGTGTATCCCTCAGGTGTGGGCTGCCATCCCACCATGGAAACAGGGCAGCTTAGCTGAATTTGTGTGCTTGAGTGCTAATGAGGTATTGTTTGACTCTTTAACTTTCTCAGATTTTATGAATCCATACCATTCATTCAAAAGTCGTAGCCTTAAACACCTTTTTATTAAGAAGCATATATATATTTTTGTCAATCTCCAGCCATTTCAAACAGTTTTCTTATTTTGTGACCTACCTCAACTCAGTGACCCTTTTTATATGCATTAGCAACCATTAAAGTACAAGAAGAACAGCCTCAAATATGGTTAACGTTGTCTCACAGGTATCCCTTAAGCCAAAGTCACTGAGTCATTCAGCCGCGGCGGCACTGCCTTACGTGGCCGCGACAGCCTGGTCGGCGCTGGTCAACACATGCGGACTCACGCCGGAGAACTCTGCTGAAAAACGGTAGGAGGACATAACGACCATCTGCACTCACTCAGACATAGACACGCATGGGCTTCTGTGTCTTTGATCCAACAGTGGTGTGAATGGGCCATAATCACTAGTAAGGTCCACAGGTTAGATTATAAACAATAAAGGACAAATTAATTTAATAGAAAAAAAAATACTTAGATATGCTTTAAATATTATTAAGGTAGAATAGGTTTTCATTTTTTTCTTTATTAAAAGTCTTCTTTTCCATTTTATTTTATTTGGACACACACAGGATTCTGATTCTTGGAGGATCCGGAGGCGTTGGAACATTCGCCATACAGGTAATTCTGAGGATCGCTGCGAGCCAGCCGCAACAATCTAGCACAATCTCCAATGTTCAATAGGCGGTTGCCATTAGTTCCCCCAATGGGTTTATTTATGAAATATATCGAAAATGAAGGGACTTTATGAAGGAAGAGTCAACACTAGACCCTTTTCCTGTGTGATTGCCAGATGCTGAAAGCGTGGGGAGGGCACGTGACGGTGACATGCTCCAAGGACGCAGAGCGTTTGGTCAGGGGCCTAGGGGCCGACCATGTGGTCGACTACAGTGCCGGTTCCGTGGAGCTCGCTCTCGGCACACTGGAGAAGTAAGCCACCCACGCATGCTATTTCACTTTCAACAAATGAGTTGTAGAGGAAGTTTGTCAGAGGAAGTCGCCCCACTGTGTGGTTACGCAGTAGGAATTGCATGATTCGTTTTTTTTTTGGTGGCTACGGTGTCGTTTTGTATCCAAACCATCTAGACGTATGCATGCCATCAGGCATATGCTATCACGCATTTATTGTCGTAGTATATCAAGTCTTTCTTTTCAGAAAAGCTTTATTGGCATGAGAAATATACATTATATAAATACACCTATCTCCCTCTGAGTCTCTGTCTCTCCCTCACTCTCGGTCTTTCTTTCTCTCTGTGTCTCTCTCTCTCTCTCTGTCTCTGTGTGTCTCTCTCTCTCTGTCTCTGTCTCTGTGTGTCTCTCTCTCTCGGTCTCTGTGTGTCTCTCTCTCTCTCTCTCTCTCTCTCTCTCTCTCTCTCTCTCTCTCTCTCTCTCTCTCTCTCTCTCTCTCTCTCTCTCTCTCTCTCTCTCTCTCTTGTGTCTATCCTAACCATACCCTTTCCTTGCCTGCCCGCTCCGTCTCTCCAGGTTTGACGTGATCCTGGACAATGTGGGCGGTGACACGGAGAGCTGGGCCATAGGCCTGCTGAAGCCCTGGTCCGGTGCCAAGTATGTGACACTGGTCACCCCCTTCCTCCAGAACACCGACCTGCTGGGCGTCGCCGATGGCATGATGCAGACCGGCATCACCGTGGCCTCCAAGGCCCTAAAAGTAATCCCGCCGCGCTGCAGGGAGGGGTCAGTGGTCGGTCAGTGGGCCATCCTGTCGGCTGGGTAGGATGTCGGTCAGACGGGCGCCCTCACGCTGGGCATGGCAACAATGTCATTAGATTAGTGATTAATTAGAACCAAAACTCCCACAAAAAACAGCACCCCATGCATATGGCCACAGAACGGACTCAAAGATGCTGACCTCCGTGTTTCAACGCCTCACCTGCTCATTTGAGGTTTTCTTGTTGTTGAGGTCGGTTTCACTGTCGCTGAAAAAACCACAACTTGTTTTTGTCCACAGCTCTTTAAAAAGTTCTTCATATGTATATTTATAGACAAGTGCATGGGGAAGAAATTATATACAAAAATGTGAACAGTTAAAATAGCAAACATAAGTTGTAGGTCAATATTACTAATAAGAAAATCAAAATTCCTATTCCTTTTAATGTGATGAATAATGGCAAATTATGTGCCATTCATGCAATTGCCCATACAGTTGTAGTTTGGGAACTTCACTGATGCAAGAGTATAACTTCGGAATGAGATAGTTGCTTTTGGTTTTACTCGTTTTCTTCTTCCGCTGTGGTTGGTCATGACTGCCCAACTTTGCACTACATATCACGTGTGTCTGCGTGCGTGCGTTTCCAGGAAACTGACTGAGGCAATAAGTGTTTCACACCTTTTAGGTCAAGCACAGAATTATTTCTGACATGTTCATGAACAGTCGATGATTCTCCTCTGATGCCATACCGTGCATATATCCATATGCACTTGTTTAAGACTATGGCCATTATTTCATTATCTGTAACATGCACACATATATCCTGTACTGAATATATTGAATACCCTCACGCCTTGTTCACACTACATGCGTCCGTCAACGGATGACCGAGGGTGTGTCTGACGTATAGGGGACAAGTCTATGTAGACGCATACTGCAGACAATCAGATCGCTTCCCGCTACCGGCGATATGTGGATATCAATGGCGATATGTAGATATCAATACAAAAAATGACACAAACAACAGGTGGCTAAAAACAATCCAATCATCCCATCATATCATTTTTCCTGCTCGTTCCTGTTTGTCATTTGCATGTATCACATTAGTAAACAATGTAAGCACAGTTCACATTGCTTCCGTGTGTATGGGTTCTATGGAAAGTTTAATTTACATAAACATAGATGAAGATACTCCAAATAATGGCGCACTCATTGCCGATGGAGTGCGGCAGCTAAGCAAAGGTTTTTGGCGTTAACTGGCTATTCTAAGCGCCCCAGACACAACAGCGCCTCCCTGAGTGCCGCTGAGGCAATGACCCCCTTCTGTGTGAGAGGTTATTCTTCACGCTCGGTGTGTATTGACTTTTTCTGTTGTTGAGTTCAATGTTCATGTTAAGCTGCATATTTATGTGAATAAGGAATCGAGAACCAGATGAATTGCTAAAGATAGAATGTGGAATCTACTAATGTGTGTGTGTGTGTGTGTGTGTGTGTGTGTGTGTGTGTGTGAGTTCCCCTAGTGTGTGTCTGTCCAAGGCAGACAAGTTCCTGCAATGACGATTATCAATTTGGTGTTTCTAGCCTAACCGGAAGAGATGTAATTCCCTGAGAGGTCATATTAGGTCGCAAGCGGACCGAAATCATACTGTATTTAATGGGTTATAATATTGATGTATATATACTGTATTATGTAGGGTTTGATTATAACTCGTGAATAATATTTTATGATTCATTCTATTCATAATCATTTTTACAATTCATATAGGCCTATTATAATTGTGCACGTCTTGAGCCATCAGCTGGGTTGGTCGGACCGCTTCCAGTGGGGATTGCAGTATGGAACACAGCCGCTTCGCTGCCGTGACGCTTCTGTGACGGTTCTGGTTGAAATTAGCCTTGAGTTGCATTGCATGCACAAACTCACCCTTGCAGCAATGTAGTGCAGAGCTCTGCAGTCAACACCAACCACAGTGGAGCAAGTGAACAAGATGTAAACGGATTCAACAATCTCGTAGGGAAGTTATACTCTTTATCTGGGAAATCCCCAAAACTACAATTGTATGGGCTGTCACTGAAATGACTTGTTCTAATGTACTATGTTTCATACTATGTAGAAATAAGTACACGGGATGTTATTCCTATTTTGAAGTACATGTACAAAAACACACGATGGCCCATAAATCATCACATTAAAGGACTAGGAATTTTGCAAAACTCATTAGTAATAAAAAACGATATTTTTCCGATTGCATCATGATGTAGTTTAGGACAACATGCACACCACACTGTAATGCTGCAATCAAAAGAAGAGTCTTCAATTGATAGTAGACTAATAATCATTAATTGAGGTTATATCGTGTCACGATTTGAATGTTGGATGAGAAATGTTGGGTGCTCACCTGTGACTGGCTTGAGGTATCAATGTTTTTCTTTAGAAAGAGGAAAGAGAAGGAGGAACCAAACTTGTTTAGACTCGGTTGCAATCACTTTTTACTTATAATTGAAGAGAGCTGTCTACAGTCACTTATTAGTGTGTGTGTGTTTGTGTGTGTATTTGTCTTTGTGTGCATGTGGTTTGTAATGTGTATGTGTGTGTGTTTATTCGTGTGAATGTTTGAAGTGCTTTTGTGTGTGTGTGTGTGTGTGTGTGTGATGTACACCTTTTGAAATGTGGCCTGTGTCCACACCCAGTCCCCTGCGTTTTTTGTTGTGACCCCGGTGCACCTCAACATTTCCAGGCATCAGATCTCAAGGCTTCTTATGTCGCAGTGTGCTCACCTGTTCTAGGCTTGTGTTGATGTTTCAATCTAATGTAAGTGCAGTACAGAACTCCACCACTCCTCTCATAGCTGGTCTCAGCTCTCTGTTGCACCCGTGTCCCATATTTGAATTATTTAGTTGTTAATAATAGGTTATATCATTGTTTTTTACTTAATCCTGCACTTTGGCATTTTTCTACTGCAGCTTTGAACTCTTAACTCGATCCAAGTATCTCAAGAATAAAAGGAGTCAATCTATAAATAGACCCCCCCCCCCCCCCCCCTCCTCTGCTGAAGACAGTTTTCTGTCTGTCTGTTAACACAGCACCTGTGTAAAGGAGTGCACTACAGATGGGGCTTCTTCATACCCAACGGTGCCGCTCTGGATGACATCAGTGAAATGGTGGACGCCGGAAAGGTAGGCTACCAATACGCAGGCTAATATTATAATTATTATTATTATAATAAAAAACTCTTGAGAAAAGAAGCTCACAAAGCGCTTCACAAGCATGAATACAATCCCAGCCATACTTAATTAGAGGGCATAAATGGAAGAGAAGGAAGCCCCGGGCATCTATACAACTATTCTACTGCATTGAGAGAAAGCACAAGGGTGTCTGCAACTAAAATAAACCATCAAGTGTGGCCTCTGCGTGTGTTCCTCAGCCTTCTATCTTCGCACGCTTCCTCGACTTTAACTTCCTTTTAGTTTTGTGGGTGTCCATACTCTACGTCGTAGAGTCTACGACACAAAGACGTTTGAAAAACATCAACACATGCCCCACCTCTATAGACCTTTTTGTTTTCTACATACATACATACATACATACATACATACATACATTTTTATCCTCTCAGAAATCCCCATATCCGCAACACGATGCGGTGGTTCGAAAGAATTCAAGACTTAAGATCATTACAACCCGACTCAGGGTCTGGACCTTCTGACCGGTGTTTGACATTAAGTGTTTTTTCCATCCTTGTATCACTGGCATCATCTCAACATGGCTTTTAAGTGTCTCTTCACACCTTTTTCTCACCCACGTTCCTCCCTTCTTCCGGCGCCAGATCGGAGCGGTGGTGGAGGCGGAGTTCCCTTTCACCCAGGTCCCCCAGGCCTTCCAGAAGGTAGAGGGGGGCCACGCCCGGGGCAAGACCGTGGTGCAGGTCATCGGGGGAGGGGGGTTCCAGGCGGGGCGCTGACACACCCGGCAGGATAGCCTGTGTGTGAATGACCGTTGATTGGCTTTGGCTGACGCAAATGTTGGTTCAAGTGGGAGAAAAAGTGCTCACTTCCTCTTTGGAGTTTTGTAGTTGGAGTGGCTTCGTGAATGTAAATAATATTAAATGGTATCAAAAGGATTCATATTGTCTTGATTGATTACTAGAATTGGTGTGTGTGTGTGTGTGTGTGTGTGTGTGTGTGTGTGTGTGTGTGTGTGTGTGTGTGTGTGTGTGTGTGTGTGTGTGTGTGTGTGTGTGTGTGTGTGTCTTGTCAGCAATAAGACTTGATTTGGCCAAGTAACCTTCATATATGAACCTGGGTTGTTGAATGGGAACAAATCTCTGGCTTGTCATCTTAACCAAGATGAAAAAGGGCTCATCCAGACAGACTTTCCTGTATTGGTTCCACTCTGCCACTTTCTGGAGACCTGAAAACTGAAGATTATCCAGGCAACTGTATGAGAGATTAGAAAAATATTAGGCCATAGCATTCCTTTTTAATTTGAAAACCTTCAAGCATAGACTTCTCGGAAATGTAAGGAAGACCAAATCTTTATTCCTATGTAACAGTCATTCACATATTTACAGACAGTAGTAGGCATCAGCGTAGCGGTACTGCTTTGATATAATCTATACACATGATTAACGCAGTACCACTTAATATATAATCTAAACCTGCCACATTGAAACATGTTCAAACTGTACAATCAATCAAGTTTGATCTGCAGCCATGGAAAAATAGGAAAGAAAACATTATTTGGGGGTCATACATAAAACTTTCACAATAATGTCTCGAACACACAATTAGGAAACAAATAAAATTTCTGGCAGAGAGGATAGGTACAGCATCAACACATGTCTGAATTGGAGAGGATCTGGTCAATAAAAATGTGCAATTACTTTAAATTGTATCATAGACCTTACTCTTTGCATTTTATTGTTTATAAAAAAATCTGTTTAAAGTAAAGCTGAAAGAATGTTAAAAGTACCAAAATATTGCAGAGAGAGCTTAAGTAGCGACAACCAAGAACAAAAAATTCATATTTCTGGTTCACTCATGGAGTTGAAACCCAGTCCCCCTGGCGGAGCTGCATCACAGAGCACAGTCCCCCTGGTAGAGCAGCATCCTAGAGCGTAGTACACCTGGCGGAACTTCAGTGGCCAGTGCTAAAGTCTCGGAGAAAGCTTGTTTCCGTGGTTCCCTGGGCATTGTCGTTCTTAAGGTGTGCATTGGAGTTAAAGGGCTCCCAAAATTAGAGAATTTCCAATGACCATCTTTGGCTCAATTTTCTCTCATTGAATGTGTTGAGGATCACATGGTTCTTGTCATATTGTTGGCCACCTGAAAGATATATGGAAATGAGTAAAATATATGTGTCTGTACTGTTGAAAAATGTTGTCATGTTCTTGTTTTTTAGTTTCCAGTGATACATTTATGAACCAGTAGGGGGTGCTACTACAGTACAGTTCACAGAGGCTACAGGTCACAGAACCAATGAGCTGAAGACTCATTAGTCATTTAGTCAGCGTTATCAGATAAAAAAGTTTTTGTCTTTACAAATCAAACAATCATCTTGAATCAATTACGACAACAAATGTTTGTCTCTGACTGAAATGTTCCTGACTGAAGTAACTACAGTAATGTATCCCACTAAGAACCACAGAATGCTGTCTGTACAACAAAGAAAAATGGAAACCAAAGCCAATTTGATTGAACAACCAAGAGATGCTGACCTTTGACCTCCATGACCAGTTCTGGCTTCAGGTGGCACCGCACCAGGCCGTCGTGGGTGAGGTCCCACAGCTGGTTGTCCTTGCCACGCTCGGCCGACACAGACAGACGGCTGCCTGCCATCAGCATGCTGCCGGTGGTCTCCAGACAGCAGTCCTCCAGCAGCTGCACAGGAGAGCCCACCCATTACTAACATTACCATTTACTATAGAGCTACCAGCTGCATGAGAGAGCCCACCCATTACTAACATTACCATTTACTATAGAGCTACCAGCTGCATGAGAGAGCCCACCCATTACTAACATTACCATTTACTATAGAGCTACCAGCTGCACAGGAGAGCCCACCCATTACTAACATTACCATTTACTATAGAGCTACCAGCTGCACAGGAGAGCCCACACATTACTAACATTACCATTTACTATAGAGCTACCAGCTGCACAGGAGAGCCCACACATTACTAACATTACCATTTACTATAGAGCTACCAGCTGCACAGGAGAGCCCACCCATTACTAACATTACCATTTACTATAGAGCTACCAGCTGCACAGGAGAGCCCACACATTACTAACATTACCATTTACTATAGAGCTACCAGCTGCACAGGAGAGCCCACCCATTACTAACATTACCATTTACTATAGAGCTACCAGCTGCACAGGAGAGCCCACACATTACTAACATTACCATTTACTATAGAGCTACCAGCTGCACAGGAGAGCCCACCCATTACTGACATTACCATTTACTATAGAGCTACCAGCTGCACAGGAGAGCCCACCCATTGCTAACATTACCATTTACTATAGAGCTACCAGCTGCATGAGAAAGCCCACACATTACTAACATTACCATTTACTATAGAGCTACCAGCTGCATGAGAGAGCCCATACATGACTAACATTACCATTTACTATAGAGCTACCAGCTGCATGAGAGAGCCCATACATTACTAACATTACCATTTACTATAGAGCTACCAGCTGCACAGGAGAGCCCACCCATTACTAACATTACCATTTACTATAGAGCTACCAGCTGCATGAGAGAGCCCACACATTACTAACATTACAATTTACTATAGAGCTACCAGCTGCATGAGAGAGCCCATACATTACCATTAGTAATGTATGGGCTCTCCTGTGCAGCCGATAGTTCTATAGTAAATTGTAATTTACTATTTACTATAAAACCTGCTGTACTTCTATAGTAAATAGAAGTTTACTATTTACTATAGAACCTGCTGTAGTTCTATAGTAAATAGTCATTTACTATTTACTATAGAATCTGCTGTAGTTATATAGTAGAACTACCTGCTACACGGGAGATCATATTTTAGTAATATTAAAGTGTGTAGAATGTAGTAGCATCTAACGGTGAGGTGGCAGATTGCAACCAGCTGAACTCCCCCTCCCCTCCCAACGACTACGGTGGCCTGCACAGGCCTATTTTGTGTAAGGTACCAGTAGGTATTGCGAAAATATTTTTTTGTCAACGACAGCATCTAGTAGCAAAGTGTCAACTGACACGATTCCTTCCATGGTCATATCTTTTATGTTAGTGCCCTTTCACATTGCACGTAATTCTTTATTGCTTTAATGGTAGTCAATTAAATAATACAAGTCATGGCGTCAATATCCCCTCCATATTCATTAACAACCCATTAACACTTTCTGTTTGTCTACAACTTCCTACTGCCAGCTAATATTTTCTTAACCTCATTAATCACTCAAACACACACACACACGCACGCACACGCACACACACACACACACACACACAGTGGTAGCTAGAACCAAGCCACATATAAACCCCTTGATTTACATGAATAGGTACATAACAATAGCCTTGCACCTGCTGTTTCTCCATCAAATCCCAGTCAGTGGTTTCAGTTTGTATTTCTGACTAGATTGGTGACGCAAATTCGAAAGCAAGTTAAGCTATTGGAAATCATTCTTTTAGCGATGGGTCGATTTAGATTAGCACTCGACTAATTTCTTTTATAATAATAAAGAGATGAAGAGTCATCTAGCGGATGAAGAGCCATCTGGTGTCCAAAAATGACATATTATATCTTTAAATATTGTTATATTTTACATTTTTGTTTACTACTATCAATTTCAAATGTCGATCATCTCGCAGAGCAGAGCGATTGTACAACAGAAACAGCGTCCCCTCCGGCGAGGCTCCACCGAGGCCTGTGAGTGTGAAGGTGAGTGTGAAGGTGAGGTTGATGGTGAGTGTGAAGGTGAGTGTGAAGGTGAGCGTGAAGGTGAGTGTGAAGGTGAGTGTGAAGGTGAGTGTGAAGGTGAGTGTGAAGGTGAGTGTGAAGGTGAGTGTGAAGGTGAGTGTGAAGGTGAGTGTGAAGGTGAGTGTGAAGGTGAGCGTGAAGGTGAGCGTGAAGGTGAGCGTGAAGGTGAGTGTGAAGGTGAGCGTGAAGGTGAGTGTGAAGGTGAGGTTGATGGTGAGTGTGAAGGTGAGTGTGAAGGTGAGTGTGAAGGTGAGTGTGAAGGTGAGTGACCTTGCAGGTGAGCTGGCCGTGCTGGTAGAGCCAGAGCTGCTCGGCGCCGCCGCCCTCCTCCAGCGCCTGCAGCCTCATCAGCTGGATGTCGTCCAGGCTGCCCGTCAGCGTCACCACGCAGCCCGACTCCCGGCTCCGCAGGCGGAAGTACAGCTGCCTCTGGTGGGTGGGACCACACACACAGACAGCAGCACACCATCAGAGTCAGCCACAGCGGGCTAGCGATAGCACTGGCTTGACCCACACACAGCCTGCTGAGGCTTGTTCGAAGAGCCTTGGGACTGGGAGGGGACATGAACCCATGGAGGGGATGGAATTCTGTATATAAGCCCGTAGTGCAAAGGTTCTGTATATGCAACACATTTACTTCAGTCGGCCTAGGTCATTCGAGTTACGAAGCAATATCCTTTTTATGGTACTTGCTATTATTCCTGTCTCTCAACAGACAATACTGGGCAGTGATGCAATTTCTTTTGTTGTTCATGTAATTTATAAAGCATTACATTATTCAGAAAAATGGACATACAATTAAACTGACCTCTTGTTTACATAAATAAACAAAAACGTAACATCTGGAGTCAACAAACTATAAAAGACGTTACTACTACCAGGCTGGTCTATTCCATGCCCAGTGGTTAATGCGGGGTTCAAAAACCAAACAGCAGCCCCGGTTTGATAGTTACCTGAAGTAACGGCCGCAGAGACCCCACTTGCTTCCAGCCACTGAAGCCGCGCCAGTCCCCGATCTCATTGGGCTGCACCAGGATCTGCCGGCCGCGGTAGTTCCCCCCCTCGTACAACACCCACCTGTGGAGAGCACCATGACCATCACGCTCCTCCACGTTTGGATTCCAGTCACATTCAAAACGACAAGGCATGTACATATTTGTGCGCGTGTATGACGCATATTTATAATGGTTAAATTGAAAGCAGAGCAAATGCTGAACGGTTCGAGTGGCATTTTATGTCCTGAAGGTCAACCATCAAAATATGTAGAGTCATTGTAAAGTCAATAATAATAATAGAATAATAATAATGTATTAATGTACCGCTTTTCTTAATGCTAAAAGACCCATTACAACATTGAGTACTAGAGTTCAAAACAATCGAAACATTTGAATAAAAACATATGCTAAAACATTGAAATCAGCCGTTACGTACATTCCTCCGCCCACCGCTACGGAGCGCATGAGTGAATCCAGGCCCATCTGCCGCAGGTTGACCACGCCGCTGGTCAGGGCGACCCGGCGACCCCTACAGCCCAGCTTGCTGAACAGAGTGACCGAGGGCAGGGATAACTCCTGGACAGACAGACAGGGAGGCGGACGAAGAGGAGGACGATGAGGAACGGGACGACCAAAGGGTGATCGGACATTCCATACGTGTGACAGTTCACTCGCTCACTCAATGAAACATGCGCTTATCACTGTCATTCCTTCACGTTCACTCCTCCTATTCATGTCTTCTTTCCATTGCAACCGCAAGGCATTCTGGGACTTGCAGGCTTATAAGCATTGGTACAACAGAAAATGCATCTCAAAGCAATATTGAACCAACGTGATACAAATTCAATGTATTTATTTTTCCTTCATAGAACCCTCAGGACAGAACAACATTTTTAAACTTCATAGTGTTCGAATTTGAGCGGATTACATGTCCCCTGTCCTTGCTCTCAGCCCTATGGGATTTATTTGTCAAATTTGAATGTTTTCAAATCGATGTGAAATCGATTTGTTCCCTTAACCTTTAAGCCCCCCCCCCACACACACACACACACACATGCACACACAAACACAGAAGACCCAGAAGCACTCACATGTCCCGTGATCTGCATGGAGCGGATGGTGGTGTCCCTGGCCAGGTAGCCCATAGCCTCGGGACTCGGGTACTCCCCCTCCTCCAGAACATACATGTCCTCGGAGAACTCGGCTCCCTCGTAGGCTACCCAACTGATGAAGACACACACACGCACGCACACAGACACACACACGCAAACGCATGCACACACACATGCACACAAACAGAGACAATCAAAACAGGGAATGAGTTAACCTAGCAATTGTTAGTGCTCTGCCCTGGTTTCTATAAACATCATTACTGTAGCGACAGCGATAGAGAGTTGTAACTCTTTATTCTAACCAATATGCTTATTGCTTATTTCAACGTAAATGTAATCAAAAGGGGACAAAACTCAAATTGATAGTACTTCATAATAGTAATGATGTCTTTTTTCATCACGAATTTAAAATAAATCGTCCTCAATTGAGTGTGTTTGAAGCAAAGCAAGCAGTTTATTTTACCTGCCAGCCTTCACCCTACAGGATCTTGGTATGAAGTCTTCGTCCAAGGCCCCCACACTGTCTTCTAAGACCACTTCCCTTCCCTGAAAGTCCTCCTCTGAATAGAGATGCACCTGTAACACACATACACACCCACACAAACACACACACACACACACACACACGCGTACACACAAACACACACACACACACACACACACACACACACACACAAAAGCACAGATGTACAAACAATATTGGGATGGATCAGGAAAACTTGGCATCCACAGGAAATGAAAGATGTTTACAATTTCTAGGAATCAATCACCCAATTGGTTGAGCAAAACTCACCTTGAACTTGCTCGCTACTGAAAAGTCGTTCTGAAATAGCGAGACGCAAACCATTAAAAATATTGAATGATATGAATACTCAATCAATTTAATATGTAATGAATTAGCGACACTTTACTTATTAATACAGCACTAATGAGTCGAGTGCAATGATTACAACCTCCCACCGTCTAATGCGGGGATTGAACCCAGGACCCCATGGGCTAGGAGGGACGTACCCCTGAGACACTAAACTGTTAACAGCCTCTACATCATTCCCATAGAGTCTTCCTACCTGGAAAGCGGGCTGTATGGACCCGATCCTGAAGGCCTGTGCTCCCCAGTCCTCATGGCTTCCATACAGGCCTTTCTCCAGCACATACACCTCCCCGCTGAAGGCTGCCTTCTCAAAGGCCACCCACCTGCCGGGACACACACACACATATGCACGCATGCACACATACACACACACATATATGCACAGACGCACGCACACACACACACACACACACACACGCACACGCACACACGCACACACACAAACACATAAAGACGCGCACACATGCACGCAGACATGTATACACACACACATCCACACACACACACAGACACACACACAAGGACACATAATCAAGGAGGTGTAGAAGAATCACACTTTTTGCCAAAAGTGTGATTTAATTACAAACTTGTGTGTAAACGTACACGATTAAAATGTTAAACAGAACTCAGAGAGTTTGCATCTTGTTTAAAGGTTGGATTTTTTTGTGTACACAGCAGTGATTCGAGGATGGTGGAACGATGGTCTAAAACTAAAATGGTGAAATAAGTTTTTTACGTAATAGATTGCAGTTTTCAAAGCTGACTGGCTGGCCTGTCTAAAATGCCCACAATCCTAGAAAGTTCATTTGCAAATAAATGTTAAAACTGGTTCCCACCCTTACAGTGGAAACAGCCTCCTGTATTAGTAAGTCTGCACCATTCTTTGCCCGGAGGTCTAGCGGTGTAAGCCAGTGAAACCCACTGGGGCCGGGTGACTTTTGATGCCTTTTTACATAAAAGAAATCCTTGCACTAAGAAATATTTTGTTGAAATCACTGTGTGTAGATTACAAGACTTTTGTCGCACCGTTTGTTCATGTGTACCTGAAGACAGGGTGTGGCACTCTGCATATTTGCGTTTGTGGGCTGGCTGTAAAGACGCAACTTGGACACACACATGGCCAAAATCAAAGACAAAGGCATGTCTATAAACCTGCGCATAAGGTAGACGTTGGCATGAGAACTTTGCCCTTATGATCACAGGTAAAACATGATATCGCCGTGTTGATGTCGCCTGCGACCACATCACTGGTTGTTAACCACCCTTTGGGACTACATTTGGGACTTCAGACGGATCATAACTTACACTCCTCCCAGCACGTTGATGGACTGGGTCTTAGTACCAAAGTTTGTGCTTTCCATGGCGATGACGGGGTCCAGCAGGTCTACTTTGACCCCACGTTCCCCGAAGTCCATTTCACTGCATAGTTTGATGTGCGGTGACAGGAAGTCCTGAAGAAACGAAAAGAGTCAGAAAATGACGCTAGTCAGGGGATCGGCAAACCAACTTGTGCTCTTTTCTATCAGAAAAAAGCAAATGCAAATCACTCAAAATATCCTGTGATTTATCAACTGCTAAGCAAAGAAAGGCTGATAAACTCAACCATATTCACTTAATTACTTTACTACTATTTACACTAGTACCATAACTCTTTTATTGTAACTCCTCTGTTCCTCCTATGTAGATAAGCCTGCCTTGTCTTTCATCTTTTATTGCTCAGAGCTAATCTGTGTCTGACAGTGTATTGGATTAACTGAACTCTTTGATAAATACTCCATGAGGTTCATCTCCAGGACGTTGTCTTACAGTGACGATGGGCCTCAGGGAGAGCAGGCCGTCCTCCGACCCGCCCCAGTCACTGACATGAGGGTACTCGCCCTCCTCCAGGATGTACTGGCGGCCCTCCAGGTCTGCCTCGTCATAGCCCACCCACCTGGGAGGGAGGGAACCACCGGAGGAGCTTCAGGTTTAGGGCAGAATGCAGTCTACAGAACACTAAATACACACCTCTACCAGTATTAGTATGAAGAGTTTGAAACCGCCATTGTGATGCCAAGGAGAGTCATGTTAGGACAATATTTAAACTATTTATACAGTGAAATAATTGTATTTTTAATTTGGGACAGAGGGTAATGTATTTTGAAAACAGGAGGGTAATGTATTGATGAATGTATTAAAGAATTAATTAAGATTAGATTTGTTTATTTGTTCTTTTTTTTACGTTCCACCCATATCATTTGTGGTCATGACATCCTCTCATAGGAATTCAGCAATAAGCAAATACTTGTAGGGCATTGACTTTACCAATACAAAAGCACTCACAGGCCAGCCAGGATCTTCAGGGAGCCCACCGAAGACAGGGCCCTCCTCTCTCCCCCGTCTCCATCGCCCTCCTTTGGTTCTCCCTCCTCTGGTTTTTGCTCCTCCGGCTCTGCGTCTCCTGCTAGCAGGTCGTACGCCTCTCTGTCCAGCTCCAGGCATCCCCCCTCGAATCCAGGCTTCTCAAAGACCAGGGCCTGAACAGGGACCAGAGCGTGTTAACGAAGGGGCCCTAAAAGTATGCTACATTACCTGAGACAGTGTGCGTGTGTTTGCTTGTTTGTGTGTAAGTTCTTGCGTGCATACAGATATGCATTTTTGTGTATGAGTGTGTGTGAGGGAGAGAAGTGTGTTTGCCTAAGGGGTTGACCTTGGGTAGAACGCCAGCCATTCTTAATGGCTTTTTAAGTGCCAGTTACAGGGCACAACCTTAATGGAAGTATTTCCCACCTTTCTGTCAGTTCAATGTAGTACATGAGCTAGTCCCCAAACTCCAAATAGATTTCAGAGAGCAGCTGTCTCAGCAGGCAATGCCTGCATGCACTTAAGAAAATGCCATTGAACAAGCTACATTCAAATTATTTATACAAGCAATATTAACTAGTTGGTCATATGGATAAGATCACAGTTAGGAATATAATGACAGCTTCTCTTTCTTTCAGCATCTGTCATTAAAAGTGACTTAACTACGATTATTACTATCTATTTCTTGATATCGCTATTTCTTATATTTCTTAACAAATGCCCAAATGTAACCAAAGCCTCTGGAAAGGTAATCTTGACAGTGCGTCATGTTTCCACCTAATCGTTTAGCCTGAAGGCATAACTAGATCCCGCAGCAGTTGACACTCATAACTGGGTTCAGTGTGACGCAATAGATGAGCAATGATTATGAAATCAAAAGCTCTTTATGTTGCAAATCAACTCATTGTCAATTATGTTTATATTTTAAAATCTATTTAGATACAAGGACTACTTTCCCTTGGGCTACTACTGGACCCTGTACTGTGTGTTGCAAATTTGGTTTCATTTGAATTGTTGAGACCTCATTAGATATTAGTATCGTCATTAGTATAAGTATCTACATCACTACTTCACATTTGTACTTTTTTCAAACTGACCTTGACTTCCTTGGGGTGTTCCACCTTTATCGGGCCCTGTGAGAAACAATAACATGATTTGTGAGTCAACAATAATAATAAAACATTTACATGTAGTACAGTCCTCATTACGGCCTCAAAAATTGCAAAAGAAAAAACGTTCAATTCTTAATTTACTCATATGTATTATTTCTGTTGTTTCATTTGGTTCTGTGCTTATCATGTATTTGTTAATACATGATGTATTAGGTGTATGTATGTATGTATGTATGTATGTATGTATGTATGTATGTATGTATGTATGCATGCATGCATGCATGCATGCATGTATGTATGTATGTATGTATGTATGTATGTATGTATGTATGTATGTATGTACTGTATGTGGTGGATGTAATACATTGTGTAACCTAACATAGTGGTGTTTTTTGTGTTACCATGCGCAGGGCCCTCATAGAGCCGATGAAGGGCTGGTCGAAGCCCCAGACCTGTGGACAGGCATACTCCCCAGGCTCCAGCACCGCAACCATGCCTTCGAAGCCGATGTCACTGTACACCAACCACCTGTTGGATGGGTAAGAGAAAACACCCAGTTTTAAGCAACATTATTGACCATAATGAATTATCTTGGTATATTATATTTGTTCTGTTAGAATATATGTGTGTGTGTGTGTGTGTGTGTGTGTGTGTGTGTGTGTGTGTGTGTGTGTGTGTGTGTGTGTATTTATTAATTATTCCGAAACCCTACCAGAGAGCTGTAAAAAAAAAATCTGCCTCTAGAAAACGAAGGAAGGTGCTAATTACTCTGGCTCTTCGCACCAGGAGAAAGCCATAAACCAAGTAACACAGAGGCAAAACAGAATAGCAGTTCACATTCTGTGGCTCTCCCTGGCACAAGCCTGCATTTTGAATGTCGTACTGGTGTAAGGAAAAATCCTGCTAGCTGGCTTTCACACTTTTTCGATACTTCTTTTGAATATTGCAGACAGAATAAACAGAATAAAAATATGTATTCTTAATGACTTTTTACTTTAGCTTATCCATTCACACTGTAATTAGCATAACCTCTCTCTATTGACTACAACACAGTATTCAATGTTTGAAGGTGAACCCGCATTGGGTTTATCCCCAGACGCTCACTCCCTGGTCCCTTCTATCAATATCAGTGGTGCTGTTTCAGGAGAACTTACACCCCGGACTGGACCTTGATGGAGCCTGTGGTGGGCGGTCTGCCGAAGGAGCCCAGCTCTACAGTGTCGTCGCAGAAGGACGTCATCAGGCCCATCCCGTTGACCTCGGCGAACATGTCGATGCGGGGTATGCTGTAGTCCTGTCAAATAGGGACGGAAATGCTTTTTGAAATGTGGCTTCGTTAATGATACTTTAGGATCATATTTAAATATCTTTTAATAACTTAGCTTTAAAGGAAAAAAAATGTCTACACAATTATTGCATGTTGTACATCCTTACACTTAAAAATAGTAATTATCATTGTGTAGCGTCTTATCCTAGCTCTCTTTGTTGTATACGGGGAATGGGTTAACCATTAATTGTTAGTGCTTAGCACTTGGTTCTATGAACCTCAATACTGTACCGACAGCGATATATCGTTTCTCTTTCTTCGGACAAATGTCCTTATTGCACTTAATAAGTCCCTTAATGCCCTCAATTAATTGTTATTATTTCTACATCACAAAAAAGACTACAACAATTGCAGAACCTTTAGTGGCCCAGGGGAAAGTAGACAGAAACTACGTGAACGAAAAAAAGCATGGACATGCACTCACCCTAACAACCAGGCGAATAGATCCTATCACCATGGGAGCAGTCGGAATGGGTTGGCCCCCGGGATCGAGCGGCATGGGGGTTTCCTCCTCGGTCCACATGTTCACTAGGTGATCTGTGGGGCCTTCCTCCAGAGCAATGGTGCGGCCCAGGAACCCAGGCTTTTCATACAGCATCCAGCTTTTTAAAACAAAGATAGGCAGGAAATGGAACGCTGTCTTCAAAGCACATTTTGCCAAAGGGCCTGCTCAAACCTGCATTGAATTTCATTCATTATTTTGGTTGTACACAGAGCTAATCCGGATGTTTGACTATAGATCATGCAGGTAACTTTCCACTTCGAAACCACGCAGCAGGAATGTGAAACTACAGAAAACATGGTGGCACTTCCTACCATCCTCGTGTAACTTTGACGGAGATGATGGGCGACAGGGCCATGGCGGTGGCGTCCTCCTGGTCACAGAGGAGCTCGTAGGCCTGCCCTCCGAACTCCTCAAGCTCATGGATGACAATCTGAACCAGGAAGCATTGATATTGATATAATATACAACAACAATATATTGAGTATCACTATTGGTGAATGAAAAAGCCATTGGATTCCTACCTTTCCGGGTCTTTTGTGGAACCCTCGTGCTTCAAAAGGTTTCTAAAACGTAAACAGGGAACATTTAAATTAGCTTCAGCTGGAGTTCTTGGTTTTAATATTTGTTTTTGTTCTACTTAAAAACAAGAATGTTCACAACATTAGGGCTAACAACGTGGTACAGATTAGATTTCCGACAGGCAAACATGAAAAAGCCTTTTGCACAGGCATGCTTTATTTTAATGTGTCTAGATCTAATCTATACTTAGGGAAGTTGGGATTTCTAGGGCTAGCAACATGATTTTTTCATCTGTCTTCACATGCAAGAGTTTGTAACGCAGGTAAGCTTGGAATGTTAGTGTCTTCTAAAACAAGCAATCAGTTCTGTTGATAGGGGACTGGCAAGGTAATATCTCCAATGTTCTACAGGTGAGGACAACTTTACAGCCTCTAACACGTCAAAACCCATTCACCTACAAGAATGACTCAATTGTTGGTAGTGAGCACGCCTAGGAAAGCCATTCCCTCTATGCACACAGTTATCATACATTTACCATCCTACACATGAACAATAATCAGCATCTAAAACCGACTAAACTCAAACTAAGTAAAGTCAGAAATAAAAGTTGAATTGCCAAAATATTAAGATTCTCACCTTAGGTTTGACAGCAGCGGCTCTATTTATAGGGATGTTCTGGAACTGTTTTTTTTTAGGTGTTAGTCCTGCAGTGCCCTTTAGTCCCTTGTCCACGTTAGCACTCTGAGCCACGTCCATAACAGTGCCTGTAGCTGTAGCTTTGGCCTTTCCTGTGGGATGACTAGCCTGTTGGGATCCTTGCGGGGTCTCCGAGGTCCTTTTGTTGGTTTCCAGATATTTCTCCAAATGATCCGACAGCTTAATCTCAGAGAAGGACGGAAGGGAGGGAGGAGAGGTAGGGTTGGCGAGTGAGTCACTGGCTGCACCTTTTCCAACACCCACAGCGGGCAAGCCTGTATCTCTGCCTTTCGCGCCTGAACCCCCTGGCTCCTCGCCAGACAGAGCTAAAGAAACAATCCCCTGTTTTCCCGTGGAAAGAATGCTGTCTCCTTGGCCAGATGCAGCTGTGCTATTTGTGGCGGTGACTTCCTCCCTGACTTTTCTGGTGGTCTTGGGGGCGCTCATCAGGCTGGAGAGGATACTTTCTAATCTAGACTGAACCTTTCCAGGCTCTTCTTTGCTCCTCTCATCTCGCTGATCTCTGGTGCCGTCACTCTTCCTCTCCTTTTTCATCTGCCCCTTGTCCTTCTCCTCAGGCAGTGCTTTCTCCCAGTCAAGAGCACTCGAACACTTCATGGCTTTGAAAATAAAGCTCTCTTCTCTTTCTGCACGTTTTGGTGGATTCTTCACATCCCTTTCTTCTGATTTCTGCTTTATAACCCGAGCCGGCGACAGGTCCCTGTAGTCTGGTGTTTGTTTCCTCAGGCCAAATGTGAACTGGGCCGGGTCGAGCACTCTCTCCATACGGTCTTCCTTGATGACCGGTAGAGCAAACGGTGGAGACAAACCTCTGATATATTTAAGCTTCCTCTTCTGAGGATGCGAGAAAGGAATACTTCCCTCCTTGATACTCCTGATGAAATCATCAAAAGGCTCTGTGTCTGGCCGTCTGTCGTGTTCTCCCTCATTGTCAAGTTTGGGTCCTGGTTCTACATCTAACCAGTTGGAGGGCGTGTCTGTGTGGCTGAGTGGCAGTGCGGCATTGGCCTGTGTTGATGACTCATTCGTTTTCCCTATATCTGTGTCGCTTCTCACCAAGCTCTGAGCTTTTAGGGCTTTTGATTCATGTGTAGGTTCTGCCTGTGGTTTGATGCTGTTCTTTGAGGCAGCATTGTGTTTTAGTTGGATGTCTTTGTCCTTCACTCCCGTGGCTTTGGTAGAAATAACAGTCTTTTGATTTTGTGCTTCTGCGCTCATCTTATTTGGATTCTTCAACTGATCTCTTTTCTCTTTAACTTGGTCTTTTTGATTCTGTGCAACTGCGTTGGAGGTGAATGTGGGTTGTGGTTTTAAATCAACAGTAGGCCCCGTTTGTTCAAGGACAGGTTTCCTATTATCTCCCTGTACTTTGCCTTTCCTCTCCTCCACACGCCTGTTTTCTACTAATGTTTCTGTTCCCAGTCTAAAGTCCGACTTTGCGTATTTGGCTTCTATTGATAGACCAGGGGGTTCCACAAGTTTTATATTCTTCTTATCTTGGGGTTCATTATGGGGTTTTGTTGTAATTATGGGGTCCTGCTTAGGAATAACTTTAGGATCTTTATCCCTTACTAAGATATCCACCACCATGTTGGCTGTTGATGACTTACCAGTTTGCACTTCTCCCATGGCAAATCCATCCTTTTGACCATCAGTGTTCATGGCTTTTGGTTTTTGTATAGAAACCTTATCAAAGACTGTGGTTTCCGTTAAGACTATGTCAGCTTTGTTTGGAGTTTTCTCTGTAGTGTCTTTCAGCTTTTCATGTTTTAATGGAATTGTTTTAGGTTCCTGTTTAGTGAGGGTCTTAGTGTCAGCAGTGGTCACTTTCGATGTGTGTGTCGACTTCACCTGTGACTCTGAGCCTTCCTCTGAAAGAAGCTTGGGTTTTGAATTAACTATGTTGACCGTTTTTTCAATGACAGGATTTCTGTTATCTCCCTTTTCTTTGCCCTTCCTCTCCTCCACCAGAGTGTTTTCTATTATTGTTTCTGTTCCCAGCCTGAAGTCTGAATTTGAGTATTTGGATTCTGTTGATGGACCAAAGGGTTCCACTGGTTTTATATTCTTCTGATCTTGATGTTCCATAATTATGGGGTCATGCTGAGGAATAACTTTATGATCTTTATCCTTTGCTGAGGTCTCAACCCCCAAAATGTCTGTTGATGACTCATCGGTTTTCCTAGCTCCATTTCCAAATCCATCCTCCTTAGCCTCAGTGCTCATGGCTTTTGGTTTTGGTTTTAAATCAATTTTAGAGACTGGTGTTTTCTCTGAAACTTTGTCAGCTTTATTTGGTGTTTTATCTGTAGTGCATGGCAGCTTTTCCTGTTTGATTGAAATTGTTTCGGATACCTGGTTAGTGAGGGTCTTCGTTTCTTCTTGAGTCGCTTTGGATGCGTGTGTCGTCTTCGTATGTGACTCAGAGCATTCCTCTGGAAATAGCTGGGGTTTTGAATCAACTATAGTGACCGTTTGTTCACCGACAGCTTCTGTGCCTTTCCTCTCCTCCACAAGACTGTTTTCTAAAACAGTTTCTCTTTCCAGACTTGAGTCAGACTTTGGATAATTGGCTTCAGCAGAGGGTTCCTCTGGTTTAGGAATCTCATGACCTTGACTTTGAGTAACAATGGTCTCGATCTCCGGCTTAGGACGATCTTTAGATGGAATTGAATCCTTTACTGCAACCTCAGTGTTCAAGGCTTTTGTTTCTTGTAACGATTCCATCACTAAGACTGGTTTCTCGGTTAAAACTTTCTTAGAGTTGCTTATTTTATCAGTGTCTTTCAACTGTTGAAAGGACTGAGCTTCCTTCTTCAGACTAACTTTAGAATTTGTGTCCTTTGCTGTGTTCTCAGCCCTCAAAATTGGTGACTTCATCTGTGAATCTGTGTTTATTTTCTCCTGTCTTCGATTTTTATCACAATCCCCCTTTAGAACATCAGTGCTGATAGCTCTACTTTCTTCCTTTGCATTTACCAGTGCATCTGGGGCTGTCTCAGGTTCAGGAATCTTCTGACCTTGAATAATGATGGTCTTAATGTCCTGCTTAGGACTTTCTTTAGATATTGAGTCCTTGACTGTGGCCTCAGTGTTCAAGGTTTTTGTTGCTTGTGACGATTCCACCACTAAGACTGGTGTCTCGGTTAATACTTCCTTAGCTGTGCATGGTTTATCTGTAGTGTCCTTCAACTGTTCATTTTCAATTGCTTTTGGTTTGGATTCTGGTTTAGTGAAGGTCAGAGGTTCTTCTTGAGTGCCAGTAGCTGTCGCTTTCGATGTGTGTGGGGACTGCATCTGTGAATCTAGGCTTACCTTTGAAAAAGGGGTTGAATCACCAACAGTGACAATTTGTTCAAGGACAGGCCTCTTACTTGCTCCCTGGTTTGTGCCCTCCTGTTCTTGAATAATTATGGGTTCCTTCTTCGGACTAACCTTAGAATCGATGTCCTTTGCTGTGTTCTCAACCCTCAAACTGTCTATTGAAGACTCCTTCAGCTTTCCACCCTTTTTGAAATCCTCTTCCTGTTTAGAGGTTGACACAATCTTAACATTGTCAGTGGATATACTACATTTGTCCATGTTTTCTGTGTTTATCTCATCCTGTGTTACAGTTTTTTCACAATCCCCCTTTAGAACATCAGAGCTGATAACTTTACTTCCTTGTTTTTCATTTGCCAGGGAATCTGGGGCTGTCTCTGGTTTAGGAATCTTCTGACCTTGACCTTGAATAACAATGGTCTCAATGTCCTGCTTAGGACTATCTTTAGATATTGAGTCCTTCACTGTGACGTTATTGTTCAAGGTTTTTGTTTCTTGTGATGATTCCATCACTAATACTGGTGTCTTGGTTAATACTTCCTTAGCGGTGCTTGGTTTATCTGTAGTGTCTTTCAACTGTTCATGTTGTATTGGTGTTGGTTTGGATTCCGGTTGAGTGAAGGTCTGAGGTTCTTCATGAGTGCCAGCAACTCCCACTTTTGATGCGCTTGGTGACTTCATTTGTGAATCTAAGCTTTCCTTTGAAAAAGGTTTTGAATCACCCACAGTGACAATTTGTTCAAGGACGGGCCTCTTACTTGCTCCATGTTCTGTGCCTTCCTGTTCTTGAGTAATCATGGCTTCCTGCTTAGGACTTACATTGGAATCTGGGTCCGTTGCAGAGGTCGCCATCCTTAAAATGTCTGTTGATGACTCAGAAGTTTTCCCTGCTTCTTTTACAAATGCATCCTTCCGAGAGTCAGTGTTTACGGCTTTAGTTGTTTGCGTTGAATCCATCTCCAAGACTGGTGACTTGGTTTCCTCGTGAGTAAAGGTCTTGATTTCAGTGGTCGTCACTTTCAATGTGTCTGTTGATTTTTGTGAGCTCTCCTTTGAAAGGACAATGTCATCTCCTTTTCTCTCATTTTTACAGAGCTTTTCAGTTGTCAATGAATCCTCTTTCTTGAAGGACATAGGTTCCTCAGAGGATAAACTACATTTAATCTGGCGTTCTGTGTTTGTCTTCTTGTGTGCTGAATCCTTTGTATCATCCTCCTTTGGAACATCTGTGCTGATTTCAGATTTTTGGATCTTCTGATCTTGGCCTTCAACAATAATGGTCTCCTTCTTTGGACTTAATTTGGAATCTGTGTCTTTCATTGAGGTCTCAACCCTCAAAATGTCTGTTGATGATTCAGCAAATACATCTTTCTGAGTATCAGTGTCCACAGTTTGTGTTTTTTGTGATGAATCCACCACTGAGATTGGTGTCTCCATTAAAACTTTGAAAGCTTTGTCCTGTGTTTCAACTGTTGTGTCTGTCTTCAAGGCCCCCGAGTCCTTGATTGTGCTTGACCCAATGGCAAGAGTTTCAGAGAATGTACTCATTCTGTCCTTGATTTCTGCGTCCACTTTCTCCTGCCCTAAATCCTTCTTACTGTCCTCCTTTGGAACATCAATGCTGATATCTGTCATTTTTTGTGTTGAGATAACCAGGGAGTCTGGGGTCTTCAATGGTTCTGGAACGCTCTCATCTTCACATTCAATAAGAGCAGGCTCTTTGAGGTCCTGTTTTGGACTAACTTTAGAATCTGTGATCTTTGCTGAGGTTAAACTTAATTTATCCTGGCTTTCTATGTTTATCTTCTCGTGTGCTGAATCCGTTTTATAATCCTCCATTGGAACATCTGTGCTGGTAACTGTCATTTTCTGGGATGCGTTCACAATGGAATCCGGGATCTTTTCCGAATTTTGGATCTTCTGACCTTGGCCTTCAACAATAATGGTGTCCTGCCTTTGAAAAAATGTAGAATCTGTGTCTTTCATTGAGGTCTCAACCCTCAAAATGTCTGTTGATTCAGCAACTACATCCTTCTGAATATCAGTGTCCACAGTTTGTGTTTTTTGTGATGAGTCCACCACTGAGTTGAGTGTCTCCATTAAAACTTTGTTAGCTTTGTTCTGGGTTTCGTCTGTTTTGTCTGTCTTAAAGGCCCCCGGCTCCTGGATTGTGCTTGACACAATGGCAATAGTTTCAGAGAATGTACTCATTCTGTCCTTGATATCTGTGTCCATCTTCTCCTTTACTAAATCTTTCTTGGAATCCTCCTTTGGAGCATCTGTGCTGATATCTGTCATTTTCTGTGTTGAGATAACCAGGGAATCTGGGCTCTTCACTGGTTTTGGAACGCTCTCATCTTCACATTCAATAACAGCGAGTTCCTTGAGGTCCTGCTTTGGACTAACTTCAGAGTCTGTGTCCTTTGCCGAGGTCTCATGCCCCAAAATGACTGTTGATGGCCTCTGTGTTTTTGCTGCTTCTTGAGCATCAGTGATCATGGCTTTCCTTTCTTGTGATGAGTCCATCTCTAAGGCTGGAGTCTTTGTTAAAACTGCATTAGCTTTGTGTTGTTTTTTATCTCTAGTGTCTTCAAACTGGTTAGATTCCCGTTTGGTAAAGGCCTTGGATTCTTCTTGAGCGTCAGCACGCATCACTTTCAATGTGTGTGTTGATTCCATCTGTGATTCTGACCTTTCCTTTGACAATATATTGTAATTTCCCTTTCTCTCGTTTTCATTACATTTTTCAGTTATAATTAAAACGTCTTTCTTGAGGGCAATCAATTCTTTTTTAGTGCTTGATACAAATTCTTTGTTTTCAGAGGATGAAGTTCCTTTGTCCTGGAGTTCTGCATTGATTTTTCCAAAGTCTTCCTTTAGAACATCAGTGCCGATAGTTGTCATTTTTGGGGTTGCGTTCAGCAGGGAATCTGGGGCGGTCTCTTGTTTTGGAATCTTCTGATCTCGACTTTGAACAATGATGGTCTCAATGTCCTGCTTAGGACTAACTTTAGAAACTGTTTTTTGAATCTCTAGATCCGGATGTTCAATAACTATGTGGTCCTTCTTATGACTAACTTTAGAATCTGTGTCCTTCGATGAGGCCTCAAGCCCTGAACTGACTGTTGACGACTCCTGTGTTTTTGCGGCATTCACAGCTCTTGTTTCTGAGTCCATTACTAAGACTGGTGTCTCTGTTGAAACTTCATTAGCTTTGTGTTCTGTTTTAGCTGTAGTGTCTTTGTTGGATTCCAGTTTAAGAATGATTTGGGTATTTTCTTGAGTATCAGTAGTCTTCACTTTCAAAGTTTGTGTTGATTGCATCTTTGAATCAGAACTTTCATTTGAAAAGGCATCTTCATCGTCCTTTCTCTCATTTTTATTCAGCTTTTCAGTTGTTATTGAAAGATCTTTCTTAAAATCGAGAGCATTATTCATGCTTGACCCAAAGTCAATATTTTCAACGGATAAACTACATTTGTCCCTGTTTTCTGTGTTTATTTTCTCCTGTCTGTGCTCTTTTTGACAATCCTCCTTGCAAATATCAGTACTGAAAGCTGACATTTCTGTTGAGTTAATTATAGTTGTATCTAGTGTTACCTGGCTGTCTTTGCTTTTGGGCTTGCTTTTACCTTCATTTAATGTCATGGAATCTGGTTTTGGGCGTTCTGAGCTCTGTGTCGCTGGGATTCGGACTTCATCGTTAAAAACAGGCATTGATTCCTGCCTAGTCTGTATTGTGGATGATGTCACCTGCTGGTCTTCTTGCACTGTGTTTCTTTCGTCACTCTTCACATTATCTTTGATGCAGACTTGTGTGGAATTAATCTCACTGCTCATGGCAGTTGTAGCCATTAAACACAATTTTTCAACATGGTCATCAACGTCATGTTTCTGCTCTGCAGTGACCGAGTTGACAGTCTGGGCTTTCTGCTCTGAATCAGAAGCTGCCTTTGGAATGACATCAAGGATTTTCTTTGATATTGTTGTCAGTTTCTCTGTTCGAGTTTCCACCGCCAAGGCATCATGTTCCCTGTGACTGGCCTTTTGGTCCCCTTTCTCTGAGCTCTCATTCATCTTGTCATTTTGCTTTGAGTCTTTCTGTAATGTTGCATGCTCCTGATGCAAAAGCTGTGAGTCAGAAAGCATCTCTTTATCCAAATGATTGTCTGCTATTTCAGTGGATCTCTGAACAATCGTAGTCTGGCTAGCTATTGACGTTCTGTCTATAGCCTTCACCACTGTCAATTCAACCGTTGTCATAGGCATTCTATCCTTTTGAAGCACTGTGTCTGTGTTTGGTATGTCAGAAGATGTGACGGTTTTTGCTTGAAGCCCGATAGATGGGATGGTTGGTTGTTCTTGGGTTGACATTAAATTAGATTTTATTCCATCACCCTGTTGGTCATCTAAAGACAGTTGAGAAGGCCCATTACTTTTATTTGTCGCCTCACTTTGTGAAACTAGGTTATGCATAGCCTGACCTTTGGCTGTGAGCGAATCATTGGCTGCAACACTATCCTCATTGGTCTTAGTGTCAATATAGGTTACTACTGGTTTGGTAAGTATATTATTTGCACCATTATTGGAAGATATTTTGCCCTTAGCTGACACAGCAGGAAGTCCAGAATGGCTGTCATCCTGTTTTGTTTCTATTATTGTCTCTGGTGTGGCTTTGTAATTTCCTTTGGCTTCATGGCATTCCGGTTGTAATACACTTTTCTCAACCTGGTTAGGTATACTCTCTTTTATATGTGATCGTTTTTTAGGTTGAATTTTTGTTAACATCTTTGCTTCACAATCCTCTTCCTGGCTATAAGTAGGGGCGTCATCCACTTGCTCATCTGGTTTTTGATCTCTTATCGGATCTACATCTTCAATACAGGGCACCTTTTCAGTTACCGGGGCCAGGGATATCGTTGCTTGTACCTGAGGGCTTGTGGTGAGAACAGCATAATCCTTTAGTGTTGTTGTAACAATGGTAGATTGTTCTTCTGTATGGCTGCTTACATTAACTACTGAGGCATGGCCTACGCCCCGCCCTTTGTCTGTAGTTCTGTCGGTCTCAGCTTCACTGCCTGCTGAAAGGCCGGCAATAAGTTGTGACTTTCCTTTTGTGTCCCGTGAAGAGCTAGTGGTGGACATATCATCTGTAGGGGCTGCCTCTGAATCAGACTGAGATGGTAGTAATGCATCACCATTTGTGCCATCCTTCTTCTGGTCTTGTACCTCACTGACAACATCCTCAATGAGCTTGAACGGTTGATGATTTGTCTTTGTAGGAGATAGACGTTCTGTCCTTTCTGTCAAAGAATCGGTAGAGGAACCCCCTTTTTTTGTCTTGGAAATGTGACCTTGTATCTTCTGCCGTGCCATTGGAAGCTTGCTCGAAGGACTCGAGGGCTCGGTTGAATCACTCTGTGTGCTTTTAGTGCTGTCATTGATAGTGTTAGATGGGTCTAGATTTGGTTTTTTGAGCTTAAATGAGGGAGTTTTCTTGGATGGCGTGGTAGATATGTGTGTCTCAGCGTCAGTCTTCCCCACCATTCTTTTATTTTTGGAGAGTTGCTCAGGCAGGAGGGTAGCCATCTTTGTTTCTGTTAAAAAAAAAAACATTACCTTTTAGCTATTACACACAGCTTCACAAAACAATAAGCAGAAGAGTGGAAGTAATATAAATCATTTAAAGTAATACAATTTTCAACAAAAATAACATAAAAAGACTCAAGTATTTTATGTCGAAGTAAATGTGCATCTAAAAATAGTGGACCGGAAAGATTCAATTATATAATATAGGAACAACATATAGTGGAGCAAACAAGGGTCTTTCCCTACCTTTTTCAGGACTTCTGTGGTCCTGAGTTTGTGTCCCTCCAGTGATCACCAGCTTATTTTTGCTCCCAGATTCTGCTTCAGCAACACTACTCGTTGTGTTTTTGGTGTTGCTGGTCATTCCGTCACTCCTCTGCTTTGCAGGCGTAGTAATTGGCAGCCGGCTCTTTGATGGTACAGCCTCCACCTGCAGCTGGCCCGGCTTTTTACCACCTGTGGTGTCTTTGTCAGTGGGTTGGGCCTTCACAATAGTCCTCTGCTCGTGGATTTTCTCTAGGCCATTAACCAGTTTCGCCAAGCTTTCGTCCTCGGCCTTCCTTTCTTTGCTGTGCTTTGTGAGCGTTGACAGTGCTTTTGTCGGCGAAACGTCCGTTGCCTGAGCTTTGGCCGATTTGCTATCCTCCAAACTTGGCCTTTTAACCTTACTAGTGACTGCTTTATGTTTAACCAGCAGTTCTTTTGACTTGTGTGTCGTGGGACTGACCACAGACACTGAGATGTCTGGTGCAGCGGTTTTGTCCGGTGTTACTGGAGACTTTGGTTCGCTCTCGGATGTTGTCTTCTTGGGGATTCTAGATTTAATGCCAGTTGTGGCTACATGCACCGGACTGTCTTTGCGCTTGATTGACTGCATAGTGGTGGTCTCGTCTCGGAGTGGTGTTTCTCCAGAAGCGTCCTCTGCGGACGTCTTTCCCTTTTTAGCCCTGGCTCCCGCCGTTTCCGCCATGCCAGGGCCACCAGATGTGACGGATGGCCTGCTCTCCTTCTCCGCCTTGGCGCCTCCTCTGAGGGCGGATGACTTGGCGGGCCCCTTGTCCCCTCCAGTTTGTCCCCTTGATTTGTTTATGGACATGTCAGAGGTCGGTGAGGTTTCTTTATTAGTGCTGGTTGCTGTGGCAGCATCAGGTTCTTGGTTGGTGCTTTCCAGTCTTGTTTGTCTAAAAAGAAAAAAAGAAAGAGACAGCGATAAGGAATCATTAAGCATTTATAACTTGACTTCACTGCCCAGTCTGCAGTGGACTCTGAAGTGAAATGAGGACACAGGCTCATCTTGAGATGAATATGAACCAGGGAATCATTATTTTGACAGTCTGACACGTACACAAGGGCTGCAAAACGAGGACGTTTAAACATGAAAACTGACAATAATATAAAGGTATTGTTTTTCGGGTACTTGTCTCAAGATTTAATCTTGTATATAATGATGTGATTTGAACTGTTTATCATGTTCATGCATTCGGTAACTGTATGCATCTAGTATTGCATTTTAATTTATCTTTCTAACAAAGTAAATTACCAAATCCTGCATTTGACTGTGGCTGCAAATCTATACATTTTTTTGTTTAGAATAGTTATCTCACTGTTTGTGCACTATGTCCTCTATGTGTAGACAGGTGTAGAAAGGTGTACATTTAGACAAATAATAGACAAATAGCCTCTCGGTAGAAGTCACAATTCAAGTTCTCTTATGGCTGACTAAGGTAAATTAAGACAAATCAGACACAATGGGTAAACACTGGAATAGTACAATGTTATAACATAAATATCAGCGCATGACCAGTTATTCATTTATTAATAGTGCTCCTTTAATCATTTGTACCAAGGTTTTCCAAGGTTTATCTATGCTGAATACATCTCAGTGAATTAGTGTTTGTGCTTGATGGTTTAAAGTAAAATGTGGTCTAATGTGAATTCATCCATTTTTCAGTGGCAGAGTTTAAGCCGAGCAGCGAACATGTATTGTTCCCTATGAACATAAAAGGGTATGGGAACTTAAATATCAGGTTACATGAGGATCATTTTCTCCCTCTCTCTGTTTCTCCCTCTCTCGGTTTCTCTCTCTCTCTTGCTCTTTTCTCTCAGGTTAGGTTCCCTGCAGAAAAACAATGTTAAACAGAAGCAAAACAAAGTTCTTTTAACTCACCGTTTCAGCTTGGTTGCTTCGACGACACTCTGAGTTGAAGCCTGGCTGTGATTTTCCCTCTCCGGGCCTTTCCCCGCTGGCTCCGGCCCCGGCTCAGGCTCGTCCGCTTCAGAACCGTCCTGGGTCACGAACACCTTCTTGGCGAACGCCTTCTCGGACAGGTTGACCGTCCTGCGAGTGACGCGTGGGGGCTCCTCGCTCCTCCTCGCGGAGCTCTTCCCGGGGTCTGGTCCGCCGCGGGGGCTCTCCGGCCGCTCTGGGCTTGCTTTTGTTCTGGCCTCCCCGGTCTCCGCGGCTGCCTTGGAAACCTTGGACTCTGGCAACATGCCAGAGAGCTCTGCGATCTCCGAGGGAGGGGGGCGGTCGGTCGTGTCGGGGCCTCCAGGCCACTGCTCCTCGACGGGAACCACAGTGGCGTGCACGGCGATCAAAGGAGGGGAGTCGGCTCTGAGGGCCTCCTCCCTCTCCCCCGCCCCTTCTTCCTCCTCCTCGTCGGCCAGGTGTGCCTCCACCCGTATGGCTTTGTGCAGCAGCGCCGGAGAGGTGCCCCCCTGCTCGTGTTCCCCCCGGGTGGACTCATGCCGCTCAGCGGTGGCCGTTCCGTTTAGCCAACAGAGGACGCTGGTGGATCTGGAGCCGACGCTCTCCAAGTCTGAGCCGGACGAGGTAAGAGGGAGGCGAGGGGAGGTAACTTCCTTCAGGGACGCACCGGGATCGTCCAATTTCACTTTAAGAGACTTTAGGGACGAGACACTTATAGAGGTGAGGTTGTGGGACTTGACCGGCTCGGACATCTTGGAGCTCACCCGGACCCGGACAGACTTTGAGTGTGTCCGCTCGGACCGCTTCCCATCCTTCAGGTCGGCCGCCTCCTCCTCCAGTTGGAGCTGCAGCCTCTTGCTCACCTCCTGCACCACCGAGTCCACCAAGCCGGGTTCGTCGCCCGACCCCGCGTCCAGGAACGAGGCATGGGCCCCGGGGATGGGGGTGGCGTCCCCGGATCCCTGCCCCTCGACGCTGCTGCTGCTCACCCGGCACACGTGCACCTCCCTCACGCTGCCTTGGCCGCTGCTGTCACTGTCGGCAAACGGGAGCCCTCCCCCGTCTTCGTCGAACGCCAGAGTGGACCGGCTGCCGGCGAGGTCCAGGGAGAGCTGGGCCAGACGCCGCTTCCACGCCAGTTTCTGCCCGGAGACTTCGTCGTCCCGCCGGGACGGGGTGGGCGTCTTCAGCCAGTCCTCCTGCAGGGGGCTCTGCGGGGAGCGCGGGGACGTCGGGGAGGTCGGGGTGCTCTCGCCGTCGCCAGGCTGCTTGCTCTGGCTCTTCTTCCTGCGGTGGTTGAAGAAGTTGCTGATGCGGTCAAGCACCCCCTTCTTATCGTCTGGATTCTGCAAGAAGGAAGACAGCGGCGCGGCAGGGGTTAGAGAACACGCTGCTGCTATTCAGACGACCACTGGTCAGACTGGCAGTGCTGTTTGATTCTGGTCCTGCTCAAACAGAAAGCGGAACACAATGGATTGATCGATATTCTTTGTGAGAATAAGGTGATCGCATTACTTGCGGCCATAGTAATTTTTTGTAACTTCTTGAAAGAAAGACCCAAAACAAGTATGAAGGAAGGTAAAAGATGAATAATTGGAGCGAAGGGGGTGGAGTTGAGTTACAGTGTTCGCAGCTCCACACCTGCACAGGATGCGGAACACTGCAGCGTGGCTGGTGTTGAACCTAACTAGCCCATGTCACGCCACACACATGCTTCTCCCTGCATTTGCTAGCATCAACTTCAAACCCTCGATGCTGGTGGACTCCAGACCTGCACCCAGCCCCAGCACATCTCTGATCCGTTTCTCCTGTCGAGTGTTAAACTGTGCCTGGTGCTGCCTTCACTGCATGGAACCCGGTCTTCTGATGGGCAGAACCTTGAGAGTGGAACGACCTACCAAGGATCTGCAGTAGTCCTCCACATCCTCCAAATAAAATGCTTTTTGTGGACATGTACAACCTCTGTATCTCCAAGATGTAATTGTTAAGCACTTAAGTACCAACAACAATACATTTTTTGTGGTGCGTTTTGTGACGCAATCAACCCTGTTGTCGTTGTTTTTTTAACTTGCTTGTGTTGCACACTCAATTTTTGTTGTAGTTATTCCCATATTTGAGAGTATGATTTTAATGTTCTCAGTCTCAGGTATTCAGTCTTCTGGATCAAAGTGTCTGCTGAATGATAAATGTAAATGTATATGTAAATGTATTACAGCTTTTTACATAGCAATATGATAATAAGGTTTGAGCAGGTGCCTGTACTTCTACTTTCAGAACGGCTGAAACTTGAGCTCACCGTTTACAATGTTGATATTCTTTTCAAATATTGACTTTTTCAAAGTCAAAGTTTTTAGCATTTCACAATTAAACCAGGAGATTTACAATCTCACATAGAGAAGGATGATAATCCACAATGATAATCCCCCCAAATCTTATAGAATAGTTGAAAGTAAGAAATCCAATTCTTTGTTGAAACAGAGAAGACCTGGCGGTCTGTACAGTCTAGCCGGCACACGTTTGAACGAGACGCACGCACTATTGCAAATATGAAAAACACAGAAATAACATACCATGTCAGCTCTCCGGAATCTAATTATAATCTGATCCAAACCCGTCTGAGAACTACAGTAGATCCAAACGTCCTCTTTACCGGCAACATAGGTTAATAAATAAATAAATACAAACGGAAATCCGACAGCAGGAGAGGTAGGTTAATAGTTATCTAATCACAGCCTTTAGAATCAGATAATGTCAAGACCGGTTGATAAAAAAAAAGGGAGCCAGTGTCCAACTCTTGAATCCCATATTCCACAACAAGTAAAAGACCACAGTCCTCTCTCCCACAGAACGCCCACTGAGCAGGGTCTGGAAGCCAGCAGGTCGTGTTTGTCTGGGATCTGTTCCCTGTAAAGTCTGGGTCTGGTGTTAGGTGGACCCCGTCCCTCCAGGGCATGGGGCCATTTGCATTTGCAGCGCGGATGTGAGAGAACACCTCACGGGAGCGCATGTCAGACACATGACTTGACGACCCGGTGATAATGTGAGGGTGTGGATGGACCCGGGCACAATGGCCGCACCCTGCCTGACGCTAAAAGTAAAACAGGCGTCAATGCGGCCATTCAGCTCCTATACCGTATGAATCACCTGGCAACCAGCTGGTCTCAGTAGACTTATCGCAGAAATGTGTGTAGGTGTGTATTGATTACAGTACTGCGGAGGATTATAGATTGTTAGGTTTGTGTCGTATCCTGTTGGATTTGAAAAAAGGGTGATGGCAAAAGGATACTTTCTTAAACAAAGAGCTTATACCGTTTTTAATATTTATATCCAAAGCAGTCTTGAAAACTGGGCGGGATCTTCCTGTTTTGATAGTAAAATGTTTGTCTGACTGTACCTACGGTGGGTATTCAGTCAGTAAACAACACACACACACAGTGCGTGCCTGGGCTTTCCAGTTCATTTCTAAACAGAGCATAACTGCATACCCACCCCGCCCCCTTAATCCCCAACCCCTCCGACACACCTCCCCTTCCCACCCTGTTCTGCCCTTGTTTCGTCTTGTTTTTTTTGTGACAGAGTAACATAAGTAACACAAAAAACAAGGCCTCGGGTCGTATTTACCAAATAGGGCTTGTACAACAGAATGCATAATGGGATTTGTTTGTTGGTACTCTGTCATATTGAGAGGACTCCTAAAATCCAACGTGAATATAAAGTTTAATTTAGGCTAACGAAAACGTAGTTTCGTCACGTCTCACATAAGAAACACAACAATGTCTCACGATTATGACAAATCATTATAAATTATTAACTAAACAATGACCAAAAAAAACCATTACTTCTAGAAGAATAATTAACTAACTAACTAACTATAATAAAAATTCCAATGCTCCTCTGCTTCCAAAATGGAGGCGGTCATTGCAATGTGAAACGTAACAGGAACATACCGTTAGTTCAAGAGAGTCCATTGGTTATTGTTGATGTGGATGTCTAAGTAAGTTTGCTACAACTAAATGCTGTAAGTGCAAAGGTCCAACTATTGAGCTTATTCCTGGACATAATGTTAATGTTTAACCTTTGTATGCTTTATTTATTATGCTAGCTGGGAAAGGTGGTAACAGCTGTAAAATAAAATTTCCGTCCTTCAGAGGAGACGTAAAACCGAGGTCCTGACTCACTGAGGTCATAAAAGATCCCAGGGCACTTATCGCAAAGAGTAGGGGTTTCCCCGGTTTCCTGGCCGAACCAGTCTGATTCAATCTGGCCCCCTAATCATCCTCCCGTATAATTGGCTGACTAATTAATTCCCTCACTCTCCTCCTCAAGCTGGTGTGTGGTGAGTGTTGGCTGCCGTGCATCACCCAAGTGGGTGCTACACACTGGTGGTGGTTAGTGAGGTCCCCCCTTTCACAGTTAAGCGTCTTTGAGTGTCTAGAAAAGCGCAATATAAATTCAATCCATTATTATCATTATTATTATTAATTTGACCTGTAACTTAGAGCCGCTGAGAAACAGCATCACGTTGCAAATCATAAAAAATCAGTATACATTCACTTACTTCTCTTCCACACACATATGTTCCCGTTACAACTACGCCTGCGCTACACCTGAAGATTTGTATAGAAATCAGAAAACAAAAGTAGTCCGATAACAACTGAGGAAGTCGGTGGACATGTTTGTTGATTCTTTTGTAATGTGCAACTTGATGTTTCTAGCCTGAACAGCTTTGAGTTACAGGTTAGAATATTTCCCATGAAGTAAAGAACTCAATTCGCTTGACAAGCATTATGAGAAACATCATGCTGTATCACAGACAGCATTCATAAAAAAACAAAGGATTCCTACACGCATCTGCGCATCAGAGTTTGACCTACAGAGGAAGTGTCAAGGAAGACAGAAGCAACATACACGACAAGGTGCATAAACAGAGACAGTTTGAGTGCTTTAAACACAGCAACACAGACTTCCTGTAGTTTATGTCTACTAGACCATGAGTTACACTTATTTCCATAGTGATCATTTTATCAATGTAATTGTCCAATTCAATTTTACATTGCCACATCTGCAATGGAATAATGCTCCGATTGGATCACTTCAGTCTCTGAGCTTTACAATTCCTGACATATTTGAACAACAGCTGTAGACAACAACCCCTGGTCAACACATTCCATGCCAACTTGCAATGGTTTAAATGTTAGCCTCAGTGACACAAGAGAATGGTACAAAAGTCCTCCCAAGACTTTGTCAGCAACCTAATACTATTACAATCAGAGAAAACGCCAGGAATCTGACCCCAACATTAGCATTGCGTACAGCCGTACGGTCATAGTCTACGGTGCGGGGGGGCCGTGGCTCGTAGCCGTACCTTGTAGTGTTTGGAAGGCGAGGAGGGGCTGTTGGGTTGAGCCATGTCGAAGCTCATCACTGACGCCGACTCGCTGTTATGGCCCCAGTCCGACTCTGTCTGGTAGCTGCATTCTGTAGTCACGCTCATCTGGTCAAAGTTCCTGCGTGAGATAGGCAGGGAAAGAGGAAGAGAGAGAGCGGGACAGAGAGAGGAAGGAAAAGAGATTGTGGGGGAGTTTTTGCTTTAAAAAGACACTTTGTTATGCCCACAAATGACTGATAATAACAAAATATATTGCTGTCTTGTTCCACAAAACACATATTTCATGCGTCTTTTCTGATATCCCGTTGTTTTCATTGTTCATGCAAAAAAGTGGCTTCAAGAAAAAACTATTGATTGTGTGATTTGCATGCTGTTTCCAGTGTCACTTGCGGGCATGAATAAACCAAGAAGTAAATGACTAAAATGTAATGCACACTTGTTCCAAGTGTGAGGCGTGTCTCTCACTGTGTCTAACACACACACAAAACTGGCAGAGGAGAGGAGGAGTGTGGCGAGAGAGAGACACTGGTCCGACCACATTTAGTGACTGGCAGCAGAGCTCCTGTGTGTTGTTGAGTCTGAATGGCAGCTGGTCGGAGAACCACGGCACACGTGCTAAACATGTCATGACTAATTCGTTCTCAGTGCTGGGTTTGTCTTTGTCTATTGCTGTCTGGTCCCACTGTCAGCACAGATTATTCTACCGCTCCAAGTGGGTAAAGAGTTTAAAAAAATGGCACATCAGAGTGTTAAATAGCTCTGCACTGGAGGGAGGAGTGTGAAGTAATGTGACACCATAGCTAAGGTTCAGATGTTGCGATTACTGTGTAAATGTTTGGAAATAATGAAGCTGAAAGCTCAAAGATGGCAGTTGACTAGTTTGATAACAGCAAATGCCAAAGTGAGACATCTTTTATTATTTAAAAAATGCATGATGTTTTGCAGCTTGAGTAAAGAAATCATACATTATGGCATCATAACATAATAAAGCTAATGAAATATAATATTGTAAAAATGCTATAGTCACACTCACAATACTACTTTTCAACAGAAAGAAGTCTGTTTGAAATCGTTTCAAATATGTTCAGACGGCTATCAGACTTAGAATTTTGTCAAGTTAATTAGGGGTTAGGACCCCTAATTGTTTCTGTAACGTTTTTTTTTTCCCCTCAAATTCTGTAAAAGTCACACTGCAGCCCATACCGTAAATCGAAAACTCTTGAAACTTTCAGGTATGGTTACAAATAACCCCCTCTACCCATAAACCCAAATTTGTGGTACTGCACCCAAAGGTGGTGCTATTGTAAAAAATCATGAATTTGGCTTATTTTTGATTGACCTGGACTCAAAATTCTTTCAGAATGTTAATTTCTAGAATCAGACGCATTTATAAAACCCAGGGTCTTATGCCCTAAAAATGTTTACTTTTCCCACAATTTCATATTAAAGCTAAACATGATAAAAAGATTCACAGGCTACAAAAATAATCAAAAATTCAACAAAATCGCCATATAAAATCTTTAGACCAAGCCTCACAAAAATCATTGAACAGAATTAGTTTTAATTAGTTCCATTTGACAAATATTGGCCAATAAAGTTGGAGCAGTTAGCCCATTTTTCTTATATGACCATTTTGCTATTGTATAAAAAAAACCTTTGGGTGGTACTGCACCCAAAAGCGGCGCTATTTATGAACTAGCCTTATTTCTCCTTACGAGCTTGACCTGGACTCAAAATTCTTTCATCATATTAATCTCTAAAATCAGATGCATCTTTTTCACCCTGGTCTTTTGCTCTAAAAATGTTTACTTTCCCCACAATTTCATAGAAAAGCCAAACGTCCACAGTCTCAACCCATTTTGCCTATATGACCATTTTGTTATTGTATAACTACCATACGGCTATCATTAGGTGGATACCATTAACAGTGCAAATTTTCAGATCTGTACTCTTTTAAGAAAACCCTTAATTCTCTTGTGAAATGTGTGCTTGGAGTTTTCTTGGTGTTGTGTGCTTATTAATAGACATTTTCCTGAACTTCATGCAGTTCAGGAATGTCATGCTCTAATCGAATCCCGATTAGAGCATTATAAACAAGCTGAACATGACATTCTGTCATTGCTACTCATTTAAGAAACACAACATTGAACAGCACCTGAAATTCATCAGGCAATCAACATTCCGGCTTCCAGTTTACAAGAATCTGACTACCAAGACATAGTATGGCATTAAGGGGAACTTCTTCATTAACCATTTTTCCTTCATAATTAACTCTGTCATATTAATATTTCTTCAGCTAGTGTTCTTGACAACAAATGTTTAATTTCCCCAGAATTTCAAAGATTTTTCAGGTATTTGCTTTTAAGAAAGCCCTTAATTCATTTGAGAAATGTTTGCTTTGAGTTTTCTGGATGTTGTGTGCTTATCAATAAAGGTTTTGAACATGTGAATGAGGCTACATTACAGATTTGTCAGTGGCTCAATGGGATAATGCCTTGTACTGGTGATCCTAGGTTTGAGAGTTCGCATCCCGATTAGAGCATTATCCCATTCAGCATTATGCTGAATGGGATATGCATTATGCATTATGCTGAAGATGACATTCAGCCATTGCTCTGCAGCCCAGTCACCTGAAAGCCGAGGCACAGTATGGCATTAAGGGGAACATCAATATCTTTCCTTCATAATTATATGTCATATTTATATATCTTCAATTAGTGTGTTCTTGACTTTTCATTTTGCTCGGACCCCGTTAAGCACCGCTTGCGGTTATATGTGCTATTGTTCTTAATGATCGAGACTCCTTATAAATTAATATTTGCAGTTCTACCTGTTATCCACAAGAGGGAGCAGGTAGACCGACTGCCTTGTTGTTGACGAAGGCTCTGTCTAAATTGTCCCATTTCAGACAGAGCCGAAGTGTATTTCCGTCAAAGATGAGTCATGAGAATTAACCCCATTAAAGCAGTTATAGTCTTACGCTTCTTCACGGGGCGCCAAAAAAGTTTAAACATTCTGACGAAACATAAGGACGTAATATAGAGCAATTCATTAAATTGAACAAAGTAGTCAGACCATGGAAAATACTACTGAATTGGAAACATCTTGTTTTTTGTCTAGCAAAGCTAGGAGGTTTAATGTGCAGAATTGTTGATGTTAATCCCAGTCAAAGAGTAGGACTATACAACGACAGTGGCTGAGTTAGGGTAGCCTATAGGTAGACAGTTATAAACGATAGCCTACCTGTTGCTCTAGATTTTCTGGTAAATCAAGCATGTAATTAAAGATATCTCCATGAGCTAATAAATTATCCTGGCAACCACCCAAATGCACCAACTGTTTCTCAAAGTTTTAAAATGACCAAATGAATTTTCACTACTCTCCTTAACCTGCAGACAAACTGACAGCATATAGAACAAATCGAACAAATTTCTCAAGAAATTTGGGATCTCTGTCATCAAACTACCATTATATTGACAAATTGGTTAATACTGTCTTTGCTTTGCTGTTGCTTTTGCCCTGAAGCTAACAGACTATTCTGCACCAAAATGTATTGAAGAAATGTTAAAAATGTTAAACTTTCATGACATAAGTGAGAGCCGACTACGTTTAAAGGTGTGGCATGGTAAGAAAACTTAACCATGGAGAAATCTTTGAGCTTTTAAGGACATTTGAGCAGTAGGCCTAGAGGCCAGATATTATATACTAAAGTGCATTTAAATAATGAGCAGAAAGTGGTTAAGCAACCTGCTATGCTACAGACAGTGGGGTTTGAACCTGCTAGTCAGACCACAGAACTAATCGACCTTCCTGCCCCAATTGTGTCATTCTCGAATCTGACTCTTCCCCGTAACCTTGTTAGTGCCCAATGTGGATAACTGAAGGCTGAAATGTTTCCCGGGGGAATGCTGTCAACACCAAGGCAGAACTAGCTGCAACTCGTCTGAGGACAGACAAAAGCAGTATTGTTAGAACTGCATTTCTACTTTTGAATGGCTTTGATTGCTGTTCAGCGGTTTGATACACCATGGAAACTGGCAGAAATTCTCGACTGCTTGAAGGGGGCTATTCTATTTGACTGTTACAGTTTAACTGCCTCCAAACCAATCCTATTCATTAAATTGTTTTGTTGTTTTTTATGTGGCTGGCAATGCATGTTATCTCAAGTAGTAACAGTGTAAATAATACAAAAATCATTAAATATTTTGTTCAGAATTGAATGCATTGTTGTTTCTTGATAGGTGGGGGGGAAACCTCAAGGTAAAAAACCAACAAAGAGAATCAGCTGACATGAGGCTTTCATTTCAGCTGACATCGGGTCTACCAAAGCAGAACAAGGAGGGTCAAATTTGTGGGAAATCTGATCATCATTGTCACACTATCTCTTGACTGCTTATAGACTCTTCAACAAATCAACAAACCTTATCACATAACTATTTTGTTATCGTGTGCCATTGTTTCTTGTTTGTCCTGAAGACGATGCTATCAGTTACGGTAGCATGTTGATTAGCATAACAAGCAAAGTAAACAATGCAGCTTTTTAGGTCAGGTTACTTTGGGTCCGTTCACTTTGGGTTAGGGTTAGGGTTTTCTTGACCATGTTCGCCAAACCCATTGAGTTGCAAGGCTCACCCTAAGAGAGATTATTGTTGAGGTTATTATAGTTCGTGTGGTGGTGTTGTAACTACATAAAAAATCTTAAAACCAAATCAATTGGCTGATATGCAGACATTTGGAGACATGCACACACATTATTGCACATGCTTGTGCCCCCCCCCCCGCACACACACACAACACACACACACACACACACACACACACACACACACACACACACACACACACACACACACACACACACACACACACACACACACACACACACACACAGTGTAATCAAATGCACATTTATTGTGCAATGCTCTCTGTGATGCCAATGGCCAATATGCATGTGAACAGTTATGACAGAGATGTATCACACACAGGCAATACACACACAGGCAACAACAGACAGACAGACAGACAGACAGACAGACAGACAGACAGACAGACAGACAGACAGACAGACAGACAGAGCACAGGGGCACTAAGGAGGTGAACCCAGGCCAAGCAGTAGGCCAGAGTAACAACCACTAAGTGAAACAAGGGATGGATTGCCTTCAACAAGTGACTCAGCCGCGGCGAGGGCTTATGAGGGCAATATGACTCACTGTGTGCTGCGGGCGGTAGAGAGAAAATAACCACTGTTGGAGGGTTTGGACTTCACCAAGAACACACGACAGGATTAAAAGAAAGAAAAAAGGTTTAATCGTGCTTATTCCCTTCTGGTTCGAGGCAGTGAGGTGGGTTCGATGGCCACAGTTAAAATACACCATACACACGCAATTACTTGCACGCCAAGCAAGCTAGCATCTTGTTACCGGCCGCGATGTAGCCTTCGCGTTGCAAATTCATTGCAGCTGTGGCTTTATCAAAGCCACTGGGTACTTGGGAGTGTCTGGAGAAAAAATAAATATACACGTACAAAAAGATACAAAGACTATCAAGGGAGTGTTTTCCAGATGAGGGGGGGACCCGATGGGCCAGTAGTAGGCTGCAGCTATTCTCCCCAGGTTCTACTTCCAGGACATTTAACTGGACCGCTGCTGAGAAGGTTTTTAGGTGTGGAAACTGGATCCCAGATTGTTTACATGGAAACTGCTTGGTTTTTAAATTCTAAATACAATGGGCGAACAGGTATCCTTTGACCTAATGACATGGATCTAAAACGCAAACATAACTCATAACATGCTTTGGGTACAAATGTCTACTACAAAATTCCAAATAGTGAACATCCGCGAGGCGTTTACGTCCTTTACTGTACACAGAGGGATAAGATGCTTCCACTTCCAACTGTAAGACTGATCTGTGCCCTAACTTGCCTGACTAGACTTTCAGTAGAGGTGACGATGTGTGGTGTGTACGTTCAGTTGTGTGTCGATTTGTGTGTTGCGGTTGCACATGACCAGAGGGCATTTTCGTGTATGCACCAAGGCAATGACTATGTAGCAACAAAAAGATTGCAGCTCCTTCTCCTCCTAAATTTGTTGACTCTGGAAGGCTCCCTTGCTTCACTTCTTTCTTTGCTCGTGTCTTGTTTTGATTTTATATTTGTGCTACCTCTGTGATTAAGCAACAGATATGTGAGGTAACCAACACAAGGAGCTACAACAGCGCTTTTTTAAAGTTTTGTGTATTCATATAAAACGTCACATTATTCACTAACATATTCAGAAGTGTCTCTGTACAATATGATAAACATTATACATATTTAATGAATTGAAGTTGTAGAACACAATGGAGAGAGGCTGATAAGGAATTGTTCTTAACTGAAGGAAAAAATAAGCGCACGCTCCTCTTGTACACAATTGAAAACTACAATATCAAGGTGTATCAATCTACAAACCACTTTAAAGATTCCAAGAAGTGTGCGTTTGTGTGTGTGTGCGCTTGCATGAGTGTGCATGATGTTAAATTGATGTTTTTATGAGTGTGCATGAATGTTCCAAGATGTGTGCATTTGCGTGTGTGTGTGTGAACTTGCACGAGTGCGCGTGTGTGTGTCTTGTTTCAGTACATGGTGCTGTTTACTCAAGGCCTCCCATGCTCACTGCCCCACTGCCTTAGTTGAATAGGAGTTTGAGAACCTGGCATTACACAAAGTCACAGTCCAGCCTCACCACACTCTGCAAAATGAGCAAGCACGTGCAGAATGTGGTCGGCATGTATGAATAGGGGCGCATAGAAATAAGTATCAAAAGATGATATTTATAATTTACTTAGCGATACACAATATGTGTATACATATTGTGTATCGCTAATGTATACATACACCTGTGTTACGTCAGGTATACATATGTATACATACACTCAAGTGCAGGGACGCAGATGTATGACCATGCATGCACATATGTTCACAAACACACAGAATAACCATATGAATCTTCAATAGAATGGGTGGACCACATGGCTTGCTGGTTACAACAGCAACCTATTTGGCTTACAATGATGTGATTGACCTCATTAATGTCATTCTGATTAATCAAAACGATCAAACCGTAATGACTTGGTCAAACAGCAGATCCAGCAAGCCAATCTTATCACAGAGGCATGGGGTAACCACTCTAGCAAATGAAACAGACCAATCAGTCTAGTTGCGTACTCACGCACGCACGCATACACGCACGCACGCACGCACGCACACACACACTTATGCTCACACACGCATACACATGCACACGCACGCACACACATTCATGACATAACCTCACACTCACAGGCCAGAGATAAGCAGGGACGTGGGCTTGGCTATTTGTTGTTTGGTTTCTGTCAGCAGTGGCACCACTTGGTTCAGGTTAGTATTTTTCTGGAGAAACGATGACGCAAATTTCTTAGACCTCTGACGTGTAAAGAAAACACAACAACCACAGCATTATTGATTGCTGCACTTCCCTGTTTATTCTACTGTAAGCCACTGACCAAAAGAAAAGGGGAGTGGAGGGGCAACCGATATCTCTCTGTGAAACTCTGAATTCAAATTGCATCTGTAGTCCTCAAAACTATGATCTAAGTGTTAATATTTCAATATATAGAAATATCATAGAAATATATTAAACGTGTTTACGCTTATGATCAGAGTGCAGAACAAAGATGTTATTGCTGGAATCCCTTATGGTTTGACAGACCTGTTTTCACAGAAATCTGCATGGGCATCCTTTCTAGAGCACCTGACCGCCGACACCTTTGATGGTTTGCTTACGAGCACCATGTCATGCAACCCTCATGGTTATGAAGTATGTGGTCTTACAAACAATTTGAACCGCAATGACAGCAATGACTTTTGACTTTTTATTAGCTTGAAGTGCTGACAGAACTAAACCATTTTCCGAAAATGGAATGAATTTCTGAAGGATGGGTTCAACAAAACACAAATGTATAAACGACCACACAGAAAATAAAAAAGGCAAAGTAAGTATTGTAATGTAACTGCTGTATTTTGAGAGTATGACCTTCAAGCCTAACAATTCAAGCTATATAAAGCTCATGTCATCTAAATTTGACCCAACGTGACTCTCTAAATGTGTTGGCGGTCGCACTCTTCCAGCCTACCTAGCTGTTTCTGCCTACTAATAAAAACAATAAGTGTCATGTTGGGGCAAACAACTGCCTGACTTGGCCTAAGCTGTCCCGAATGAAGTTTCAGAGACAAAGGCATGAGCTGCAGGACTTGAGTGTAGTAATAAATATGCGCCATGGATGGGTAACATATTTCAAAATCGGCTTCCCTGGAGGGACAAGTTCGTTGGAGACAGGTTATAGAACATAGATCCGGTTGTGCAACACCTGCCTCCAAATACCTGGTGGTGTAATGCCAAGTCACAGACTATCATGGGCTACATTGGTAGCAAAGGCTAAGCAGTGGGCCAACCAATATTGATAAACCCTCACTGGAATCTCAAGGGCTATTTGACTGAGGCCACATATTTGCTATTCAACGACCACTCGAAGAGGATTCTAAACTAGGATTCTATTATTTTTAGATTAAAGCACAAGTAGAATGAATATGACTAATTCGTTTTTGTACTCCTTCAGAATACAGAACTGAGCAAAACAAAACAAAACAAACATTATGTTTTCTGTGACACTTGTGATACATCACACAAGAAGTGAGCGTTTTCACACATTTAAACTGTGAACTTTGTGTCATACGATAGAATGTGTTAGTTTGAATATCTCCAGAAGATAGCTGCTTCTAAAAATGTAGCTCTGTGCATTCTTTGAGAATAACTGAATATCATCATGGACAGGGAGCGGGCGGGAGGGGAGGGGGGAGGGGGGAGGGGGGAGGGGGGAGGGGTGGTGGTTACAACAGTTCATCGTTTAGATCTGTTTGGACCTGAAGAGAAACCAACGGCTCAATGACTTATTTGGTCACGTTGTTGTGCACATGCTGTTATTTAAAGTTTCACATATTATATGACTAATGCACCCTCTGCATATCGATCTCGCTCTCTTCGTCCATATCTCTCTCTCTCACTGTCCCTCTCTTTCTCTCGTGATCTTCCTCTGGAAGTCAAACATTTTATAAGGTGATGTCATGTTAGCCGTCATGGTAGCGTCCACCACCTGTGGTCGCTTGCGGTCCTCCAGAGGTGTTTAAATGGTTCCTTTTCCACCAATTTGCCATTCAATCAATCAATCAATCAATCAATCAATCAATCAGGCATACAGTCAGATGTCCAAATTCCACCTGTAGGCATCAGTGAGCAAGATGATCCCTTCATGCTCCTCAATCATCTCAAATCATTGTCAGAGTCACGTTGGACAAAAGCTTCTGCTGAATGAAGCTGGATGAATAATAGTAAATAGATACCCCAGTGTATTTATCAATGAACCACAACGGGGCCATTTTCCTCCGGTCTGTACACACACAGTCCCTCGTGTTCCCTCACTCTCAATTCAGCGATTAAACGCGGTAAACAACTTACAAACATTGTTTCTCCCTGTTCCCGCCAGTCGAATGCCTTGATCTACCACCATATACTAAGTAGAACGATCCGTAACAAAGAACCATTGCCAGTCTTCTGTGTGAATATTTTAATTAAAGTTGTGAACAGCAGGTGATTAAGGGAAATATCATGAAGTAATTAAAGTCATTCCCCCTCAGTGTACCAGCCGTTGTCAATCGTTATCTGTTCATCTGGATTGTTTGCTCATGCACCCCTCACACATCAGAGTCACACCAGGGTAAACACAGCTGCATGCTTTAAATATTAATATATTAGTGATCATGTCCTGAACAGAGGCCCACCGTGGACAACAACACTGGCTATATCATCAACAGCAGCAGCACTTTATCTTTACTTGTCCAGCAACATGTGCTGTCATTTCCTGTATGACCTGGGTTGCACTACTGTGATTAAGGTCCATTACAGAAGCCAGATGGTTGACTCCAGTATGTGGGAGGGACTTTTTCTTTCTAAACTCGAAACTCAACCCTCTGCTTAAGACCCTAACCCTAACCCTATGTTGAGATTTAAGGACCTCCTCCAAATCCCACACTTGACTTTGTTCTCGTTATGCTGAGCCTGTGTGAGAACCCTACCTGAAAACCCCTGAAGGCAAAACCATAAACAAGAGAGAGTAAAAAGTGTTGACAGAAAACCTGTTGCTCGGTGATCATGTGTGATCATTATTCATCTCTTTAAATATGTGAAATAAGAACACTGTGGTATTGACCACGGTTTAAAACAGTGAATACATAAGTAAATTAATTATAATAAACATAATAATTTATATAATTAATTGCTTCCCTAACATATATACTATACATTTACATGTTTAGTGCAGGGTTTCCCAAGAGGGCAAAAGAAAGACAACTGACTAAAGATAGTCTGTGCAAACAGTTTACTGATAGTCCAGTAGTAATAAACTATTAGGCTTGGCCAGGTGTGTTCTGACTCATTAATAGTAAGGCAATAATAAAGATATGTTGTATTAGAGATATCATATTGAAACGTGGAAATGTGAATTAGCTTTAGCTAAAGAGAAATTGACCATATAATGCTTTTATAGTTTAACAATACAATTAAACATCTAATTAAATGTTTAGAGGTATGTTGCAACGCAGTCCAAGGTTTAAAACCCTGACATAAGCTGACACCGCCACTGATAGGTTTTTAAAACATGTAATTAACATTCTCTCCAAAGAGATTTCACAGCTCAGAGTAGTTGATTGGCAGTTAAAAGCAATTGCATGTACTGACGACGCAAAAACTGAACACAGACAAAAGTCATTTTGAAATAGCTGCTTTTATACTGAACCATTTTAGCCAGTTGTATTTACAACTATTACAAGGTCATTCTTGTATTAGAATATGGCCCTTGCATTGGAACCATAGGAACATCAACTCAATCCAAAATAATCTAACATAATGCATGCATGCATTCTACTTCAATACCAATTAACATGCATGTAGACTGGATGGAATCTATTGGCATCACAGCCGTATTAGACCATAGAGCCATCTTATTTAATTTGATCTGCTGTGGGTCTAATTAAGTGTTGTTTTTTAACAAGATTTATCAAACGGCGTTCAACGGCTGTGTTCCAAAAGCGTCCCACTGAGCGTCCCACACAATGTGTGTTAATTGATACGAGTACCTCTATATCCATACATGGAATATATACAGTGTGCAGCACTACAGCCCGCTGGCACATTATTAATGTTCTATCAAAGTTCAATCAGCATCACTGAACCCTATCCAGCTAATGGCCATTCGTTACCATCCCTGCACAGCAGGTTTGTTATGGGCAGACTGCAAGAGACTTATGTAAGGCGGTCTCGTACTCACATCACTGAAGCATTTTGCCATCTGTCTATATACAGTAGGGAAGGCAAACATGACTAGGTGTAGTCACGGACACACATCATCTCAAATGAGTCATGTTGTTTTCCGCATTTGAGTTGAGTTTTCAAAACTACAAACAGAAAGAGGACTGAGCAGATCGAGAAGGTATCATTGTGAAGGTTGATTTTGTAGTTAGTCATAATTATATATATAAGCCTACTGACATGAATGGATGTAACTTTGGGAAGGGTGGTAGCCTATTGGCCAATGGCCCTACTACACCAACATCAAGTAATGACCGAATACTTACCCTAAGTATTAAAAAAAAAAAGATTGTAATTGTACATCTGTAAAACCCTCTGTTTCCCAACCAATGGCTGAAATCAGTGTCTAATTTGATTATAATGTAGGGGTCCTAGCCAAAGACAAGATCAACAGATTGTAGACTTGTGGCTGTGGCTGTTAAGGAAGTACTAAGGATGTAGCATACTGCACTGTGTTGGGGGAATGCTTTGAATTTAAGCCTTTCTAAGGATGGAACCAGAATCTGGTTTTATTATATATTATGTAATATGGTTATGATCCTGATAATCTTTACTATGATTATTATCCATTGTGCCTATACATTCTAAACGTCACTATAATTGCAAAAACCTCTTCAGTTCAGAACTATATATAATTGTTTTAAACTTGAACTTGAAACCCCTGCCTGTTTGTTTCCCAATGAGAACACCGTTGTCCATATATCTGTTGTCTCTCCTCTGAACAACGACGTGATAGTCCTAGCCGAGGCGGAACTCGACTTCTGCTACACCACATTTAAATAACTGCCCGTCGGCCAACACTGTCAACCTATCCGGGGCTTGTATGCCGAAACCGCATCACACCTTCACAAGTTCAGCGATGGCGGTTCTCGAGAGGCCGGCCAGAGACACAGAGCCCATTATAGGCCTACCTGGCGGTGCGTTAAAGTGCGTGTAGTACCTCTATCCAGCGACGTAGGGCTATGTTTATAGTTTTAAATTATATGTGCTGTTTAAAAACAGTGGCATGCATACAATTAAGCAATAAGCTGCCACAATAAACAAAACATGTATGCTTCAATAGTGTTGGCATATCAAGTGAATAAATATGAGCTTCCTGGGGCTGATATTGACACAGGCTGCGCACTACAGTTTGCAAACTAGTAAACAACTTACAATTGACTCTTGGTTTCCGAATCATCGGTTTCATGGAAAAATAAGTCGCTTGATTCGGCGCGCTTTGATTTCTTCTTTTTTTTCTTTAAGCTCAGGATTCTTTTGAGGGTCGACCCAGGCCGCAGCTCCACGTCCTGAATGGCCTCCACTGGTACCGGACCGGACGGTGAGGTGGGGGATAGGTCCGGCGGACCTCCCGGTGCCGCCGCCGCATCTCGGAGAGACTGCGAGCGAGCATACTTCTCCCTCTCTGCATCAACCTCATTCTCCTTATCCAGTGACTTGTGTTTGAACAAACGCTTGATTTTCAGCGAGCTGGACTTGCTCATTGTGACTTCAACAAATGTAATTAAAGAAGAAAAGTTTATAAAAGAAAGTTACAAGGCAGTTCAGCGAAACCGTTCCCATTGCACTTCGAACTCAATGTAAAAATGTGCGCTCCGCAAACCAGACGAGCGAGTGAACTGACATGTCCATGCCGGTGTCGAACGCTTCAGGTGCAGGTTGGTCTCACCTCTTTTACTGGGGGAGGCCTACCTCCTCTGGGTCCTAAAGAGGTCGGATCCCATAAACATTCCTTACGCTTGCACTCGGTAAATGAGGTTGCACTCGGTAAATGAGGTTGCTCGTCCACCAAACGGTGGACGAGCGTCTCCTTGTGTATGCGTGCGTGTGTGCGTGCGTGCGTGCGTGCGTGCGTGTTTTAACATGTTATTATTGTGCATGCAAATTCGACTGTTGCTTACTTTGAGGATGTGTTGGATAACAATTTCATCTCATATATAAAGAAATACAACCAAACAAATCATAGTGAACTCTCCTCACTCTTCTTTCACCCAACATGTCAAACTATAAACCGTTTCATAATGAATAGCACTATCTGCTTGACATTTCATATAGGCCTATCCATAGCGAAAATTAAATAAATTAAATCTGCAAACCAGATTTACAGATTTTCCTATGTCCAACATGGATATAGGAAATGCATATAGATGAGTGAGTGACTAGATACAAAAAGTTCCTGGAAATGTGGGGTGTGTGTGTGTGTGTGTGTGGGTGTGTGTGTGTGTGTGTGTGTGTGTGTGTGTGTGTGTGTGTGTGCACTTGGCTAGGTCACAATTGGGGACTTTGACCAGCACACACACCAGTTGATTGGGGACGCCATTCCCTTTGGGGACCAAAACCACTGTCCCCAATTAGATTCCATTGTAGTTGTACTCAGCATGCTCCAAAATGTATTTCTATGTTAAAATCTCCAATGTCCCTAAAAGTGACTTTTCTCATACTTTTTGTATATCTGTGTGTCACCAAACTCATCCCCCCCACCAAATCTGTGTATAACTCTCCATTGCCCCCAGTAGAAGTATGTGGAATCGTCTAGCACTCAAAAGGTAGCCCGTATTTTGCCTGTAAAACTCAATAATAAAAATCAATAAAAAAAATAAATAATAATAATAATAATAAAAAAGATCGTTTTTTCCAGAGTTGATATTGTCAGTGAGGTATTTCGCCTCCTGTACATATCTAACCTATTTCTCTCTAGAAATGTTAAAAAAAACGCATTTTAATGCCAAAACAATATTAATATATTACATTTTCCACTGAGAATACAAGGAATATCAGCCATCGTTTTAACGTCATGTGATCATCATTAGCTCACGGAAATAAACGAGCCTCTTCAGTACTAGTCTCAACTTGTTATCGGTAGACTGGGTGGTTAAAACGTTCAGACCGGGGTTAATATAGATATTACGCCGTAGAAAAAACCTTTCTTCAACTATATCGCCTCTCTGCAACTCCTGGCAAGAGGGGAGGGACAGTGCGCATGCGGCAAATACGCCACAGGTTGCGTGGACGGAGACGCCGGACAGCAGCCACAATTAAGAAATATACTACACGTAGGTTCGGTACAGTAGGATCGAATTGTTATCGGTGGACTCGTGATTACAGCGTTAGTTAATGAAGTTATTATAGAACGTTTCTTCAACTATAGCCTCTCAACTCCTGGAGGACAAGGATATCACAATTAAGGAATATCACCTTAAAGGTAGGTAACCTTGATCATTATGCTTTATGGTTTATCTGTTTTGTATGCCGTGTGCTTGATTTAGTCGTGTAATGAGAGAGAATCCTTTAAAATAATGTGAAACTGACAACTATCCGCCCAATTGGTGCAGATAGGGCCTACAGTAAATTGATATTTTACCTGCAAAGCTATCTGACATTGCTTATAATATGCTAAGCATCTGACAATGCTCAGCATTAAACGGGAAACACCTGGCTCACATATATTCAATTGTAATTTCAAACAGAAGTGATTTAAATGGAGAAGAGATCGGTGAGGCATAGAAGGGTCCATCATGAACAGGATGCCGAAGGAAGGCTGGTCTCACAGAGCATGTCATTATCCTGTTCAAAGGTTAGTATTTACGTTTTTGTTTTACATGCACAGATGCAAGTGGTGCTTGTGTGAGTTGTTCACTGCAAATGAATAATGTTGAATATCATTATGTATGTGCATTACTTCCCGCGGTTGTCTCATTTACGCAAGGCAACTTTGTACTGCGAGTGCAGAATGGCTATTAACATGTAAAGCTGGGTAAGGCATTTTTTAGATTAGCATGTCCCTAATATCTGTTGAAATTGGATTAACCTATCAATAAATCAAATGCTCAAGAGATAAACTGTAGGGAGTTTATCTCTCTGGCGGGATCCTCAATTGTAACCAATCAGGATAGTTCTTTAGGAGGCATCCCGCCCCTGCCTGTCAATCAAGCGCACACGCAGTCTACATGTCTGAGCCTTGACGGGAGGTGTTACGATGGAAGTTTTTTGGTCTCCTTATTCAAAAAGCTCCGGCGGGAGACAATCCCGGGCGACAATCCCCTTTACCTCCATTTCGCGATTCAGTCTGTACTTAAGATTGACGTGGAAGTGGAAGAACCAGAGATGTCGGGGAACCCGACGCAGTCATTTGAGGTTCATAATATCATCCAGAGGCGCACACAGCTTTTGGCCGTGATAATATATATTATATTATATAGATATCTATATACTGTATAATATGATATTGTTTAGATGTAGAGCTCCAGGACTCCCGCTGGAGCATCCAGAGTGTTGAGTGTCCCACTGTTAGGCCTTGGCGATATGGCTGAAACACATATCAGGATATAACTTGATCATATTGATTGATATCGATAACTATTGATCATTTGAATGACCTAAAAAGACTAGGAATTACCATGCTGGATTTAAACACTTCTGTTTAACACTTAATATGACCTTCCACTGTTCTTCGTTGATAAATACACCAATGTCGATACAACAATGAAAAACACTCAAACATTGTAAATAAGTATGGAACCGTGTTTGTGTAACAAACCCAGCTGCTAGATTCGGTGGTCCCAGTCTCTTATCGATATATATTGAACATGTTTTAGATTGATATTGATCAAAAGTATCACGATAAGATAATTTATTGTTTTATTGCCCAGGCCTATCCACAAGCGCATGGTACCGTGGCCGCAAGCTGCTCAGGGCCACACCCCCACCCTCCACCTTGACCCACCTCTTAAAAACGACACGTTTGTGGAAAGCTCATTGTGGGACTGGCTCGTAGTGGCTGTAATTCTGCACCAAGGCTGAATTTCTTGAACTTCTTGAAATACTGTATTAGGGGCCCACTAACACCTATATAAAAGCATAAAACATAAAGTAGTATGCCATGGGATCTTTTTTAAGGTTAACTCTTGAGAAGGAGACTTGACTTCAACAAGCATGTTTGTGTTGGATACGGGTTCTCTCTACTGTTGCACAGCTTTGCAAAATAATAGGTTTCCAATTTTTATCTCTAGGATAAAAAATAAAATGGGTGTTTTTATTTTATTTTAAAGGTCAAGGTGTGCTTGCTGTGGAGGTTTTCAACAAAGGAGAATATCGTACTTGAATACCGTGGTCAACTTTCCAAAGCGGATCATCTTCTTCAAAAGAAGAACTACAATGACACGGAAGCAGCGTTCCTGTTTGATTTCAAATGGAAGGGAAAATGTTGGTGGTAAGTAATAATGATTATGCCCTTGTCTGCAGATGTAATTAGAGATCATTGCAACAATAGTTTTTAGGAGATGAGCTTTGAATGGCCTGTTAACTTGAGTTTATCCCAAACCATGCATGCAAATGACCATCACAGTGATTCCTTTGAAGCTACGTTCACACCAGGAGCAAATTTTATCACCTGTTAGCGTGGGTGCTGAGTTTGCTTGCACGAGAAATCAGAAATCAGTCGCAGGAGTGATTTGTACAAGTTTGTTCACGTGAATTTACTTGCGCAAGGGTATGTTTGACCGCCATGTTCCTTTCTGCCAATTCATTCTCAACCATGGCCAGTCTTCACTTGTTGTGGAAGTACCAGAGCCGTTGGAGAACATGACGCAATCGTTTAAGATTCATAATATCAGCGCACACAGCTTTTGGCCATGATGTTATATATTATATAATATATATATATATATATATACAGTGGGGCAAAAAAGTATTTAGTCAGCCACCAATTGTGCAAGTTCTCCCACTTAAAAAGACGAGAGAGGCCTGTAATTTTCATCATAGGTAAACCTCAGCTATGAGAGACAAAATGAAAAAATGAAAATGAAAAATTGTCTGATTTTTTAAGAATTTATTTGCAAATTATGGTGGAAAATAAGTATTTGGTCACCTACAAACCAGCAAGATTTCTGGCTGTCACAGACCTGTAACTTCTTCTTTAAGAGGCTCCTCTGTCCTCCACTTGTTACCTGTATTAATGGCACCTGTTTGAACTCCTTATCAGTATAAAAGACACCTGTCCACAACCTCAAACAGTCACACTCCAAACTCCACTACGGCCAAGACCAAAGAGCTGTCAAAGGACACCAGAAACCCAATTGTAGACCTGCACCAGGCTGGGAAGTCTGAATCTGCAATAGGTAAGCAGCTTGGTGTGAAGAAATCAACTGTGGGAGCAATTATTAGGAAATGGAATACATACAAGACCACTGATAATCTCCCTCGATCTGGGGCTCCACGCAAGATCTCACCCTGTGGGGTCAAAATGATCACAAGAACGGTGAACAAAAATCCCAGAACCACACGGGGGGACCTAGTGAATGACCTCCAGAGAGCTGGGACCAAAGTTACAAAGGCTACCATCACTAACACACTACGCCGCCAGGGACTCAAATCCTGCAGTGCCAGACGTGTCCCCCTGCTAAAGCCAGTGCATGTCCGGGCCCGTTTGAAGTTTGCTAGAGAGCATTTGGATGATCAAGAACAGGATTGGGAGAATGTCATATGGTCAGATGAAATCAAAATAGAACTTTTTGGTAAAAACTCAACTCGTCGTGTTTGGAGGAGAAAGAATGCTGAGTTGCATCCAAAGAACACCATACCTACAGTGAAGCATGGGGGTAGAAACATCATGCTTTGGGGCTGTTTTTCTGCCAAGGGACCAGGACGTCTGATCCGTGTGACGGAAAGAATGAATGGGGCCATGTATCGTGAGATTTTGAGTGAAATCAGCAAGGGCACTGAAGATGAAACGTGGCTGGGTCTTTCAGCATGACAATGACCCCAAACACACCGCCCGGGCAATGAAGGAGTGGCTTCGTAAGAAGCATTTCAAGGTCCTGGAGTGGCCTAGCCAGTCTCCAGATCTCAACCCCATAGAAAATCTTTGGAGGGAGTTGAAAGTCTGTGTTGCCCAGCGAAGGTCCAAAAACATCACTGCTCTAGAGGAGATCTGCATGGAGGAATGGGCCAAAATACCAGCAGCAGTGTGTGAAAACCTTGTAAAGACTTACAGAAAACGTTTGACCTCTGTCATTGCCAACAAAGGGCATGTAACAAAGTATTGAGATGACCTTTTGTTATTGACCAAATACTTATTTTCCACCATAGTTTCCAAATAAATTCTTTAAAAATCTGTGATTGTGATGTGATTTTCTAGATTTTTTTTTTTCCATTTTGTCTCTCATAGCTGAGGTATACCTATGATGAAAATTACAGGCCTCTCTCATCTTTTTAAGTGGGAGAACTTGCACAATTGGTGGCTGACTAAATACTTTTTTGCCCCACTATATATATATAATTATTTACATATAGAGTTCTAGGAGTCTGCAAATGGCAACAATCGCTTCTCCTCAATGCTGCGGTTCACTCTGGACTGCAGGATGTGAAGGCTGATTGGCTGTAACAAACACTTCTCGCGCGAATGTCGCGGCAAAGTTCAAATATTTTAACTTGAGCGAAGTTCCACGCGAGTAACTTCGCGTGTACTGCGACTATTACTCACACGTACCAGGGCGTTCATGGCGCGCCATTCATCCATTCACGCCGCAGGTTTATCTCGCAACAAACTCACCTCTAAACGCGTCTTTAAATTGACTTTGTATGGAGTCGCCCGCCCCATACAAATGAGCCTATTATGATCTATTTATTTAATATCAGCCAACATAAAAATATGGCCCATCGGAGAGTGTGGTACTGTTTACATTTTAAGTTTTTACTGCTAACTACACTACAGGCTGTACCAAATACCTCAGGAGGGATTATATGACACTAGATTATATGCAAGTTTTTTTGTTGTTGCTTTTCTTCCCGTTGTACCACACTCATACTGAATCGTTATGTCCAAACTGTGGTAAGAACCAAACCGTGACTTCTGTGTACCACTCATAGTTTCCGTTGTCCGATAATTACCGGTCATTGACTAGAAAAAAATGAGTAGGACCGAAGATTCTAAATGTCTCCGGTCAGAATGACCAATGGAAATAATTCTCTCTGCACAACTTGAATTGTGTTTAAATATGCTAAAGTGGTCATTTGTTTAGCCAATTCATATAAAACAAAGCGGGTCGGGCCGATATTTCCCACCACTATCCTCGAGCCGGGTCGGGCCAGGCCTTTGATCGAGCGAATCTATGCCATAAACAGAAATATTATAGGCCTTTATTACTCGGGTCTTCTCAATGCCGTGGAACGCTCCGGTCACTTGCATGGGTAGTAGTCTGGTAACCTGTCAACCCCAGCGTCTTCGGTTGCTAAGCGACATCAACGTCTTTGGCGGACTATTTCACTGCTGATCAACAATACGAATGCTGGTAACGATTTAATTGTAAAAAGACACACCATGTGAAGTTATTTTTTCGTTTTGGCAAGTAGCCATGTAATAAGCGGAGTAATGTATAGAACGTCGCCGGTCATTATCGAAATAAGCCCCTTCAGGGCGGAGCAAGACACCTCCGCTGCGCGTCGGTTCGCCCTGTAGGGGCTTATTTTCCCGATAATGACCGGCGTTATATACATTATCCCTTACATATATATTTAGCAGAGTAGGCCTAAGAAACAAATGTGCACAAAGTTACACATGTATTCAAAAAAATGTCGGGTTGAAATCGGGCTCGGGCTCAAAATGCATGGGCTCGGGCCGGGTCGGGCTTGATTTTCTGGGCCAGATCTAAGCTCTAATAAAGACTGCTCAGCAAAGCTGCCTTGGGGAAGGAAGAGTCACGAGGCTTATGCGCATTGCAAGCAGCAGAGACACTCTTGATACATTTGAGTTTAAGTCAGCAGCGGCACGCTTCACAGATGCCAAATATCGAAAGAAGTAAAAATAAAAAATAACGTTAAAATGAAACCTTCCAGGTCACATGATGACCGGAACCATTTTTTTCTAGCGGAAACACTGGTACCGCTACACCCATAATATATGACAATGCTCAACAATGTATCCAAACCAAGTAGGCAACTTCTGCTCTTAACATTAATACTTATTACTCTTTTCCTTAATTCTTGATGCTTCTGTTGAGGACAAGTCCCTCGGAAGGCTTGTGAATGATGACCACAAGAAGCCTAACTGCAAGATGAAAACTATTGATGTTGGTGGGATGCCACATCTTTGTCTATTTGTCCTAAGAGACATTGCCCCAGGCGAAGAAATAACAAAAGTTTGCGCCAAGACTGGCCTTTGCGCAAACAGGTACATTAAGTTATCATGGATAACTGAACGTGGACCAGCAATTTAGCAAATGTTCAGGCTTACCTTCAAATGATAAAAGTAGCAGATTCATTTGTTTAATGTTGATAATAGTTGTTGTAATTTTCAGATAAAACTTAATGAGTCCAACTGCAGCATCACTTATCTTACTGTGTCTTATAATGTGTGATATATTTATTTTATCCTGTTTCTTTTACCAGAAGAAATTGGCACCTGATGTCGGCGTGCAGTTTGTCGATGACAGTGATAGACCTCAGGTAGGGGCCTGTTTATAAAATACGACTTGATAGGTCATTTGACTTAACTATATTTGTTCTGAGTGTAGTATTTAGTGGGTCTATTAGTTATTATTATTATCCAGTGTTTCTCTTATGGCAGCCCAATTAGTCATGGTTTGTAAGGACTTCTCTCGTACGTATGTCCCCTGTTGGGACAGTCTGTGGTTTAACGTGGATGAACGTCCCCGATTAGGTTTCAGTAGTGTGTGTCTGTGTGTTTGGAACGACCCCAAAAGTATTGATGGACTGACATACTGGTGTCTAACGTGGATGAACGTCCCCGATTAGGTTTCAGTAGTGTGTGTCTGTGTGTTTGAAACAACCCCAAAAGTATTGATGTTCGGCAATGTTCATTTTTGATAATAGTTGTAATTTTCAGCTGAATCTTAATGAGTCCAAATGAAGCATCATTTATCTTACTGTGTCTTATAATGTGTGATGAAGACTTGATAGGTAATTTGACTTAAAGGGTAATTCCGGTGTAAAATGAATTTGGGATATGTTTTGTGTGACGAGTTGAAACGTTCGTTTTGGAGCACAAAAAACGCATTCTTCGGTTGGCTGTATTTAGCCGATTCTATCAAAACGCTATAAACTTGGAACGATGGGGGCACTGGTTATGGTAAAAACTAAATCGCTATTTTAAACCACTTAAAAGGCTAAAAGTAGCCCGACACTTCTTTGGTAGTACAATAAGGGTCTTAACATATAAAACGAGGCATTGATAACTATGTAAGTGTACAGATTGTTTATTAAAAAGGACATTCTATACAAACAATACCATCAGTAGATCACCCGTCGGCACCATTTTGTTTTTAAGACTCGATAAGTAGATTGGCGAACACAGAGCTTGCATGTTGCTGACGGATGTCACAATCTCAAAAGTGGTGTCCTTGAAGGTGGGATGTTGGAACATGCGAGTAGGTGTGTGTGTGTGTGCGTGCGTGCGTGCGTTTGTGTGGTGTGTTTGTGATATGCACACGCCACGCATGTATGAATGTATGTATGTATGCCTGTGCGAGTGGGTGTTTGTACGCCAAAGAGAAGCTGAAACCATGTTCATTTTTTGTGGTTGATGACATAGTCCAACCAATGACTGCGTTTCTTTCAAAAGGAAGAAGTGAGACATGAATCGAGCTACGCAGTAGTAGGCTGTAGTTGAAAAGCTCCTAAGCAGATGTGTGCGTTCAGCAGCCTATTGACCAATAGATGATTCAGAAGGGACAGGACAAAGAGCATCTAGCGATCGTATTGCAGTTTTTTGCTACAAATCACTTAATTGAGAAGATATGCTTTGAAAATCAAGCCTTGCTAAATGGTAAGAGCCAATGTACACCTGTACATGCCGATTTATTTATTCACTTTTAGTATGCCAAGATAGGAATTGAATTACCTTACATAACAAAAAATGCATTTCCTTTAGAAAAAGTGCATATAGAGGTTTAAATGCTTTAGTATTAGTCATTGTGTAATCATGCATTTCCTTATTAGTATTATAATATGATCACAACTAATATTAAGGACTATTTAGAAGGCTGTGTGAAGGCTTTGTTCTAGGAATATACTGATGTCCTGAACTCATTGAAATTCTTTTTCCCAAATAACGTGGGGGATAAATATTATATTTGCCTGATGTACTACAAAAAATAAAGAAAAGCAAGACCAAATACGTAAAACCAATGGTGATTGATAGACTAGGGGCTACTATATGCTGGCAATATTTACAACAGGAAGTAATGTATGCATATGTTAAAAGACAAGTTTTCCTCTCTGCTGCAATGTGGAGCTAAACACTGCCTTGCTATATCCAGTTACCTTTGTGTTGATTGCGGTCTAACGAGTGCAAATAACCATAGAAATTGACGCACTGAAAAAAGAGTTTGCAAAAGTGTCAGCCTCAAAATATATTATTTTACTGTTTTCTACTATAACAAGCTAAGTAATTAAGAAATAAAACTCAGAATGCTGTTAACATAAAACAAAACCTATTAGATTATTTTCAAGTACAAAACATTTGCTTTTAAGCAAGACAAGCCCATAAAGCCAGTGCATATAAAACAGATTATCTCCTGACATTCAACATCTGTTTGATGTGCGGGCTGTGTGTGTGTGTGTGTGTGTTTGTGCGTGTGTGTGCAACAAAATGAACAAACTTTTTTGCGATTCTAATGTGGCTGTGGTGGGCACTACAGAACTAAATCTCAAAAGAAAAACGGAACAAATTAGATACAAAGCCTGTCAATGTCCATGATGCATTTTATGAAAGCGGTCACGCAAGGGTTCATTTTCTTCCTTGTTGGGGCCATCTTTTTCCAACTGGTTTGGTTCAGCCCAATGGAACATCTGAAATCACAACATCCAAACATTAGTTATCATTAAACAAGTTAAGCACAAACATCAAAAAATCGTAGTAATAGATATCTATATCTATATAGTTTATGATATACGTCAAGATGATAGATATTGACTCACTTCCCGTACTCGTTTGTGTGGGTCTTCCAGCCCTACTACATGTAGACTTCTTTGACCTTGTTACAATCTGTTGCACAGTCTTAGATTTCAACAGGATAACCCACGCTGGTATATCAGCCGATTTGGCCTCATTGTGGTTAGTGGATGTTGGTTACCTTATCAGCTCCCCGGTCAGATTCACTGAGCATTGAAAGAGGTGGTATGCTTTTATCTAAATGGGTCACCACATAAAAACTGTTTTGTTTCAGGGGCACCTGTTTCAAGTTTTGAAATGATCTGAAGGCAATTGTTCAACATGGAATGTTCCTTGTGCATAACCTTACTTATTATTAATGGATTATTTGATAGGGACTGATACACTGTACGAAGACAGACTGAGGTTAAAACAGTGAGGTTAAAATAAGGTCAACGGAGAACCAGATACAAAAGCACAAGGTGAAATGGAATTAAACCGAGCACAAGATACAATCCATCTAACATTTAGAAGTAAAATAGTTACAGAAAATGAGTACAAGTTGGTTGTTGATTAATTTGGTAACTCTTTAGAATTTGAAGTGATCAGATAACAAGTTGCATGGATAAGCATGAATTGCACAGAAAAGCTGTCTGAGCAATGGAGTTGTTTTTTTTAATGAATCTGTACAGTTGGTGCTTGAAGCTGCAGAAATGTAGTCTGTATGCCATCGACTTTCAGAACAGCAAGGCACAGTCAAATGTCAAGTCATTTCTTGTCAGAAACCGCTAGTTAGCCTTAAAAAAAAAAAAAAACATACTACGCAAGAAAATATGCCCTTTTACATGTTCAATGTGCTCATCTTTACTTCTTTTTTCCTTACTTCTTCTTTGAAATGGGAAATCAGATAGTGTATTTCATACCGTTAAGAGTCAAACAGCATGCATCAAGCCACACTGCTACTTTTCTTTTTGCAAGCTGTTCTGCTACAGTATCCACCATTTCCGGTTTCGGCCAGATAGTCCATAGTCGGCGTGCATCTGAAGAATTACCATCTGGCAGGACGTTGATGCACAGATGGAAAATGATAAAGTTCCCTGTGTGTTTCCTGTTTCAATCCAACCCAGTCTCACAGAAATACGTGACACTGTCACGTCACGTCATTTACTCTATTCATTCGTGATCTGGGACACGTAATTTCAATTTTTTCGTGCCAAAAGCACAAATTTCAAACTCATTCTAAAAAGAAGAGATAAAGCAGCTACCTTTTTTTCTGTCGCGGTTTGCCTACAGAGCAGCGCACCTGCATTAAATATATCCCTGAAATGTCACAATTTCTCAGAATCAAAGGTGAAAGTAGAAATGGTGGCCAAAAGCTGTCATATTGTTAGAAATGTGTGCTTTTGGCACAAAAAATTGAAATTAAGTGTCCCAGATCACGAATGAATAGAGTGTCTGTCAGGGGGGTGGAAGTGGAGGGTAAGGAGGGGCGGGTGGAGGTGGAAGGGGTTGGGTGGGTTGGGTGGGGGGGCATGTCTCTGGCACTGGAGTGCAATCACTGTGTCTGAGAAGAGGAGGGGAAGGGGCGTGGCCGTCGATTGTGCCCGGGTGAGACTCATTAAGAGACACTCACTAAATGAAGTGACAGTGTCACTTCATTTCCGTGAGACTGGGTTGTCCAATTTAGCAAAAATCCCAGCACACTGTTTACACCCTTTAAAATATGAGTCAAACCAGGAAAGTGGTCGCATTGATCGATTCATCATTGAAACTTTCATGTTTTCAAAAGCTTTTTCGAAACCCAGCGTCATTGCCTTCGCCAAGTGTTTCCTACCGCAGCCACTACTTCGCTTCAAAGGTTCCAACTTTGCGCATTTTATTTCACAGACTTCCTCTATGCTTATCACCACGACCAGCGATTACTCCTACGACAACTTGGACACTTCACAGCCGGGGATGGAGGACGAGGGTATCTGCCCCCTCGACCCCGACCCCGATGGGACCCGGGTGCAGACCTACGTCCACTCCTTCATCTGCGTGTTCGGCCTGGTGGGAAACCTCTTGGTCATAGTCACCTACGCCTTCTACAAGAGGAGCCGCACCATGACGGACCTCTTCCTGCTCAACGTGGCCGTGGCAGACCTGCTCTTCGTCGCCACCCTCCCGCTCACCATCTACAACGAGCAGCTGGGCTGGCCGATGGCCCCCGGGGTGTGCAAGGCGGCGAGGGGCCTCTACAGCATCAACCTCTACGCCGGCATGCTCCTTCTGGCGTGCGTCGGCGGCGACCGCTACGTGGCCATCGTCCACGCCCGGCGCTCCTTCGGCGCCGGCTCCCGCTCCCTGATCCAGCGCCGCCTGGTCTGCGGGGCGGTGTGGGGGCTGGCCGCCGCCCTGTCCCTCCCCACGCTCATCTACACGGAGCGCCTTGAGGAGGAGGACCTCTTGCAAGGCGAGGCCGCGTCTGCGACGTGCGCGCTGAACTTCGACGGCGAGCTGATGAAGGTTCTGGTGCCCGCCCTCCAGGTGGCGGCGGGGTTCCTGCTGCCCCTGGCCCTCATGGTGTTCTGCTACGGCAGCGTGCTGCGCTGCTTGTTCAGGGCGCAGGACGGCGGCCAGAGGAGGAAGGCGGTGCGCGTGGTCCTGGCCGTGGTGGTGGTCTTCGTGGTGTGCCATCTGCCGTACAACGCCGCGCTGCTGAGCCACACCGCCGGGCTGTTCCGGGAGAGGAGCTGCGCGGCGGAGCGGAGGAAGCTCAGCGTCATGGCGTTCAGCCGGAGCTTGGCCTACCTGCACTGCTGCCTCAACCCCGCCCTCTACGCCTTCGTCGGGGTGAAGTTCAGGCGCCACTTCTGGAAGATATTGCAGGACACGTGGTGTCTGGGGAAGAGGATGGTGGTTCAGCCCCGGTGCTCATCGTCGAACGCAGTGACCAGCGTGTACGTCCTGGGCCGCAGGTCCACCAGCGTCTCTAAAAATGGCTCGTCTTTTAGTGTGTGAAGACGCAGTGACCATGGCGACCGACAAATCCTCTCGGTTGTCGGACTGTATTAAACAAAAAAGCTGATGTTATGAAAAAAAGCTGATAGATGTTAGAGGTGTTTCTTTACTGTAGGCCTATACATGCAATAAATAAATAAAAAATAGGATCATTTAATAAGTAAGGTGCAAAATATTACCAGATTTATGAAGTTCAGAATTCTAGTATTGTTGTTTTGAGTTGTTAGATAAAAGGTTTGAAAAGCTATTTTATTCCGTTTTTGATTTGATTTCTGATCTTTCAAGCCTTTGATGGTCACTATTTGTGTAATGAGTTGAACCCTAGTACTTTGATTATTGTAAGCCTATACGCTTAAACAATTGTCCAATTGAGTTCAGACATTTGAATAATGTAAATGTAATCATTGTTTATATTCTATTATACACAGATGTATACTATCTAATAAAGAACAGTTTCCTTTATTTTCAGTACTTATTTACAGTGGCCCTAATGCATTTAGAAAGTATTATGCTACATTACAACCATGTAGACTGCGGTTGTTCTCCTTCTGATAAAAAATATAGAACCAGCAGATACATATTCGATACAAATACATATTATGTTCCTGTTTTTGACAAAGTTGTTTCCATATTTGCTTAATAAGCCTAAAGAAAAAATATTACAAAAGTCGGTTAAGGAGAAGAAAGAAGGGATAAAGAAGACATGTATATTAACTGAGAGAGCACGAGTTTGAGAGCAATAACAAGAGAGCAATTCTCTTCTCAGCCGCTGGAGGTCCTCAGAACGCTTCGTTCACTACATAGAAACACATCTCCCTGCAGCTTCATCTGACAAGTTTTAAAAAAGTTAGAATAGACAATAAAATACATACACACATGAACCATTACACTAAGGATTTTGCCAAAGCATTGTATTACAAATCTATTCCACATAAATATCGGGGCACTTTGAATTGTGTGTGTGTGTGTGTGTGTTTGTTAAATGACACATAGTGAAAGCCTATGACATCTGTGATGATTTGTAGCCCTCCATTGTACCCCAAGCTCATTCCTGATGGCCAGCCACCCCCCGCCCCCATGCACACATTGAAGACATGTTAAAGCATAGACCCTACAGCACACATGCCAAAACAGACATGCTTAAACAATGTAGCATCAGCATGGCTACACAGGGGCGTTGTATATTCCTTAAACTGGATCAAACTGGCGCCGTCTATGAGGTGTTTTTTTCCTCCACTCAAACACATTGAATGTAGCGAGCCAAACATCTGGGACTGAATTATGAAGTCATTTGTCAGACCCCCACCAGATTCTTTCTGTATGGACATTTGGCCCTGGAACCAAAGTCTCCAAGAGCTTCGGTGTCCTAGCGCCGCCAGCCTCATACTGCCCCAACAAGAATGCTAAAAAAAGTTCCTGTCGGTTGAGTGTCGGTTAGGTGGTTTTGTCTGCAACTTCCTCAAAGAACCTGTGTAAGAAATATTTGTCAGAAAATTATGTGTGTGTATGTGTGTGTGTGTGTGTGTTTCTGTGTCTATTTGTGTTTCTGTGTGTCTGCGTGTGTGAGCTTGCTAACTGCCCTTTTCAGTGGATGTCGTACCACATGTGAACCCTTGTACAGAGAACCTTCTTAGACCCTGGGTCATACCTGTATTTCAAGTGCCTCCGAGTGGGTTTCCACTGCCTGTGTCAAAAAAGAGAAGTCCCCAAGGAGCCCCCTGAGAGCCGTGTGGTTCAACGCCTGCCCTGCCTGCTTGTTAGCTGGGACACGATAATGTGTAAAGATAACAAAGAGTTTCTGCATGTGTGCATGTTTGTTGGCGTTATACCCTAAATAACACATACAGATAAAAACCTCCGGCTTACAGCGCATATGTGAAAGGGCGGTGTGTTGCTGTAGCCCAACCAAACACCCCAGTTGAATAGATCATATCTATCTGCAGTACCTGAACGTGCTTTGCTTTGTTAGCATTGGAGGAGGTTTTATGCAGACGCACACACACACACACACAAAAGCAGTATCAAACTCTTAAATATCACGCCTGTTACAATAAATGTTTCCATTCTGACAACACGCGGGAGACACGTGGCACGAGGGGAGACATGCGGTTACATATGACCTCAACAAGAAATAACAACTGATAAGTGATGCCGCTCCGCTATGGATTTCCTGACAATAGATGTTTTCACGCTTGGCTGATTTCCTTATGCCTGAAAAACTGGAATGGCGTGCATACAACCTCGCGTTAGTGGTACATGACGCGAAGGTTCAGGAATGACACCTAGGAGCTGTCTCCCTCAGCCCCAAGGTGCAGGGCGTCCATGGGCTTGTGTGTCCATGGGCTTGTGTGTCCATGGACTTGTGCGTCCATGGGCTTGTGCGTCCATGGACTTGTGTGTCTATGGGCTTGTGCGTGCGTTTGTAATCATGCACATCCCCGGATAAACAAGCCTTGCCATTTGTGTGCATTTGTAAATACAGATTCCTGGAAGTGTGTGTGTGTGTGTGCGTGTGTTTGTGTGTGTGTGCGGTGTGTGTCCGTGTGTGAGAAAGAGAGAGAGAGAGATAAGCAGAGTGTGTGTGTGTGTGTGTGCTCGTGTTTGTGTGTGTGTGCGATGTGTCTTCGTGTGTGAGAAAGAGAGAGAGAAAGAGAGATAGAGAGAAACAGAGAGTGTGTGTGTGTGTGTGTGTGGATGTGTGTATGTTTCAGTTTCCCTTAGCTTCCAACGCTGCAGGAGTTCTGATTGGACGTCCTGGCAGCAGTGGGACCAGCACTCCTCTCACAGGACCCTGCTCGACTGCAAAGAATAATGCAGGATAATTAGTGGCTGGCCGATAGGTCCTGCAGTCAGTCACTCATCCACCAGTCAGAGAGTGGGGGTCTCTGTGGGGGTGGAAATAATTGTGACGGGGTCACAATTATTTCATTGCAGGCTTTGTCTGCAAGCTCCCCCCCCCCCCCCCGCAAACTTCACCTAGACAAACTCTTACACAGGCATTATTATGACAATTTCACTCTTTCCCTCTCTCTCTGATGGCTGACGCGCATGCACACACACAGACACACACCACCCACACACACACACGTACACACACACACACACACACACACACATTACAGTACGCTCTATCGACGACGAGGTCATGATAATGAAAGACTGGCCTCTACGTGTTTCAGCACTGTCTTCCTACCTTTACAACCCTGACAGGAACCAATCTGTTCCAATGATAACAATTAGTGGAGAAAGGAAAAGAAACCTCCAACGAAGAGTAAAAGGTTAGAGGGGGTTAGATGACACTGAGGAAATTGATCAATTTCTTTGGTGTCAAGTTACAGCCGTTTATATCAGCAGTGTAGCTTGAATAATGTGGGAAAACAGAACATAGAAGAAGAAGGTAATCGCTGGAAATGGAACCGTGGGAAGAACGGAACCGCGGAGAATCAAACAAATGCCTGTGTCGTGAGAGAGAGGAGCATTTGCGTTGAAGGATATAGCTTCTCGCCAACGACTGTACCATATGTCTGTCTCTCTCTATATCTACAGGATCTACAGGCATGCATTATATGAGTCCTGTTGAACCTGGAATATGATGTATTGAAGTAAGCGTAGATATATGAAATAAGTTTGTTATAATTTCTTTTTTTAAAACAATTAAGATATCAAGATGTGTCATTTTAACCAGTTTGGGAATTAAGTGCATTGGAAAGTATGCCCTAGCCACCACGTATTCTGACCTATATTTATACTTATCTTAATTAATACCGTAGTTGACAACATGAATAACCTTACCTTAGTTTTACATGAACATCCTTAACTTTCTTAAAATTAGCACCATTAGTAAATGATAACTATAAACTATAAATCTGTTTTCTTCAACATAGTTGTGTGAATATAATGTTAAATATAAAATCGGACAATCTATAACAAGTGTTTTGGTGGTGCAGTGAGACCTGCTGATTAAAGTGCTTGAGACCCAGGTTCAAGTCCTGCTTATGTTGGTAAGGCTATTTCAACTTTAAGTCATTGAATGAATATAATGTCATAGGTTGGTCTTGAATCGCCGACCCCATGGTCATGAGTCAGACGCACTACACTACGTGGACATGTAGACTGCCAAGGGCAGATCAGAGAATATTTTGAGAAACAGAAGTCTTCCGTACGTGGAGTTATGGTGAGCTTGGTCGGTATGTTAATATGGCATTGGTATGCATTAAAAACTGGTTTACCGGAAGTTAACATATCAAAGCAATCACCAACCGTGTTTCTGAAGCATACTGTGTATAAAAAACAATGTCAAAATGCACGTTTGCGAAATTACGTGTGTCCCGCTTTAAGGCCCAGTCTGGGTTGTAAAGAGGCCGCGTTTCAGAAAGGCAGCTTCAAACAAATGCATCAACATTTTATTTTCAGATATAGATTTTAAATTTGGCATGGGTATACTGTGGAATAACCCATATTTCGACTAGGTGTTTTTGACGCAATGTTAGAGCTGTTTAAACATCGGATATATTAATATATTGTGACGATCAAACCAGAAGCGGAGGCAGGTATCCGGTGTAACAGCCGGTTGGCTTTATTCCACGAACTTTGCAAACTTCACAACAGCTTAACAAGGCACACATGTATCGCTCTACACCCACATTTCACACACTCCTACTCGGAGCTCGCACAGGAAGACACCCACACACACTGCGCAACCTCCCCCAATCACAAGCCCCCATGTTGCTGGACCTAGTAACCCTGCTTGTGATTGGACTACAGCGCTGTCACTCACTAGTACACATACCAGGGTCGCTACACTACCCCCCCAACACAAAGATCCTCGCCCTCGAGGAGACTAACAGCGACTACAGAACAGAAAAATACATGAGCATGAAACAACTCAAATTGTGCATGTTTTTTTTTTCTTTTTTTTTTAATGTCCAACATGTCTTTTACTAACTAGGAAGATCTGGGCAGACTGCCATCACTTCCAGTGAGCCCAGGGCGCATTCTTGCCCTTCTAAGAACTCGGGTCTCACTCCTAACTACTCCTCTTCCCAGAGAGTGTCTACAAAGTCCCTGTAACGCCCCGGAGGTCTCCTCTGACGGCGGGGCCGCCCTCCTTCCTGGGCTGGAGCACCTGGACCAGGGGCTGAGTTGCTCTCCCCGTGAGGAGGGGACTGTGACGGTGAGGGGGGTGGTTCAGCTGGGTCTGGGCCTGACGGGGGCCTCAGAGTGAGCTCTGGCGGAGTTGGGGGTGGGGGTCCTGGCGTCCCAGGCCGGGAAATGGAGGCGTCGCCATTTGGATGAGACGTGGGAGGCTGAATAGGCGAGGCTGGTGTCCCCTCTGCTTGCCCCTGTGAGCCCCCACGGTACGGGGCCAACCGGTCTCGATGAAGCGCCACCCTCCTCCCCCTGCCGGGGAGCTGCACCCTGTACACCACCTCTCCCCACCTCTCCAGTATCTTGCAAGGGCCCACCCACTGGCTCTCAAGCTTAGGGCACCGCCCCTTTTTCCTCTGAGGGCTGAAGACCCAGACCAGTTCCCCAGCCCGAAAATGTCTCCCTCGGGTCCTCACGTCATAATTACGCTTCTGCCTCAGCCCAGCTTGCTGCTGCTGTTTCCGGGCAAAAGCGTGGGCCAAATCCAGGCGGTCCTGCAGCCTCCTGGCATACTCTGGACCTGGGGGGGCCTCTGGGGAGTCTGGTGGACGGCCAAACGACAGCTCGGCAGGGGTACGGAGCTCTCTCCCCAGCATGAGAAGAGAGGGCGTACAGGAGGTGGTTTCCTGCATGGCAGAGCGGCAAGCCATGAGCACCAGGGGTAGGTGGTCGTCCCAATCTCGCTGGTGCTGTGACGTGATGATGGCCAGCTGCTGGCCCAACGTGCGATGAAACCGCTCCACTAAGCCATCGCTCTGAGGGTGCAAGGGCGTGGTGCGGGTTTTGTGCATCCCTAGGCGCTCACACATAGAGGCAAAAACCCGGGACTCAAAATTCCTCCCCTGGTCGCTGTGAATGGTCTCCGGCACTCCAAAACGGCTGAACATGCCTTCCACTAGCGCATCGGCCACCGTCACTGCCTCCTGATCGGGAATAGCGTAAGCTTCGGGCCATTTAGTGAAGTAGTCGATGGCCGTGAGTACATAGCGGTTACCCTTGTCGGAGCGAGGCAGCGGCCCTACTACATCCACCGCCACCCTCTCCATGGGGGCTCCCACTGTATGCTGCTGGAGCGGGGCATGAGAACGACCGGGGGGACCCTTACGTGCTGTACAGGCATCGCAGCGGCGGCAGAAGTCCTCTACGTCCCGCCGACACTGGCCCCAGTAGAAGCTCTGGCGAAGGCGTCTAAGTGTCTTAGTCACCCCAAAGTGCCCCGAACCTGCAGCTCCATGCATGGCCTCCAACACTGCCTCTTGCAGGCCATGGGGGACCACGACCTGCCATCTCTGTTCTCCTGTTGCTGGTTGTGACCACGCCCGCTGTAGTACCCCCTGACACAGCCGCAGAGCCCTGAATTTGGCCCACAGCCCCTTGGTTATTGCTGAGAACCTTGCCACTTCCTCCCATGGTGGCCGCTGCTGAGCCTCCACCCACTGTAGCACAGGTTTAAGGTCGGGGTCCTGCTCCTGTTGCTGCCTCCATTCAGCTGGGTCGACCATCTGCAGCTCGCGGCAGATGAGTTCTTCTACCCGACGCACAGCGCCACAGCCCCCGTTTTCCTCCTGCAGTTCTCTCTCACGAGTCTCTCTCCGCTCGCAATACTGGCACCCCACCGCGGCACACGGGCGACGTGACAGGGCATCGGCGTTGGTGTGGCGGGCCCCCGGCCGATGCTCCACGGTGAAGTTGAAAGCCTGGAGCTCTTCTATCCACCTGGCGACCTGTCCCTCTGGCTCTTTGAATGTCATGAGCCACTGGAGAGCCGCGTGGTCTGTCCTCACTCTGAACAGTGGGCCGCACAGATAGTACTTGAAATGCCTGATGGACAGCACTACAGCCAAGAGCTCCCTGCGGGTGACACAGTAGCGCCTTTCAGCCTTGTTGAACGCTCGGCTGAAATATGCCACCACCCGTTCCCCATCGGGGCCAGTCTGGGACAGCACACCACCCACCCCCGAGCCACTAGCGTCCGTATCCAGGAGGAATGGCAAGGAGGGATCAGCTGGGGCAAGAACCGGGGCTTCGCTCAGAGCCCGTTGAAGGCTGGTGAAGGCCTCCTGACACTGCTCGGTCCAGAGAAAGTCGCAGTCTTTTTGTAGCAGCTGAAACAGGGGGGCAGCGGTGCAGGAGAAGCCCCGTACGAACCTCCTGTAGTACGAGGCTAGGCCCAAGAAGCTCTTCAGCTGCTTCTGGTTGGTGGGTGCTGGCCAATCGGTGACAGCCTGCACCTTGTTCCCCAGAGTGCCAATGCCCTCCTCTCCCACCTTGTGACCCAAAAAGGTTACCTCTCGCTGCATGAAGTGGCACTTTTCTGGGTGAAGCTTAAGGCCAGCAGTCCTTATCCTCTCCAGCACTCGACGCAGGGCTCCCAGAGCTGTCTCAAAGGAACTTCCATGAGCCAGGATGTCGTCGAGGTATACCAGGCACTGTTGCCGGGGGACCCCGGCCAGCACCCTGTCCATCAACCTCGCGAAGGTGGCCGGGGCATTACAAAGGCCAAAACTAAGGACCTTGAACTGCCACAGCCCCCGCCCTGTGCAAAACGCTGTTTTGGGTCTTGCCTCCGGGGAGAGGGGAACCTGGTAATAGCCGCTGCGGAGGTCCAAGGAGGAGAACCAAGAGGACCCGGAGACCAGGTCCAGAGACTCGTCTATGCGCGGCAGGGGGTAGGAGTCTTTCCGGGTTATCCCGTTCACCGGCCGGTAGTCCAGACAGAGCCTCCAACCGCTCACCTTCTTGGGGACCATGACAACGGCGGCGGCCCAGGGGCTGTCTGAGGGCTCGATGATGCCTGCCTGCAGTAGGTTACGAACTGCCTCATCGCAAGCCTCTTGACGAGCCAGGGGGAGGCAGCGAGGCCGGCACTTGATGGGGCGTGCGTCCCCCGTGTCGATGTCGTGATGTACTAGGTGAGTCAACCCCACCTCCTCGTCGCTCATGGCAAAGCTGTCTTTGAATTCTAGTAACAGCTGCCACAGCTCCTCCTGCTGTTGAGGGTCCAGGCCGCCACAGTTCTTCCTCCATATATCTCTCACAGCCGATATTTCCCCCTCTCTCTCTGTATTGGTCGAAAGTGACCGGGACGTGGTCGCGTGTACGGTGGACGTGGTCCCTGAAGGGGTGCTGTTGACTCCAGCCTCCACCGTTCCTCTGGGCTGCAGCTGTGAGGCTTTTGTAAGAAGAGGGGGAGAAGGTGAGAGGGGGGGGGTCGCACCTGATGGGGAGGTCGAGGTGAGAGAGGGGCCGACACTCCGAGTGGGAGTGGCAGGAGGGAGGAACGCGGCCGGGGTGATGTTGAGAGCTGCCCCTATTGATTCACCAGCCGGTGTGAAAAGTCTGACAGGGGGTGTGACAAGGGTGTCTATGGGCAACATAGTGACGACTGGTCCCCCTCGGAAACTCACCAGGCCCCTCCCAAAATCCAGGACACATCCTGTAGCTTTTAGAAAGTCCAAACCCAGAATACAGGGTTCCTGAACGGCAGCTATCCATAGCAGGTGACGTACCGCCCACCCCCCTATAGTCACTGAAAACCTGCTTTTTCCTGTCAGGGGAGCTAGTTCCCCGGTGACGGTGCGCAGCCACTTGGCGGTCGGCTCCAACTGGGTCCCCCCAGGCACCACATCAGGTCTCACCAAGGAAACTGTCGCCCCAGAGTCTACTAGAGCCAGACATGGTACACCCTCCACAGTGACTGAAATATAGCACGACTCACCCACCGAGGCACGCCCCACTAAGATGTCAGGTACCAAGCTGGTGTCATCGTCTGCTGTGGAGGCTGGCTGGGAGGTAGGGGAAGGGGGTGGAGTCCGCATATTCCCCTCTACGCGGACCCGGAGCCGTTTCCCTGAGCCGGGCGCTGTTTAGGGCACTCTCTAGCCAAATGCCCTGGCTGTCCACACTCCCAGCAGACTCTGGGCCCTGGCCGCGGCCGTCGTACGGGCTGTAGTGACATAGCTCTGATCAGTTCGGTCATTTCAGCCGCCCAGGCCGGTTTCTCCTCCACTGTGGGGCCCCCGGCTGCCGTCCTCACCGCCAGCGGGCTTTCTTTTACGCTGCTCCCTGCAGCTACTCCCCATACGATCTCCCTCTCTGCAGCCATCTCCAAGGCTGACTGTAAGGTCCGTGGGTGCTGCAGCTGAACCTGAACCCGCAGTTCAGAGGGGAAAAGGGCTCGGATGAACTGGTCACGGGCTAGTTCGCTCTGTACCCCCGGTGGCATGTGTGCGTAAGCCCGCCTGGTCAGACTCTCTATGTCGTTGGCCAGTACACGTAACGGCTCCCCGGTCCTTCTGCATCGATTATTTAGTTCATTACGAAGGAGCTCTGGTTGTAAACATTGTCCAAAACGCCTCTGTAGGGCCCCTACTAAAGCCGTGTAACAGTGTCTGTCTTCGGGGGTGAGCAGTAGGAGACAAGTCAGCGCTTCGTCAGTGAGGCAGAGTGCTAGCTGTAGGGCTTTAGCTTCTGTCGACCACCCCACTGCATGAGCTAACAACTCAAATTGTGCATGAAAAGCCTCCCAGTCTGACCTGCCAGAGTACTTGGGTGTTTTAACGGAGGTAACAGAAGCGGGAAGATGAACGCTGTTTACCTCGCGCTGTTCTCTCTCTCCGGTAGAGAGAGGGTTGCTGCGCCGCGTGAAAGACGGCGTCATGCTCGACTCGTGAGCTATTTCCACCACCGTCTCTCTCCGGCTCTCCTTCGCCTCACGTGCAGCTCTCTCGTACCCGCTGGCGGTTCCCGACCAACCGTAGGCTCCTTCCTCCACGTCTCTCCTCTCCTCCTTCACTCTTGTCCCGCCGAAGTCCTCCATAACGTGCAGCTAGCGAGATGGCTAATCTTCTGCTGTGGCTAGGCAAGCTCCCGACCGGATCCTTAGTTAACGTCCGAAGTCACTTCTGACACCAGTGTGACGATCAAACCAGAAGCGGAGGCAGGTATCCGGTGTAACAGCCGGTTGGCTTTATTCCACGAACTTTGCAAACTTCACAACAGCTTAACAAGGCACACATGTATCGCTCTACACCCACATTTCACACACTCCTACTCGGAGCTCGCACAGGAAGACACCCACACACACTGCGCAACCTCCCCCAATCACAAGCCCCCATGTTGCTGGACCTAGTAACCCTGCTTGTGATTGGACTACAGCGCTGTCACTCACTAGTACACATACCAGGGTCGCTACAATATTTCCTTTTAAAATCTATATCTTTGCCGTCTTTGGCCTCTATTAATTCACAGTCCACTGGTACATGTGTGACGAGTTTGCAGCTTTACCCACTTTCGGCACCAAAGCAGTTAATGGGTGGCTGTTTTGCTCGAGTTGTAAGTTGTAAGCCATTGCATTTAGTCTAAATGATCTGATCACATGGGTCACCGGAGAAGGGCGCGCAAACCGGTGTGGGTACCATATTGACTCGGCTGCCAGATCGACTCGGGGTCCTGCGCTTACAGATGACGTTGACTTATCGACACAAGCCAACAGACAAAACCCGGAAGGGTTGTTTATAAACGGGGCTTAATCATGGACATAAAAAGAAGGCTCAATACGTTTTGGTTTTGATTTCAATGAACGCAGCCCGTTCTTTCGCACAAACAAAGCCATTGGAAACACGTCTAAAAGCACTGATGAATGCATATGTAACCCAGTTCCTGTTAGGGACTCTTATTCTGAAGGAGGAGAACGGAAGTGTCTGCGTGTGGATCGCTGTTTTGACTCTGTGTTGGGAGCGCTGGAAATAAAGTGGGTCGCCATGTTCAGTGAATGGAGTTAAAGGGGTAGTTCGGAATTTTGGACATAGGGCCTGATTCCCAAGTGAGTCTTGGTGTTCTTTATCAGTGGAGACAGTTTTCAACACATTTCATTCAGTCCTTCCTAGTTGCAGAGTTTGCTCGTGCTAGGCTAGCGCACGGCAACGGGCAATGCTAGCCTGCTATTTAAAACAGTCTTACCCACTCCACAGTACACCCGAGGTAAATCAATTATAACGACAGACTATAGATTTAAATGTCTGTGTTGATAGAATAATTTCAGAAATAAAACTAACCTTGCATCGCATGAATCATCGAGGGACTACTTTCTCAGCAGCAGCGGAATTTCACTTTGCTGCGGTTAGATGTGTAACCGAATCACTACAGCAGAAAGTAAACAGACAAGCGTGGGACAGAAGCGGATCGAACGACTCGGCAACATGGTGGTTCAGTGTGCATTTAGCAATTGTAGAAATAAACGCTACAGATAAACACCACAAAGTTTCCACCAATTTCCATTGCGAGATCCAGAAAGGACTCAACTGTGGCTTGTTGCTGCTGGCTTGGACATCAAAACACCGGCGGAAACTGCTCGCAATTGGAAAATTTGTAGCGATCATTTCAGACCAGACGACTTTGAGAAACCAAGCAATCTAAAGAGCAAGACATTGCTGAAATCGAATGCGGTGCCATCCGTCTTTTCAAATGCACCAACAGCCACTGATGAATAGGTAATAGCTTTTGGTAGGCTACTCTAGCTAATAAAAGTTGCCCCTTTCATAATGTTAGCCTACTGATAGATTCATGATGACAACGTTAGTGGACATAGCGGTATAGTTACACTCTCCAATGCATTTTGGAGAGTGACAACGTTAGCTAATGGTATAGCTACACACTTGGTACCTGAATGGCTAATTGCTAACTTTAGGTAATTGCTGATAGAAGTAATGTAAGCTCGTAAAGTGTACATGCAAACTTCCCTGGCAGAGTTCACATCAGGACAAAAGCGATTTTGTGTGTGTGTATGTGTGTGTCAGGGCCAGGGCCTGTGTGAGTGTCAGAGGGAGAGGGGGAGAGAGAGAATCTTGCAAACATATAGGATATATTCCATAACAAGAGCATGAGTTTATGCTAACGTTTTGTACTGTAACTTTGGGGCAAAACGTATGGCATTGGCAACAGAAGAGGCTTCTGTGCATGGCCTACAGGCAACAATCATGGATGCAGCCATCGATTAGCAACTTTGAAGTGTAGTGGTTTATGAATTGGTCCAACAGTCTCTCAAACCTCGTAGGCCTACTGTACAGCTGTACTTGAATTTGATCGACTTTAAAATCCATGAAAGTTGTTTATTTGTCTTCATGTTGTGTGTTGTAATACATTTAATTTTTATATCTTATTGTTATCTGAAAAGGAAACACATGAGATGTGCACTGTACCACAGTCCACCCCTAAAAAGCACTCCTCCGGACCAGTATCATCCAAGGACTCAACTGAGTGTTCTGGTGCACTGAAGATGTTCATCTCCACTCCAGAACAGGCTTCGCCACGCCCACGCCTACACATAATAGATAACAGCAAAAATTGTAAGCCTTCTTTAACAAGTGCACTGTAAATTTACTGTGTGTTTGTCGTGCATTTTGTCTCCCTCAGGGACTCCGAGATACAATTTGGTTTTTCCCAAACAAACTAAAAGATGGGTTGCCAGGAAGAGGGACGAGCCAACCACGCAGACATTCAGGAAGGATTTGGTGGAGCGGGTCCTGGAAAGGCGCAAGGATCCTAATGTGAAGTTTGCAGATCCACATTTTTATATCCAGCAACCAGCTACTATATCCGACAACATAGCCACCACTCCAAGACCGGACAAAGATCAGAGTATTGCAGAGCACGTCTCCCGTTTTAAAACCTGATTAAAAGGGGAAAATTAAAGTCTAACTGTAGTTTAGTGTGGTGCTAAATACTGTCTGCAAACAGACAAATATTAAAGATATTAGTAAAATCGTAAAAAGACAAAAGGTCAACAGCAAACTTATTTTTATTGAACCATTTACATACATTGTTATTACATTTTTCTGTAAACATTAGAACACTGTTCAAATCTCCTCTTTGGTGCAATTGTTTGTATAAAAAAGTAAAATTTTACAAAGTATCTTCACAATTGTATTGTGTCATCTGTAACCAAATGTATGTGTTCTTTCTGCGTTTGATATAAAGGGTTTGGTGCAGTAGCAAATGTTTTCTAGTAGCCTACAGTAGTGTTGTGTTCAGAACAATCTTAGAGCATCTTGTGCTTCCCTGAAGCCAACATATTGTCCAGTGGCCGAAGGGTATTTGTTTCGGATGCTGGTCACTACACAGGATGGAAGAACACGTCGGTTTCCTCTTCCCAGTTGTGTTCCTTTCAACCCCCACTCAAGAACGATTCTGTAAGCCACCAATCGGTACTGCCTAAAACAAGAAGGAAAACAAGTTGGCTCTTACCAAAGACAGCTACGCTATGGTAATAGACCACATAGAGACAATGGCCCTACTGCTGTTCATGGTGGTAGACTGATTTGCTGAATTGATCAGGCTAAAAGCCTACGGCCTATGCCTATACAGTAAAAACTGTTTTGTCCAAGTAAGTCACGCTTGTGTGTTATTTTTTTTCCTTTAGTCCTGGTGGGACCTTTTGAACCAGATCAGTATTGTTAATAAGAAACTGTTTTAGTTAATAAAAAATAATAGCTGGCTAGTTATTCTAAGCTTTCTCCATCAGCCACTCTTTAGACGGAGGCTGTGGTAGTAGGCCTACATCAAGGGTAAAGAGTAGGCCTAGCCTATAATAAAGCAGACTTGGAGTCAATGTATGAACATACCATATATAATATTTGATTGATTGATTGGACTTTAATAAATCAATTAAATTATTATATATGGTATGTTCATGCATGGAAACACATAATTACATTTTGTTTGGATTGTACACTTACAACGTTGACAAATGGCCGTTGGGTCCAGAAGGTCTGGGTCTTCTTTTCCAACTTATTTTATCGAAGGAGAAGAATGTTTCCAGCACTCCTCGATTTAGAAGGGGTGGAAAGTCCTGGTGCTCCGTAATGCAGATTGCTCTGTCTCGGGAGGCGCTATGCCCAGACACATCGAGATCCTGAAAACTAGTGTCCAGCTCCAGCTCTTGCATCTATGGGATGACTAAGTCCCACTCCTTGCAGCAAAAACATTCGTCCTCTGTCGGCATTTGAATACATTTTCTGCACTGGCACCACCAGCCTCCCACTGTTCTGTCCCGGTGTGAGTACCAAATGTGTTCGGCTGCCAGATCGGTTCGGGGGTCCTAGATACGCAATAATGACGCACTTCCTGTAAACGATGTCATTAAATGCGCATGCGCATACTAAAACGCTGACATGCTTTTCCGCTCTTTAGGTAAGTACTGTATTAACGATCTCCTTTTCTTTTCTAATCTATGAATAAAAGAGGCGTTTTTATGTGACTAAACACGCCACAAACTATTCGAAGCAGCATACTTGAGAAATAAAACAAAATAACTACAGCCAACTTATAATAAAGCAAAAACAATATAAATAAAATAGATAGAAATTTTAAAAATGAACTAAATTTGTATGAAGTTGTGTGTGTGTGTGTGTGTGTGTGGGGCTTTTGTAGGTGATAATTACCCTTAACCTAATACCATTGAATTAATTGTTTTCTGGCTTTAATTCTGAAAACTGCCTTTGTCTTTGTTTATTTCATTTATTTTCACAGAAATGGAAGGGTTTTATACTGAAGTCAAGCATTACCTCAATCTAAAAACATACCACAGCTTAACAACAACCGCCCCAAACCCAGAGAGCAGGAAGGCCAACATTAGGAGGGTCTCAAAGACCTACTTTCTGAAAGGTAAGTCACAGTGTGTCAAACACAAATGCACATTTGAGCCAGTTTATCAGAAGTATTCTGTATTGGCACTATTCCTTTGCTTTTTTCTTCCAAGTACTGCCCAAAACATTTGCATTTTATTTTGTTTTATGAAACCATATTCGACGTGCGCATTGTTGCGAGTTGGAATTTCACATCGAACAGATACTTTAAACTGTGCTAAAAAAAAAGCAAATTGTTTTTTTGCCACCAAGATAATATATTTCTTATTTACTGCCATTTGATTTCTTTTGTTTTTCCTCAGAATGTTATCGTTTTATTTTGCTTGTGTATGTGTGACATAATAACACGACAATGTAGAAATGCTCAAAGATGTTTAAAATATTAACTTTCTCAATGACAAATGCGTTACACTTTTTCTATTTTAAACATTTTACATTTAGCTGTTCCTCAGTTGTATGTATTGTCTTATTTATTCTGTTTTGTATGAGCAAATAAAATCTCATCAATCATATGACTGTCCAAGCTCTTCATTTTCAGTAAATAGAAACTAGAAAATGTATATAGAAAATATTAATTCTGTACTTTTGTCTTTACAGAAAATACTGTCTTAATATCTAACTTTAACAATGGCAATCCTTACTTTAACATATGTGAAAATAAAAATATGCATTCATCAGCGCTTATAGACTTATTTCCAATGGCTTTGTGAGAGAACGGGCTCCGTTCAATGAATTCAAAACCACAACTGATTGAGCACCGTTTATAAACAACCCTTCCGGGTTTTTTCCGTTGGCTTGTGTCGATACGTCAAGTGTCGATACGTCATCTGTAAGCGCAGGACCCCGAACCGATCTGGCAGCCGAACACATTTGGTACTCACACCGGTTCTCTACTGCAGCTCTAGCGGGGGCCGTCTCTAAAGACGCTCTTTCTCGTTCTGCCCTTTGAGCATCCTCTCTCTCAGTTCTTCATCCGTGTATTCCGGCTCGTACATGTACGGTTCGTGGGATACAACAAATTCCTCATAATCGTCTTCAAAAGCAGACGCATCGCTAAGTCCTCCAAACGTGGCCATATCTTGTTCATTGAATACGATAATAGAATTCCTTCGTTCACTGTACTCTGCGTCTGTAGCATGACAGCGGCATGTAAAAAAAATTAGAGCCGGTAACCTAGGTATCAGTCCGCCGCTGCCGTAGCCTACAACCAGGAATATAACACTGAAGCTGAGACCCAGCAATTCCCTCAAATGCAATGCAATCCAAGGTTAGTTTTATTTCTGAAATTATTCTATCAACACAGACGTTGAAAATTACACTGTCGTTATAATTGATTTACCTCGGGTGTACTGTGGAGTGGGCAAGACTGTTTTTAATAGCAGGCTAGCATTGCCCGTTGCTGTGCGCTAGCCTAGCACGAGCGAACTCTGCAACTAGAAGGACTGAATGAAAATGTGTTGAAAACTGTCTCCACTGATCACTAGGGAATCAGGCCCTATGTCCAAAATTCCGAACTACCCCTTTAACCGATTCTTCTTTCATATATTACCCAAGTATAGGGAACAATAAAACGCTCGGTTACACATATATTTTTGTTTTCACATATGTTAAAGTAATTATCACCTACAAAACTAATCCTATATTGATGAAAGCCCCCCCCCCCCCAACGTTTATTAGCTCACGTTAGCCATCAATCTAAAGCCATAAATATTATCTGATCAATCTTTGTACATTAGATTATTATTCATAGATTAGAAAACAAAAGGAGATCGTCAATACTTGGGAGTAACATGGGAATGAATGAAACGCGCATGCAAATTTTAAATACAGCGTTTACAGGAAGTGCGTCATTATTGCGCATCTTAGGACCCCGGGTCGATCTGGCAGCCGAGTCAATCCGGTACCCACACCGGTGTTTCAGTTCAACTAGTGACTGTTAACTGGTGACCATCAGCCGAATGCGTCGCTTGTTGTCGTGGCTACGGCAGTTGTTGGAAATCGGGAAAAGACTTGCGAATGCCTCTTTGATTTGTTTTCAATAAAATGTCAGAAACATACCCATATCATTCGTATTTGGAGTCTAATTGGAGGAAACTCGTCACGTAGAACCATTTTAAGCCAAAATAAATGGAAAATGTGTGTGTTTTTTTTAATAATAAATACGGGATTCCAAATCATACAATTTTGGTGGGAAAATATTTCAAATTGAGATTCCATTCCATTGTGCCGTTGAGACTTACACAGCAACTAGTCTTCAGAAGAGCAGGAGGCAGCCAGATCAACTTGTGACCTGACTGTCCATGTTATTATATAGACCGGTATTTGTCTCGTTTCCAGAAAGAAGAGGCCATTACACCAGTTATTCAAAACCTAATGGTGTGTTTCCCTCCACTGCCTACAACCCAGCCAAAAATGATGTCATTCGCTCTTTCGCTATCATTTCGGTCGCCTGATGTGGTGTGGTCTCTTGCTCTGGATCGTCTCTAAGCCAGCTCGAGAATCAATGTGACGCAAGGCAGTATCACTCTTAGAGACAACGTTTATTCAGATCAACAAAGCATACAGATCGTCCAAGCAAGGGATTATACCGCCCAAAGTATCTTATATGAGCAGAAAAGTGGCACACGCGGTTTGTGCGCCCTTCTCCGGTGCAGGCATGTTGGTCGCTGTTTCGGACCCTGCGTCCCGCTGCTCCTCTAGCACTGCAGCGGCCTCCCGCAGCAGCTCCGCGACCGTCTTTTCCGCCATCTTCACGTTATTACTATATACGTCACGTCAAACCTGGCACCTCGCTAGGCATAGAAAATAAAGTGCCGCGTGGTGGATAATCAGCTGGTCTGACGAGGAAGTGACGTAGATCGCGCCCAGACGCGGGAACTACGTCCGTTTTGCAAAGTCTTTGGCAAAGCGTTATGCAAAATCTTTTGCAAAGCGTTTTGCGGATTGAAATGTAATTTGAATTTCACAACACACGGAGCGTGGCGAAGTGCATTGTGAGTGTGAAGTGTGACCCCAAGGGATGGTGTTGCACATTGTCTGCATCATGCACGAGTTTGAAGCGTAGACAGGCATGAATATGCGGAAACATGTACGAGCTTAATGCATAACATTTGTATCGTCATCGATCACTCGGAATGGGTTTGTTTTGTGACCGCGGGCAAAGCGGTTGATTTGCCTCTGTGGTGGCATGATGATGATGGGTCTTTCTTTCTTGATGCAAACGTTAATAAATAAGTGTTGTTGATCAATTGTGAACAGCATTTTACACAGTAGCCTAATAGGAAATGTTCAAAGGTAAATCAACGTAATTAAACACTGATTGTTGCTTCTTATGGGAAATAGGCAACAGTGGACCGTAGGTACTAAACACCTTATCCATAGTAGGGGTCTGTAAACTCCACATTTAATACAAAGGGAGGGGAGGGGGGGAGAGATCTTATGTTTAATTTATGTTTTTGTTATAATGGCCACCGTTTGTGTTTTAATTACTGCAGTTTATGAAATAAACGAATGCCTGTGTGTGTGCGATTGCAGTGAATTGGGTTGATTTGCATGCAGCGTAAGAGCGATTGTAGAATAGAATAGAATAGAATAGAATAGAATAGAATATAAAATGTAGTGGGTTAAGAGCACAATTTATTAGGTCACCAATTTGGGGCGATCCGAGGTCCCTTTGCTTACGTTTGGTGTGATGTTGGGGCGATCTGAAGCCCGCTGCCCACTGTGCGGAACGAGAGCGCGTAGGATCGACGTGGGTTGCGCACTGAGTGGCCACTCGTGGCAGCAGCCTGGAGTTCCGGTGGAAGCACGGCGGGCCTCGGGACGAAGCTCCCGACAGCAACCTGTTTTGCTGTCGGGCCAATCCTCTTTTCATTTGTCATTCTCATATCTTCATGTCTGCGATCATCACTGAGTCCACAAGCAGCAGGAATCAATCCACGATAGGTCACAATCCATGATAGCTCGCCGTCGTATTCTGTGACTCCAATGCAAATGCGAAAAAAATGGGTTCATCCTTCATCAAATGTTTTCAGGTCATTTTTCATCCTCATATCTGTATGTGTACACAATTACTCATGTATACTTCATCATCACAGAGTCCACAAGCAACAGGAAAAAAATACACGATGGGTCAAAATTGTCTTTTACTGTTTGGAAATTGAGTAATTGCATACTATCTGGAGGAATCCACCGGTCCATCGCATGTTATTTAGGACAGTTGCTCATGATTAATATTAATAACTGGCCAATAAATCATACGTTGTGTTTGGCCTCTCCCAGGTGGGCATAGCTTCAATCTGAAACCTAGGGTATTTATCTTGGTAGTTGTTTTCTGTAAAACAAGGTCAGGGTAAGTACTTTAATAAGTGCTTTATTATGTATATTTGCCATCCACACACACTTACCCTCGGTTACTGTGTGACTTCATTACAGACAGATTGCTTAAAGCATTATGTCAGCCATTTTCTAAAAGTAGAGCACCAACTTCCCCATCATCAAATACATGCTTTTAACCCTCACGCTCAGAATCAAGGGAAATATTTTCAGCATTAATTTGGCTATGGCCATGTCAGATGTAGCTATATTTAATACATTATTTTTTGCATGTTAATTACTGTCGGAAATAAATAAAAGGTACAACTGTAGCTGAACCATGGCAATTGTTTGCTGGCTGTGGTAGATATGCATTTCTTCTACATCTATAGGAGATTGATTTCTGTTTAGCAGTCACTAGTATAAGACCCATAATGATGAAGTGAACCAGGCTCCCACCAGCCCTTTTTGAATTCTGAAAGTCTCCCACCTAATTATTGGGAGGGGGTCAATATGACTCAATGCAATTTTAAATGTGCATGATTTGCTGAATGGTTAGAACAAATAATTGAATTGCGATTTGAATTAATCGATTTGAATGATAGGCATACAAAATTGGATTTATTTTTAAAATTGTTAAAATAAATGTAATAGAGTTATTAATATTCTGACTTCAATTTTCCCAGTAGACAATTGCGCAGGCCAACATCACGATTTCAATGAATATGTACTTAATTAAGCAGCCCTAAATTAAAATGTGGCCCATTGTCGGTTACAAGCCCTTCTGGAAACTTGGCAAGAAGTTTGTTCATAGTTGTATTTCATGCCACCAAATAGTCGACAGTAAATATGGGGATCTCACGACAATATTTATAATGTATGCACATGCACGCACACACACACACACACGCACACACGCACACACACACACACACACACACACACACACACACACAATCACACACACACACAATCACACACACACACACACACACACACACACACACAGACAAACACACGGCCACAGGCAAGAGGTCATCTCTTTTATGGCGTCACAATGAGCTGCGTAAAGTTCGAGATCTTTTTTCTCAGAACCTTTAATTGTTTGCATGACAACTGTTGGACTCATATTGAAGACGCTTCTGATCCCAAGAGATATTGCTCGACGATTTCCTTCTGATTATCAATAAGTCTTTAGTCTCGGTATTGTTTCTGCAAGGATCCCAACGGTCTAGTTGACCAGTTGTATCCCTTAGAAAACAAAGGTATGTTTTCGTGACTTTCTGCCACTATTTTGTTTGATTTTTTTCATCAAACACTGATGAAAAAAATCGAATGATTCTAAATGATTCATTTGTTGAGGAGTTTATAGGCCCTGTCGTGTTTGTTTGATCGTTTATCTGATGCATCGTTTCTTAGTGATATGAAGGCCTCCCATAATGCGGTCCGGAGGTCGGCCAAATCCCCCCCCCCCGCCCCTTCACATTTAATTGCAAAATATTAATTCATTAGTTAATTCACCTTATTAACTATTGTATTAGTGCTACGTTCGGTTGATTCAACTTTAGTGATCAATCCATCCAATCCGTGACACTATAACACCACGCAAAGGCAAGAGACGCGCGGACCGCGTTCAGTGTGGCCGTACCTTTAGGGAAGCTTCCCCTGGTGAGTCAAGGCCCTCGGCGGTAAATCCTCGCAGGCCGAGAGGTGAACTGTTAAGATAGAGAAAGACCACGCTCTGATATTAACCGACATATTTGAACAGATAGTGCCTGTACAGAACTTTTTTCCCCATAGGATGACGTGAAAATGCAAGATATTAGTGTCGACCCACTGGCTAGTTCTCTGACATCAGATAGCACTGGAGATAATCGCGTCTTGATATTGTAAGGCAAAATGTTAATGAGGAGTCACTGAATTAGCAATTCTTTGAGTTAGGCCGATACAACCGTAAGCACCTGTTTAATAGATCGTTGAATTCGAGGTTTAGGGATGCAAATAGTTGTGTTCAGTTTCACGTCAAATGTTAACATTTCCTAATAAATAAAACCAGTAATAGTCATAATAGTCATAATATTATTATTCATAATAATAACCACAACAATAGGCAAGTTACGTCACGCCGGGCGCCCTAGTGTGAGACAGAACCGTCAGACCATCAGGGGCAGCGACCTCAGCATGCGGTTCAACACGGTGTGACGTTGGCTTCACGTCCCCTTAATAAAAGTATCAATCTTAAAAAATATTATAATCATAAATATCAAATACCAAACACAACCTCCCATTCCTTGAATTGTATCATTAGGAGCTTAGCAACATGGATGCCCGCTTCAACAAGTGTGCCTTCAAGCCCAAGCCTCCCGCTCAGAAGAGGGTCGTGCTTCCAGCGCTCACTAAGACCCAGCAGAGACCCCTCCGCCGTGCTGGTGGCCTGGTCAGTGTTGCTTGTGTTGCAGTCCGCTCGTGTCCCACATGTCCCCATTACTTAGATCATTTCAAATGGAACTCCCCACCATACGGTATGGGCATAGTGCATACACATGGGTATGGTATATGTTAAATCTGGATGCATCTTTGAGAAGTTAATCATAGCTCGTGGTGGTGGCCAATGTGTCTACCTGGTGCGTTCAATGCAAAGCGCTCAAGTAGCGTTGACTGAGATCATAACCATCGTGTCTTTCCTCCCTCAGGAGCCGATCAGAAGGAAGGACCCTCTCCCCCCGCTGGTCTTAAAGCCTGCGGTGGTGAACAAGGCTCCTCTTCAGAAGGGGAAGACCCCCGTCCTTCCAGACGTCACCAAGACCCAGCAGAGACCCCTGAGCCATGCTGTCAACCTGGTCAGTGATCTGCTCATCTGCGTCACATTCGCTCTTTCATCTTCTAAGGATGTTCACGGTGTGTGTGTGTGGGTGTGTGTGTGTGTGTGTGTGTGTGTGTGTTAGGGTTAGCATCTTTGAGAAGTTAATCATAGATCGTGGTGGTGGCCAATGTGTCTACCTGGTGCGTTCAATGCAAAGCGCTCAAGTAGCGTTGACTGAGATCATAACCATCGTGTCTTTCCTCCCTCAGGAGCCGATCAGAAGGAAGGACCCTCTCCCCCCGCTGGTCTTAAAGCCTGCGGTGGTGAACAAGGCTCCTCTTCAGAAGGGGAAGACCCCCGTCCTTCCAGACGTCACCAAGACCCAGCAGAGACCCCTCAGCCATGCTGTCGACCTGGTCAGTGATCTGCTCATCTGCGTCACATTCGCTCTTTCATCTTCTAAGGATGTTCACGGTGTGTGTGTGTGTGTGTGTGTGTGTGTGTGTGTGTGTGTGTGTTTTCTATCTTGGACCAAAAGCAGCAGAGAGTGCAGAAACAGGAGAAGATGCAGAGGTGGGATGGCCAACGATTGGCCGCAGCAGGTAAACACACTGGTGGCGGAAATCTTCATCTGTTGACAGCCTTGGCTAAGGGTTTCCCATTTAATGTGCTGGAGGTTATGTTACTGCTATTATTTGAATGCAAGTTGTTAGAAATGGCACATCCGTCAGCCATTAGTGAGTGAAACGCTTTGTGAGATTTGTGATCTGTTTCCGGTCCCTGTAGGGGATTATTTAGAGTGATCATATCTGATCAATCAGGTTGTTTCTACCCTGATTGGTTTGTGTAATCCATCTTGTTCGCTCTCTTTTCAAATCTTGAATCCTATCTATAGCACCATTTAAATCATTGTGTTTGGAAATAGCATTTAAACCTCCAGTGCTTCATGAAGAACATGATGCCTGTGCCTTTCAATCAGGCCATCACTTCCTGACGAGCAACAAGGCCTCAACATGCTCACTGTGTCTCGTTTCTTTCCCTGCACACAGATGCCTTGTCAGCCTTCACAAAAAACCTGATACCGTTTGAGCGGAGGGAAATCAAACAGTACACGGAGGTGTGGTACCTTGGCATAGCTGCAAAGAAGATCCAGGAGACATGCGCCCTCCACCATGGTTATGATGACATCGAGGGACACTACAAGATGGTCAATACTAACATGTCTCCTCCTGAGGGATCCTACCACAAACCTTTCAGAGTAGAAGAATGGGCTTTGTTGGGGTCAGCGAGATGTATTTATATTCATGCACAGTTGGTTTGTTTTGAATGGGGGTTTTAAAATGCAGGTTATCAACGACCACATTGCCTACCGCTATGAGGTCCTGGAGGTGATAGGTCAGGGTAGCTTCGGTCGAGTCCTCAAGTGCAGAGATCACAAAACCAAGCAGCTGGTAGCCATGAAGGTCATTGCGAACAAAAAAAGGTATCTTATCATGGATTAAGCTCAATGATAGAGTGCAATCGTTCCATTAAATTAACATTACCTATTTAACCAATCAAATCACATTCTCCAATCGCTAATCCATATAATCCTCAACAATTACTTTTCATGAACCTCAAACCAACCAATCAATAGGTTTGCAGTTGAGGCGATGAGAGAGGTGGAAATTCTGGAGCTGCTCCAAAAGAACGAGAAGCATGACGTCGCCAACGTCGTCCACATGAAGGAGCACTTCCACTTCCGGAACCATCTGTGCATCACCTTTGACCTCATGGGGTGGGTTTGGAAAACAAAAGCTTCAAATCATTCCCACTCAAAGAAATAAGACACACACAACAAACAAGATGTTGATAATTGAGAGAGAGAGAGAAAGACCTAGGACTAAGCTTTATGAATCCCCTTAATGTGTCATCTTTCCAGAAAGAACCTGTATGAGGTGATGAACGAGAGAGAGTTCAGAGGGCTGGGCCCCTCTCAGGTGAGGAACCACGCCATCTCTCTGGTGCAGTCACTCCAGTTCCTCAGTAGGACCGGCATCATCCACTGTGACCTGAAACCGGTAGGAGCCTCATCATCATCTAAGTCCTCCATGTTGACACATTGAGTTAGAATATATACACTTTATGCACAAGTCTTATGGATTCAATATCTATTATCTGTTTAGGACAACATCCTGGTAGCAGAAGATGACTCAGAGGTCATAAAGGTGGCTGACTTTGGGGCAAGCCGTCTGGAACATCTTAACAGTGAGTGTCTGGCCTTTTACATGGACCGAAAAACACCCATCTTTAAAGGTAGCTATTTCTTTCTGAAGCTACTGTTCATTTGAATGATGAACCTTGCCCTTCTCCACAGCCTATCCTGTTACCCAGACACTGCCCTACATGTGCCCAGAAGTTATTTTGAAGAATCCCTTCAGCAAGGCCATTGACATGTGGAGTCTGGGCTGCATCTTAGCCGAGCTCAAGACCGGCGAGGTCCTATTTGACGTGTGCGATAAGTACGAGCTGCTGCTGCAAATGAAGAAGGTAATGAATAACTAGTAAGGTTAGCTTTAATATTTCAACGCCCTTCTGTTACTCTAATGGTTTGGTGTGCGTGTTCTGTTGAAGCTGCTGGGTGCTCCCCCAAAGGGTATGCTGACGAAGACCACGCTTCAGTACGTTCTCTCTGGTGAGTCGAAACTAAACCATCCTCAAGGTCTCCTCCCAGTCACATGACACAATATCCTTGGCCTCTTGGTTACTGTGCACTTCAGTTGTTGTTGTTGTGTGATGTTGTTGTTTGATGCTAATGCAGGTACAAGATATAGCAGACGCATGGCCAGGTGGCGTCTGTCTATGGCCCTGGACACAGAGGACCAACTCTTCCTTGACTTCATCCAGCGCTGTCTCACGTAGGTGCACCTCCACTCTGACCCAAGTGTGAAGTTTGACACGGTACCCAAGTCCTCGCTCATGTATTTATTCCAACACGTGCTTTGTTAATTCTTTTGAGGAGATTCAAAGTGTTCTTGGAGGTTGTAGCACTAGAACCACGCTCAGGTCTTGGCCATTGGTGCTAAATGATTCAGGCATATTTTATGAAACAATGTCTTCCACATTCAGCGGGTTGCAGATATGTTGATCCCTGTTCTTTTTGATCTGGTGATGTTAAGATACGAGCCGGCGAAGCGCATGACCCCGGATGAGGCCATGCAGCATCCCTGGATTCTGGAGCACTTCCAGAGTCCCAGCTCCAGTGCAGACTCTTCTCCTCCCCAGTCCACTAACTGGGAGCACATGGTGGAGTCTACCTGCAACGCAGTCCAGTCCACCTCCAGAGCAGGACCCAGACCAGTCGGAGCCAGAGGCAGGAGGAGGGAGGGGCCTCTGGATAAAGCCGGTCCCACCCTCATGGGGACATGAGGGTGCCACTCAAGTGAGTCATTGTCAATTTTTTGTGTTGTTATAATGGGCAACAGTTTTCTCCATACATTTTTTGTTTGATATTGGATTCGAAAAAAGACATTGGAGACACAAAGCTTTGCAGACCAAGGATGTGGAAAAACATACATTTAGACTCAAATGTTATTGCTGGGAGGACATTTTCAGACCAACCCTAGTTTATCATGTCATCATCAACATTGGGACGAGTTACGACATGAATAGACCACAGCACCTTCTAAACCCTTTTGCTGAAAAATAGCATGAAAACCTTCATGAAGAAATGGATGCCTGTCCCTTTCATCAGGCCATCATTTCCTGCTGGACAACAAGGCCTCAACATACTCACTGTGGCTCGTTTCTTTCCCTGCACACAGATACCTTCATGGCCTTCAGGAAACACCTGACACTGTTAAAGCAGAGGGGAATCAAACAGTTCACGGAGGTGTGGTACCTTGGCATAGCTGCAGAGAAGGTCCAGGAGACATGCGCCCTCTACCATGGTTATGATGACATCGAGGGACACTACAAGATGGTCAATACTAAAACGTGTTCTCTTGAGGGATCCTACCACCAAACCTTTCAGAGTAGAAGAATGGGCTTTGTTGGGTTCAGCCAGATGTATTTATATTTATTCGCAGTCGGTTCTCTATGTAATTAATGGGGGTTTTAAATGCAGGTTATCCAAGACCACATCACCTACCGCTATTAGGTCCTGGAGGTGATAGGTCAGGGTAGCTTCGGTCGAGACCTCAAGTGCAGAGATCACAAAACCAAGCAGCAGGTAGCCATGAAGGTCATTGCGAACAACCAAAGGTATCTTATCATGGATCAAGCTCAATGATAGAGTGCAATCGTGACATCAAACTAACATTTTATATTTGACCTTTCAAATCAGTTTCTGTCGTCAATATGCCAATACCTAGAATCCTCAACAATTACTTTCCATGAACCTCAAACCAACCAATCAATAGGTTTGCAGTTGAGGTGATGGCAGAGGTGGAAATTCTAGAGCTGCTCCAAAAGAACGAGAAGCATGACGTCGCCAACGTCGTCCACATGAAGGAGCACTTCCACTTCCGGAACCATCTGTGCATCACCTTTGACCTCATGGGGTGGGTTTGGAAAACAAAAGCTTCAAATCATTCCCACTCAAAGAAATAAGACACACACAACAAACAAGATGTTGATAATAGAGAGAGAGAGAGAAAGACCTAGGACTAAGCTTTATGAATCCTGTTAATGTGTAATCTTTCCAGAAAGAACCTGTATGAGGTGATGAACGAGAGAGAGTTCAGAGGGCTGGGCCGCTCTCAGGTGAGGAACCACGCCATCTCTCTGGTGCAGTCTCTCCAGTTCCTCAGTAGGACCGGCATCATCCACTGTGACCTGAAACCGGTAGGAGCCTCATCATCATCTAAGTCCTCCATGTTGACACATTGAGTTAGAATATATACACTTTATGCACAAGTCTTATGGATTCAATATCTATTATCTGTTTAGGACAACATCCTGGCAGCAGAAGATGACTCAGAGGTCATAAAGGTGGCTGACTTTGGGGCAAGCCGTCTGGAACATCTTAACAGTGAGTGTCTGGCCTTTTACCTGGACCGAAAAACACCCATCTTTAAAGGTAGCTATTTCTTTCTGAAGCTACTGTTCATTTGAATGATGAACCTTGCCCTTCTCCACAGCCTATCCTGTTACCCAGACACTGCCCTACATGTGCCCAGAAGTTATTCTGAAGAATCCCTTCAGCAAGGCCATTGACATGTGAAGTCTGGGCTGCATCTTAGCCGAGCTCAAGACCGGCGGGGTCCTATTTGACGTGTGCGATAAGTACGAGCTGCTGCTGCAAATGAAGAAGGTAATGAATAACTAGTAAGGTTAGCTTTAATATTTCAATCCCCTTCTGTTACTCTAATGGTTTGGTGTGCGTGTTCTGTTGAAGCTGCTGGGTGCTCCCCCAAAGGGTATGCTGACGAAGACCACGCTTCAGTACGTTCTCTCTGGTGAGTCGAAACTAAACCATCCTCAAGGTCTCCTCCCAGTCACATGACACAATATCCTTGGCCTCTTGGTTACTGTGCACTTCAGTTCTTGTGTGATGTTGTTGTTTGATGCTAATGCAGGTACAAGATATAGCAGACGCATGGCCAGGTGGAGTCTGTCTATGGCCCTGGACACAGAGGACCAACTCTTCCTTGACTTCATCCAGCGCTGTCTCACGTAGGTGCACCTCCACTCTGACCCAAGTGTGAAGTTTGACACGGTACCCAAGCCCTCGCTCATGTATTTATTCCAACACGTGCTTTGTTAATTCTTTTGAGGAGATTCAAAGTGTTCTTGGAGGTTGTAGCACTAGAACCACGCTCAGGTCTTGGCCATTGGTGCTAAATGATTTTGCGCATATGTAATGAAACAATGTCTTCCACATTCAGCGGGTTGCAGATATGTTGATCCCTGTTCTTTTTGATCTGGTGATGTTAAGATACGAGCCGGCGAAGCGCATGACCCCGGATGAGGCCATGCAGCATCCCTGGATTCTGGAGCACTTCCAGAGTCCCAGCTCCAGTGCAGACTCTTCTCCTCCCCAGTCCACTAACTGGGAGCACATGGTGGAGTCTACCTGCAACGCAGTCCAGTCCACCTCCAGAGCAGGACCCAGACCAGTCGGAGCCAGAGGCAGGAGGAGGGAGGGGCCTCTGGATAAAGCCGGTCCCACCCTCATGGGGACATGAGGGTGTCACTCAAGTGAGTCATTGTCAATTTTTTGTGTTGTTATAATGGGCAACAGTTTTCTCCATACATTTTTTGTTTGATATTGGATTCGAAAAAAGACATTGGAGACACAAAGCTTTGCAGACCAAGGATGTGGAAAAACATACATTTAGACTCCAATGTTGTTGCTGGGAGGACATTTTCGGACCAACCCTAGTTTATCATCTCATCATCAACATTGGGACGAGTTAAGACATGAATAGACCACAGCACCTTCTAAACCCTTTTGCTGAAAAATAGCATGAAAACCTTTATGAAAAAATGGATGCCTGTCCCTTTCATCAGGCCATCATTTCCTGCTGAACAACCAGGCCTCAACATACTCACTGTGGCTCGTTTCTTTCCCTGCACACAGATGCCTTCACGGCCTTAAGGAAACACCTGACACTGTTAAAGCAGAGGGGAATCAAACAGTAAACGGAGGTGTGGTACCTTGGCATAGCTGCAGAGAAGGTCCAGGAGACATGCGCCCTCTACCATGGTTATGATGACATCGAGGGACACTACAAGATGGTCAATACTAAAACGTGTTCTCTTGAGGGATCCTACCACCAAACCTTTCAGAGTAGAAGAATGGGCTTTGTTGGGTTCAGCCAGATGTATTTATATTTATTCGCAGTCTGTTCTCTATGTAATGAATGGGGTTTTTAAATGCAGGTTATCCAAGACCACATCACCTACCGCTACGAGGTCCTGGAGGTGATAGGTCAGGGTAGCTTCGGTCGAGACCTCAAGTGCAGAGATCACAAAACCAAGCAGCAGGTAGCCATGAAGGTCATTGCGAACAACCATAGGTATGTTATCATGGATCAAGCTCAATGATAGAGCGCAATCGTGACATCAAACTAACATTTTATATTTGACCATTCAAATCAGTTTTTGTCATCAATATGCCAATCCCTAGAATCCTCAACAATTACTTTCCATGAACCTCCAACCAACCAATCAATAGGTTTGCAGTTGAGGTGATGGCAGAGATGGAAATTCTAGAGCTGCTCCAAAAGAACGAGAAGCATGACGTCGCCAACGTCGTCCACATGAAGAAGCACTTCCACTTCCGGAACCATCTGTGCATCACCTTTGACCTCATGGGGTGGGTTTGGAAAACAAAAGCTTCAAATCATTCCCACTCAAAGAAATAAGACACACAACAAACAAGATGTTGATAATTGAGAGAGAGAGAGAAAGACCTAGGACTAAGCTTTATGAATCCTGTTAATGTGTAATCTTTCCAGAAAGAACCTGTATGAGGTGATGAACGAGAGAGAGTTCAGAGGGCTGGGCCGCTCTCAGGTGAGAAACCACGCCATCTCTCTGGTGCAGTCTCTCCAGTTCCTCAGTAGGACCGGCATCATCTACTGTGACCTGAAACCGGTAGGAGCCTCATCATCATCTAAGTTCTCCATGTTGACACATTGAATTAGAATATATACACTTTATGCACAAGTCTTATGGATTCAATATGTATTATCTGTTTAGGACAACATCCTGGTAGCAGAAGATGACTCAGAGGTCATAAAGGTGGCTGACTTTGGGGCAAGCCGTCTGGAACATCTTAACAGTGAGTGTCTGGCCTTTTACCTGGACCGAAAAACACCCATCTTTAAAGGTAGCTATTTCTTTCTGAAGCTACTGTTCATTTGAATGATGAACCTTGCCCTTCTCCACAGCCTATCCTGTTACCCAGACACTGCCCTACATGTGCCCAGAAGTTATTCTGAAGAATCCCTTCAGCAAGGCCATTGACATGTGAAGTCTGGGCTGCATCTTAGCCGAGCTCAAGACCGGCGGGGTCCTATTTGACGTGTGCGATAAGTACGAGCTGCTGCTGCAAATGAAGAAGGTAATGAATAACTAGTAAGGTTAGCTTTAATATTTAAATCCCCTTCTGTTACTTTAATGGTTTGGTGTGCGTGTTCTGTTGAAGCTGCTGGGTGCTCCCCCAAAGGGTATGCTGACGAAGACCACGCTTCAGTACGTGCTCTCTGGTGAGTCGAAACTAAACCCTCCTCAAGGTCTCCTCCCAGTCACATGACACAATATCCTTGGCCTCTTGGTTACTGTGTACTTCAGTTGTTGTTGTGTGATGGTGTTGTTTGATGCTAATGCAGGTACAAGATATAGCAGACGCATGGCCAGGTGGCGTCTGTCTATGGCCCTGGACACAGAGGACCAACTCTTCCTTGACTTCATCCAGCGCTGTCTCACGTAGGTGCACCTCCACTCTGACCCGAGTGTGAAGTTTGACACGGTACCCAAGTCCTCGCTCATGTATTTATTCCAACATATGCTTTGTTAATTCTTTTGAGGAGATTTCAAAGTATTCTTGGAGGTTGTAGCACTAGAACCACGCTCAGGTCTTGGCCATTGGTGCTAAATGATTTTGCGCATATGTAATGAAACAATGTCTTCCACATTCAGCGGGTTGCAGATATGTTGATCCCTGTTCTTTTTGATCTGGTGATGTTAAGATACAAGCCGGCGAAGCGCATGACCCCGGATGAGGCCATGCAGCATCCCTGGATTCTGGAGCACTTCCAGAGTCCCAGCTCCAGTGCAGACTCTTCTCCTCCCCAGTCCACTAACTGGGAGCACATGGTGGAGTCTACCTGCAACGCAGTCCAGTCCACCTCCAGAGCAGGACCCAGACCAGTCGGAGCCAGAGGCAGGAGGAGGGAGGGGCCGCTGGATAAAGCCGGTCCCACCCTCATGGGGACATGAGGGTGTCACTCAAGTGAGTCATTGTCAATTTTTTGTGTTGTTATAATGGGCAACAGTTTTCTCCATACATTTTTCGTTTGATATTGGATTCGAAAAAAGACATTGGAGACACAAAGCTTTGCAGACCAAGGATGTGGAAAAACATACATTTAGACTCCAATGTTGTTGCTGGGAGGACATTTTCAGACCAACCCTAGTTTACCATCTCATCATCAACATTGGGACGAGTTAAGACATGAAAAGACCACAGCACCTTCTAAACCCTTTTGCTGAAAAATAGCATGAAAACCTTTATGAAGAAATGGATGCCTGTCCCTTTCATCAGGCCATCATTTCCTGCTGAACAACCAGGCCTCAACATACTCACTGTGGCTTGTTTCTTTCCCTGCACACAGATGCCTTCACGGCCTTCAGGAAACACCTGATACTGTTAAAGCAGAGGGGAGTCAAACAGTAAACGGAGGTGTGGTACCTTGGCATAGCTGCAGAGAAGGTCCAGGAGACATGCGCCCTCTACCATGGTTATGATGACATCGAGGGACACTACAAGATGGTCAATACTAAAACGTGTTCTCTTGAGGGATCCTACCACCAAACCTTTCAGAGTAGAAGAATGGGCTTTGTTGGGTTCAGCCAGATGTATTTATATTTGTTCGCAGTCTGTTCTCTATGTAATGAATGGGGTTTTTAAATGCAGGTTATCCAAGACCACATCACCTACCGCTACGAGGTCCTGGAGGTGATAGGTCAGGGTAGCTTCGGTCGAGACCTCAAGTGCAGAGATCACAAAACCAAGCAGCAGGTAGCCATGGAGGTCATTGCGAACAACCAAAGGTATCTTATCATGGATCAAGCTCAATGATAGAGTGCAATCGTGACATCAAACTAACATTTTATATTTGACCATTCAAATCAGTTTCTGTCATCAATATGCCAATACCTAGAATCCTCAACAATTACTTTCCATGAACCTCAAACCTACCAATCAATAGGTTTGCAGTTGAGGTGATGGCAGAGGTGGAAATTCTAGAGCTGCTCCAAAAGAACGAGAAGCATGACGTCGCCAACGTCGTCCACATGAAGGAGCACTTTCACTTCCGGAACCATCTGTGCATCACCTTTGACCTCATGGGGTGGGTTTGGAAAACAAAAGCTTCAAATCATTCCCACTCAAAGAAATAAGACACACACAACAAACAAGATGTTGATAATTGAGAGAGAGAGAGAGAGAAAGACCTAGGACTAAGCTTTATGAATCCTGTTAATGTGTAATCTTTCCAGAAAGAACCTGTATGAGGTGATGAACGAGAGAGAGTTCAGAGGGCTGGGCCGCTCTCAGGTGAGGAACCACGCCATCTCTCTGGTGCAGTCTCTCCAGTTCCTGAGTAGGACCGGCATCATCCACTGTGACCTGAAACCGGTAAGAGCCTCATCATCATCTAAGTCCTCCATGTTGACACATTGAGTTAGAATATATACACTTTATGCACAAGTCTTATGGATTCAATATCTATTATCTGTTTAGGACAACATCCTGGTAGCAGAAGATGACTCAGAGGTCATAAAGGTGGCAAGCCGTCTGGAACATCTTAACAGTGAGTGTCTGGCCTTTTACCTGGAACGAAAAACACCCATCTTTAAAGGTAGCTATTTCTTTCTGAAGCTACTGTTCATTTGAATGATGAACCTTGCCCTTCTCCACAGCCTATCCTGTTACCCAGACACTGCCCTACATGTGCCCAGAAGTTATTTTGAAGAATCCCTTCAGCAAGGCCATTGACATGTGGAGTCTGGGCTGCATCTTAGCCGAGCTCAAGACCGGCGAGGTCCTATTTGACGTGTGCGATAAGTACGAGATGCTGCTGCAAATGAAGAAGGTAATGAATAACTAGTAAGGTTAGCTTTAATATTTCAATCCCCTTCTGTTACTCTAATGGTTTGGTGTGCGTGTTCTGTTGAAGCTGCTGGGTGCTCCCCCAAAGGGTATGCTGACGAAGACCACGCTTCAGTACGTTCTCTCTGGTGAGTTGAAACTAAACCATCCTCAAGGTCTCCTCCCAGTCACATGACACAATATCCTTGGCCTCTTGGTTACTGTGCACTTCAGTTGTTGTTGTTGTGTGATGTTGTTGTTTGATGCTAATGCAGGTACAAGATATAGCAGACGCATGGCCAGGTGGCGTCTGTCTATGGCCCTGGACACAGAGGACCAACTCTTCCTTGACTTCATCCAGCGCTGTCTCACGTAGGTGCACCTCCACTCTGACCCAAGTGTGAAGTTTGACACGGTACCCAAGTCCTCGCTCATGTATTTATTCCAACATATGCTTTGTTTATTCTTTTGAGGAGATTCAAAGTGTTCTTGGAGGTTGTAGCACTAGAACCACGCTCAGGTCTTGGCCATTGGTGCTAAATGATTCAGGCATATTTTATGAAACAATGTCTTCCACATTCAGCGGGTTGCAGATATGTTGATCCCTGTTCTTTTTGATCTGGTGATGTTAAGATACGAGCCGGCGAAGCGCATGACCCCGGATGAGGCCATGCAGCATCCCTGGATTCTGGAGCACTTCCAGAGTCCCAGCTCCAGTGCAGACTCTTCTCCTCCCCAGTCCACTAACTGGGAGCACATGGTGGAGTCTACCTGCAACGCAGTCCAGTCCACCTCCAGAGCAGGACCCAGACCAGTCGGAGCCAGAGGCAGGAGGAGGGAGGGGCCGCTGGATAAAGCCGGTCCCACCCTCATGGGGACATGAGGGTGCCACTCAAGTGAGTCATTGTCAATTTTCGTGTTGTTATAATGGGCAACAGTTTTCTCCATACATTTTTTGTTTGATATTGGATTCGAAAAAAGACATTGGAGACACAAACTTTGCAGACCAAGGATGTGGAAAAACATACATTTAGACTCAAATGTTATTGCTGGGAGGACATTTTCAGACCAACCCTAGTTTATCATGTCATCATCAACATTGGGACGAGTTAAGACATGAATAGACCACCGCACCTTCTAAACCCTTTTGCTGAAAAATAGCATTAAAACCTTCATGAAGAAATGGATGCCTGTCCCTTTCATTAGGCCATCATTTCCTGCTGGACAACAAGGCCTCAACATACTCACTGTGGCTCGTTTCTTTCCCTGCACACAGATACCTTCATGGCCTTCAGGAAACACCTGATACTGTTAAAGCAGAGGGGAATCAAACAGTACACGGAGGTGTGGTACCTTGGCATAGCTGCAGAGAAGGTCCAGGAGACCTGCGCCCTCTACCATGGTTATGATGACATCGAGGGACACTACAAGATGGTAAATACTAAAACGTTTCGTCCTGAGAGATCCTACCACAAACCTTTCAGAGTAGAAGATTGGGCTTTGTTGGGTTCAGCGATTTCACAGTTGGTTCTCTGTGTAGTGAATGGGGGTTTTAAATGCAGGTTATCAAAGACCACATCACCTACCGCTATGAGGTCCTGGAGGTGATAGGTCAGGGTAGCTTCAGTCGAGACCTCAAGTGCAGAGATCACAAAACCAAGCAGCTGGTAGCCATGAAGGTCATTGCGAACAACCAAAGGTATCTTATCATGGATCAAGCTCAATGATAGAGTGCAATCGTTACATTAAATTCACATGTCCTATTTCACCATTCCAATCCTATTCTGTCATCAATATTCCAATCCATGTAATAATCCTAAACAATTACCATTCATAAACTTCAAACCAACCAATGCAGTTGAGGCGATGGCAGAGGTGGAAATTCTGGAGCTGCTCCAAAAGAACGAGAAGCATGACGTCACCAACGTCGTCCACACGAAGGAGCACTTCCACTTCCAGAACCAAATGGACACTCATGAACATGTGTGTCCATGCCTGGAGGTACCGAGACGGACGACTGGTAGGTGGGTGCCTTGGAATCGACACCCAGCTTGCCCGACACTGGGTTGTTGTAAGACGGAGCTGCTGAGGATGCAGAGATGGTGGCGAATCGACGACAGAGACTCGACGCCACCCATAGTGTCCGCAGGAGAGACAAACGGAAGAAACAGCTCACGCACAGCTGGACGTTGAGGTTAAGCAGCCGATCCTCCCAAGAAGGTCCAGCACCAGATGTTCACAGACTGAGTGTTACTGGGGGTTATCAGCAGATACTTCACAACCCTAACTAGATGATGGGACGCTCGCTGGTGGTTCCTGTTGTGCAGGGCCTGATTATTCACGCAGACGCCGCCACATGGAAGGATGCGGAAGTTACAAAAGGAGCATGAAGCAAGCTAGGTTCTACAGCTGTGGCCCAGTGTATGTGTTCCTGTGTTCGCAGCAAATGCCAGCATCCATTGTTTCTGCCGTGTCTACATGCCATCACGTGTTGGCTATATACATTGGGTATATACACGGAGACAGCCCTCCCTGGGTCCTTTGTTGACCTGGCGAACCAGGTCAACAAATGCTGCAGGGAAAAATCACTTGATCACTTGACAACCAGCACCGAGTTACACAGGGAAATGTTGAACAATAATATGGTGAAGTTTGGAGAACACAGTTAAATTACATTTCATGATTTTTTTAAATATCTGCCGACATATTAATACAGGTGTACTCAGGATATCTTTAACTAATCTAATTATTAAAACATGCTGCAGTAAAACAATTAAATATCTGCACCGAGGTACATCTGAACATGTTCAATTAGAATATGCTGGAGTTTGTAGAAAACAAACTGAACTTTCTATGTCTACCTACATAGCAATGCATGCATATTGGATGAGACTTGAATGTGTATTTCATCAAATTAAAATAAGAAAGAAAAAACACAATCATTCTCGTTTTAACAACTTTTGTGGTCATTCTAGAACAGTTTTCTGAGTTTGGGAGGATATGCACATGCCCCTCGGCGTCCTCCTCGGCGCAAAAGCACTTTACCGTACAAAACAATAAGAGTGATGCGCAATCACTCGTGTGCCCGCGCTTCTCCGAAGTGCAGATGGCGTGACCGCATACCGTATTATCGACGGCCAGCTGGAGAACTTTGAGTTAAAGTTCTCCTAGTTTTCAGTCCTCAGTAATTTTAAAAGTAAGCTAAACACCGCAGGCAACGTCAATTACTTTCAACATGATAAGAAATAGCAAGTTGACAGTGGCGTAAGTAGGTCATTAAGGGCCCCGTTGCAATAATTGTTATGGGCCCCCCTACTACCCAATACATTTTTATTGAAAAAATTATATTGGTTAATTCAAACTGTTACAAATATGATTACATGAAAAAAGTGTGGGTTAATGTACAATTCGGTTGACATAACAAAATTGCATAAAAATACAAAATATTATGAATCCATACTTTTTGACATTGTTAAACATGTTGATTTCGGTTAAAGGTATGCGGATTGCTGGGAAATCTGTTAGGGCCTCTAGGATACAAATTCTAAACCTACGGGCATGTTTTGAACATACGTCTTTTACATGACAGGGAGCTCTTCGGGATAGCAGATTTAAATCTGTTTTTCTTCAAAAAGTTCCATACCTGGTAGTCAACAGTGATCATCGACCATCTATAACCTTTTTATGGTTTGGATGAAATTTCCAGCAATTCATTAATTCATCATCCACCTGAACCTGTGTCTGCAGTGCTGAAAACCTCATCAACATTACAATTTATAATCAACATTACACTTCACATGAAATCGTCAAGTATCCAAAATAAATAGAAGAAAGAGATAATTGCATTGTAACTTAATTTCCAGTATGTTAGACTGAAAGGCCTGCTGGGTCTTGCGGTGCAGTCTTGGCCTCTGTTCTGCATATCTGGTATACATTAACTACGAGAGGCCTGAACATTTTAAAGTGTATGTTATGGCACTTGGTTGCCTGTGGCTCCCTCTGGTGGTGTCGCCAGGAGAAACACCAAAAACCCAATGCTCCCTGTGGTTCCATCCAGACATCTCAGGAACCTTGAAAGAGGACGGTGTCGAAGTGTAAAAAATAACATCTTCATTCCCGCAATTTAAGTCAAGTGATCTTAGAGGGAAACGTCCATGCATGATTTGCATGTGTGTGTGTGTTGTGTTAATGTGTATGGGTGTGTGAGCTCTGACTAATGGGAACCTAAATCACTTCCTCCCTCACATAATCAGGAACCTCCCCCCTCCTTACCATTGGCACCAGATTTGTTTGGACGGGAGGCTATACGTTTGGGCTCACAGGGGTGGTGGGGGGAGGCCTTGGGGTGAAGGAGGAAGGACCCGAAGTGTGTGTGTGTGTGTGTATTCGGCCTCCCTACGGAGGGAGCTTCTTATCTGCAGTCTGAGATCGCCCCAGACATAAGTATCAAGTGCCCTGAAGGAAGTCTGCTGTTCCCTTGTTTTCAGGGCCACAATGTCTTTTCCTGCCCTGCTCAAGGGGCCCACGCCGTCCTCAGTGTTTTAAGGCCTTTTTTTTTTTTTTTTTTATCTTTGCAGCCACTGGAAAGCTCATTTCCTGGTCCACTCTTCCATTCCAGGTCTTCTTGTCCTCCTCTTCCCCCCCACGCCAGTCCTGCTGCCAGGGAGGCCTCAGGCACGCAGGGTCCGTGGGACAGACGGGATCACAGGCCGGCACACGGGAGGGGAAGGGAAGGATACAAGAGCTAGGATACGAGGGGCGGGGGGACTGACGAATGGCGATAGAGGAGACGAAGAGAGATGGCGGCTGGTGGAACTGTAACCTGACCTGGTGAAGACATGCGTGTTTAGGGGGTAGGGGCAGTGTACATTGACGCGCTAAATGCTGACCATCAAAACCAACAAGGGAAAAGCAGTTTGGAGGTTTGCTGCTTGTGCTTACCAGAATCTCTGTGGCACATCAGACTAGACTGAGCGGTTTCCCAGACAGCCGCGGCGTGCTTACGTTCTCAAAGCATACCCTTGTGATTTCCAGCTAATATTGCACGCCTTTGATCGTCAACAAGCTAGGTTCGGAAGCCACGCAGCTGCTTGATGTTTGTCTATCACTGCGTGGAGAATGTTATAATCTCCCCTGTGAGTCACCGACCTGAGAACAGCTGACACCCATTCCGGGACAAAGGAGGAATTAAAATATCTGACGGCTCGGACTGGGGAACGCACGTTTTAAACTATATACCTTTTCAAAAGGTAGGTTGTTCAAAACGTTTGTTACAGTACAGTACAACTGTTACAGTACAATGACATTCAGCAAAAACACTGACTGGAACATGGTTGAACTTAAATTCCTAATTTTCCTAACCAATTTGACAAATTATATACTAATTATAAGTCTTTAAAGTGATTTGAATTATGCAGCATTATGTAATCTTTGCCTGTACATGTATTCACACACACACACACACACACACACACACACACACACACACACACACACACCACCCAGCCTCTACCAGCGACACCGGGAACACTACCAGAAGTGGGCTTGGTGATTGTGAAATGATCCGTGTCCTTTTTGTCTGTTTATTAATCTTATTATTATTATTATTGAGAGGCATACATTACAGTGCAAACAATTCTTTGGCAAACGTACAATACAAATGTCAGATAGGAACTATATCTACAGGAGCCATGTCTAGGGGGACAGTGTAGGAAACACGTTCTCCGTCTCGGGGAGAGCAGTGCACGCCATTGATTCATGGTTGCGTTACTGTAGTTTGGCGATGGGTTGGGAAACAAAAATCAGAAACACCAGAGATGGAGAGCAGTCAACGAGAAACAGATGACAGCATAGACTGGGGGGGGGGGGGGGGGGGGGGGGGGAAGTCACACTGCAAAATTAGAAGGAATGACGTTTTGAAAAATTGAAGACATGACGAACGATGAGGCAAAGGAAAAGAGGTCCCAGCGCTGTGGCCAAGCAATCCTTGGGAGTGTTTTGTCCGTATGCTCATAAACAAACACACATGCTCGCACGTACACACACGCACCCACACAAACACACCCACACTCATTAAACACAAACACACAGATTCGGTCAATGTGTGTTTTGAGACAATTCACAAATATGGAGACGGGGGGAAACAAAAGTCATGTGTTGCACTGACAAAACTTCCAACGAACGACCCGATCAGAGAGAGAGAGAGAGACGAACACTTCAATGCAGCGTCCGACAGCACCTCTCCAGCATGGCCTCGCTCCATTCCTCACATACTGATCCCATGGCGTACCGCTTGCCCTCTGAGAAGGGTGTTATACTTTACAGTGAGCGAGCAAAAGGCGATGGAAAGCGCAGGGTCAACATGGTGTCTCGGGTGACGCGGAGCAGTGGTGTGTGAGCGGCTTGTGTCGACGGAGGTAAGATGGGACAAACAAAAAAGTCAACTCTCAATCGGGTCACAGAAAATAGAAATGCTGCTGAGGCTGCTGTTTCGATTGACACCCCCCCCTCCCCCGGCCTCAGCCATGCCAACCCTTTTCTTTTTCGCCTGCTCATATGGCTTCCATTATTGTGGAATTGGGGTCAGAGGGCTAAATAGTCCTGTGCTTCACGTGAGTTTGGCCTAACTGACGTCAGCCCTCTGGTTTATTCTCTGGCTCGAAAAAAGGGAAGAAGTCAACACTCGGCGAAAGATTTCGAAAGATGTGTTTTCTTTGCTTGGCACCCGACAGAAATTAGGGATTGCTCACGCACAAGCGTACAAAAATACAACAATAAACCCAGCCGTTACAGCACAGAAAGCAAACAATTGGAACAGAGACGAGTGCGGTGTCATGAATGAGTGCTTGACAAAAGAATGCATAAAATGGCCTCCGCACAAATACTGAGGAGGACTGCCGGTTCACATGAGCATAGGAAATGGTAACAATCGTTTTCAGCAACAGTCCTTCAGTTTGTTATTCACGCATCGATTGTGGTCTGAAAAGGCAACACAACACAAAACACAAGGCCGTGATTACAGACTAAAACCGGCAGGGTTGAGGTCCTGACTTCTGTTACAACATTTAAATATTTCCTTGGATAAAAAAAGTACACGCACGCTATTATCAATTATATGTTTTACATTATCAGGAAGTTGTGAAGGGAAAAGAAGAAAAAACGACTTTGGGAAAGGTACAAAAAATATCATGGTTAAACATATTGTTGGTATCTTCAACTGATTTTTGAAAGTCGCATGATAAAAGGTTAGCACAGCAACATTGCATGAAGCTTATGGGATGAGGTGGTGGAAGGGGGCACTGCCAAATGGCAAAATCTCAGTCAAGTTCACGGACAGGCCGGCAGATACAGAAATCCCAGATGTACGTGAACCAACAAGCTGTCCATTGTGGAGAGAGGCAATTATATTCAGTAGACATTTTTGTTTGATTACGTTTTTTTTTTGTCGTGTAGGGATTCACATTATCTTCATACGCAAAGATTGTTTTTATCAAAAAAGGGAGAAGAAAATACACAATTATAAAACTATATAAAAGCACCTCAGATTAAAGTTCAATTTGAATTACAAAAGGTCCTAAGTATATTCTCTCAATTGTTGTTTACCATAAAGAGGCATATCATATGTGTATATATGTATCTTTGCATACTGTTAAAAGAAAAACGTAACAAACAAAGAGAAAAACAACAATACTTTACAGGTTTTGTCTTTAGTGACTAAATCATTTGTTAAAGAGGAAGGAAAATAGCACCAAGCTTTTTTTTCGGTATCTCTAACCTGAGAAAGTATTTGTGAGACAACAAAATGGCCGCCACCTTCCCCCATGGACTCATCTCTCCCCGTCGTGTACCGTGTGTTAGTCACACTTGGAGGAAGAGACTCGCTCTGTCCGTTCTGCATCCCACCGTCCACTTCGGGAATATCAGTCCGTTTCAAATCGCCGGCAGAGGAGGAGGAGGAGGAGGAGGAGGAGGAGGAGACGGCCGGGAAGCACCAGGGCTGACTGCTGGTCTCAGAGAAAGCGACAACAACAACAACAACAATAATAATAATAATAACAAAACAAAAAAAATTCTCTGTGTAAAAACAACAACAAAAACAACAACAATATAATATAAAACACTGATACCGGGGTGGTTCGGGGGGCGGGGTTGGTGTGGGCGGCCAAGGCTGAGCGTTGCCTTGGAGAGTCTCGTTCTCTGCGTGGTTGTGTACGTGTGTGTGTGTGTGAGAGAGATTGGGAGTGTAACCGACACAAAGGGGACAACCGCAGTGCTGGAGTGTGGCTGGGGAGGTCCTGAGGGCGACGGGGGGTGGGAGGGTTGGATGGGGGGGAGGTTAGAGGATTGGTTTTGGGGGGGATGTTACGCGTGGCGGCTGTCCGTCCGCTGCTCAGGCGCGGCGGGCTCGCTCTGGAGGCACGCGGGGCAGCAGGCGCCCTTTAGCTTGACGGGCTTCTGGCACGCCACCGGCGGGCAGGACTCCACGAAACATGTGACCTGGGCGTCCTGGTGGGGGGGGGGGGGGGGGGGAGATGGATCACTTGGTTAGACTCTGAATGTTCAATGGAAGGCATTTGTTTCTTTGATCATTCGGCAGGGGGAAGAGAACAATCCCGCGTGACGGACCACCCGGGGAAGCCTGGAGAGTGGGAGGACGTTGGGATGCACGCAGAGGAATGTCTTGGGTTTGGTGAGCCGTAGCATCTCGCTAAAGGTAGTGTGTGTGTGTGTGTCCGTCTGTGTGTCTGTATATGTGTGCGTGTGCGTGGGTGTCTGCGTCTGTGTGTGTGTGTGTGTGTGTGTGTGTGTGTGTGTGTGTGTGTGTGTGTGTGTGCAGGCCAGTGCCAAATATGACAGGTGCAAGGAAGGAAAGAGGCAGGGGTGGAAAGAAATGCTCGATGGAGGAAGAGACAGAGAGAGAGAGAGGCAGAAAGGAATGATTGACAGCCGGTTGCGTGCCAGGTTTGGCATGCGAACGCTGTCAACCTCTGCCAGAATTCAGAGATATGCACAAAAGATCTTAACCTTACAGGCCAGAAGACACACACACACACACACACACACACACACACACACACAATGGATCATGTGTCACATAAAGACACACGCATGCCACAAAATAAATACACAAGTATGTCATTTGAACAGGTTTGACAGCATTACAGTTTGATTAATAACGCAGCACCTTTGTACCTCATATCAAAACAAATACCTTACATATATTCAACATCTACACTTTGAAAACACAATGGAATTTCCATACAAGCTGTTGTTGGTGCTGTGTGTGTGTGTGTGTGGTTATTGATTGAGGCAAATTGATGGTGATGGCCCAGAGACAGGGCATGGCTGCAGTGACCTACTCTGCATTCACACGTGGTGCAGACCTCCTGCTTCCAGCGGTCTCCGTCTGTCCGGTCGCGGCCCTCAGAATCAGTGCAGTCTGTCTTGCTCAGACGGGCTTCAAGTCTTTTAATCTGCATGGGGACGAGAGGCAAAGTGTTATGAGGACAGAAGGACAGACAGACAGGCATGCTGACAGATGGACGAGCGGACAGATAGATTTATAGATTGATTTAGCAAAATATATACATAAATAGCAAAGGGGTATGTATAGTGAAGGGGCTAATTCAATAAACATGTCAATTTAGTGTCGGGGAAGGAGAGAGGAAAAATGGACAAGGATATACACATAAAATAAAACATACATTCGTAGATCAATGGCATTAATATAAGTTACAAATACTTGGTAGTAAATGGTTTTGTAAGGTATTTATTCGTGAGGGGAAGAAAACATTTGCTCTATGTAATTTCAGCGAGTGTGTGTCATTCAAGTCGTATCCCGGGTAACCGACCTGTTTGCGTAAACTTGTAATTGTCTTCTGCATGTCGGAGACAAAGTCTTGGAATTCGTTGGCTGTTGGTTCAGTGCTGGCCTTGGAGGTCAAAGTGACATTCACAGCGTTTTCTTTGGCTCCATCCTCTGGACTAAAAAAAAATAAAGAGGAAATAACAAATCAAAACTTGCATTTTACATGCACATCAAACCTAGTATTAGTTTTCATTGTTAAAGCTCTAATAGTTATCATTTCTATACCCATCCTATTCCCAATTTCCAGTTTTTGTTTTTTAATGTTTTGCATATTACAGAATATAGGAGTGAATCACTTTATATCCTATAATAGGAAGTATGAAAAGCACCACATAGTAAAAACAGCCTTCATATAACCTTGTGGTTGCATTGTGATTTTTAGATATTACATAATAATAATACTCACTGTTCTAATCCCATTAATCCCATTACATCCCATGTGGAGTTACCTGGTCTCCTGGGCGCTTGTGTCTGGTTTATCCCCAGTGTAGCTGTGGTCAGCTGACCTGCGTCCTCTGAAGTGATAGGACAGGGCGTTGAACTGGCCCTTGGTTCGGCAGTCTGGGGACCAACATAAGGAGACGGTGAGCCGTGAAGTTCACAGGCCAAGCCACACAAACAAACAAAGGAAACAACCACGCTGGTCTTTTAAGGATAAACACGCAAGCGAGAGAATGACTTCATGTGTGCGTGTGTCTGTGTGCTTGCATGGATGGTCATTGTGTCATCCTCTTGCACTAACACACACGGGCTAAAAACGGGATGCATCGACAGACTATAGAATTACTAGTGCTAGAAATATAAGAAATATAAACATAATAGTTAGAAACATGACCTCAGAAATCCTGAGGCAGCCATTCATTTCTAAACCTTCGGCATTTGGCCATAGATGAATTCTGTTTCAAGTGGAAAAACTGTGCTCACTTCCCCATAGCCGTATGCCTTAGTTGTGGCCCACAGTATCTCCACCCCGTTTTTTGTTTCTTAAATCCTATCTGGCTTTTCATGCCTGAATCTCTCCAGACCTCGAGTGAGGAAGTCTGTCTAGGTGAGATTACATTGGCCTCCTAATAAGGTGGACTGCAGCAGGCGCTGTGGGAGGCTGGGAGGCTCCACATCAGACACAGAACATCTGATGAAAACATGGCCAACGACTGGATGCTGAAGGAGATCCATGAGGACAGACACAAACACACATACACAGACACACACAAAAACACGCGCGCGCGCCCACACACACACACACACTTTCAGACTTGCACACACACACACTTGCGGACTTGCATACACACACACACTTGCTTTTCAATCTCCGTCGCACTCTACTATTGTTAATGAGCCAAAGATATTAGATTAGGCCCGCCTGGGACGGACCTGCCGTCTGACACCGACAGCGAGACAGACCCCTCTCTCAGCACTCTCTCCCTCTCTCTCTCTTTCCCTCTCTCTCTCTCTCTCTCACTCCCTGTGTTGTCTGGCAGGATATGCTGTGTTTATTAGCGTAGCTCATCCCTCGTTATTCTTGTGAAACAGGAGGACACGGAGGTCAGCGCCGCGGATAAAAGGAGAACAAACAGCGAGCCGTCACGCGGCGGTTATTAAAACCGCTTCCTGGTCCATCTCACAATAATAACCCCGGCGTGATCCTGTTAATAGTGCAACAGAGCGTGTGGGGAAGAAGTCTGAGCCTGAGTCTGTTAGATTATGTGAACACATAATTTATCATGAGACTGTGCTGAAATAAGAGCCCAGCCCATTGATGTAGTTGACGTAGGTCATCATGGGTATCACTGTGGCCAACTGCGCAGCATATGTCATGGGGATGTTCCCGCTTTATAACCCACACATATCTCTGAGCCCTCCCTCCCTGGACCCCCACATCATCCCGACAGCCCAGGCCCTATTTCATGCTCGCTTACACCAATTGGACACACAAAACTAAACTAAACCACGTCCAGATGTAAGTGGGTGTGGCCTATATCTCTTCCATCATGTTTGTTGGTCCACCCATCTCAAAGAGTTATCAGCTCGAGATAGGACTTCAATTATTATCCAATATGACTTCATTTAGACATTTTGTAAGATGTTTATGTGCTTGTAATAATGCTTGTTTAAGAGGTTCGAAAGGTCGACCTAGTATCCTTCACAATATATCAAATACCATTTGGATTTGAAATGTATCCAAACTGCCCTACTATACCATGAGTACATACATATGCAGCATGGGTACAATAGGAATCGACAGCTAACCTTGGCTAATGCTTATACCAGTGGAGCTAGCCAGCACCTCCTTTCAAAACATGGACACAACTCCTTGCTGAGTTGACAGAATTCTCCTTAATACTTGATCTCTTGGGCTAAATAATTGGGTAATTGGCCAAATTATTAGCAACGATCCTGTAAGAGAAAGTAAAAGTAACAGATTTTCTTTAGTTTTATAAGTCTATTTTAAAATGAGTTGTTAAGCGCTTTATTATGTCCCAAAGCACTTAGAGTCAAACTTGTCCCGGGTAGTTTAATTAACCTCACAGAAGTTGTGGTTTTGGGGGGAATGTTAAAACAGCAGAAACATGAACACCGAATAATAATAAATAAAATACTTTTTACAAACTCAATCATTCCAAATGTCCTGAACAGAGTATGTACCATAGTAGAGCACAATAGTTGTTGTCTGATCTATCTTTCCGTAACATTTATTCAATATGCGGCTTAGTGCTTCGGTCAAGTATTTGATAGCTTGTGCATGACAAAGGAATGCTGCATCTGTGTGGTTGTTAGGCACAGCCGCACAATAAAACAAATGGCCTCCAAGTGCATGGTCATATAATCAGTATTATAAATACTCATATAATCAGTTTAGCCTATCACGATCACATAACATGATGATCACATAATGTGACACTACTGGTATTGTCTTAGTTCATCAGAAATGATGTGAAATCCTGCACTTTGTCCAATCATTGATTTCGTTATCACAGTGATCTGGCAAGTGTCATGACGACACGGTGTTACACAACAGAGTCTCCAGAACGCTTTGCGGGAACTTCCCCATGCAGGTACGTGCAATAAATCCGGAGTTGGCTCTCATTGCTGTGTTTTCTAATGTATTTTGTGTGACTGTGAACTGTGCAAAAAAAAGCTTTGATTAGGATTCAAAGATTAACATAGCGAGAAAATGAAAGATAGTGAAAGAAAGAGAGAGAGAGAGAAAGAGAGAGAGAGGGAGAGCAAGTGAGAGAGAGCAATAGAGAGAGAGAGACAGCAAGCGAGAGAGAGAGTGAGCGAGAGAAACAGTCACAGAGTGATAGATTTAGAGAGAGAATTCCTAAAAAAAAGGCAGGTAGCAACAAACGTCTCAACCCCACCGCCCTGGAAAAACAATCAAACTTCCAAAGACCCCTCCAACCCCGGTATGTCCAGCGGGCCTCGTACCTCCACAAGCCCGCCCTGACCCGGTACGGCCAGCGGGCCTTATACCTTCGCAGCCATTCCAAAGGTCGACCTAGTATCCTTCACAATATATCAAATACCATTTGGATTTGAAATGTATCCAAACTGCCCTACTATACCATGAGTATATACATATGCAGCATGGGTGCAGTGGGAATCGACAGCTAACCTTGGCTAACGATACCAGTGGAGCTAGCCAGCACCTCCTTTCAAAACATGGACACCAACTCCTTGCTGAGTTGACAGGATTGCTGGTCGTTACCACTTTGGTTGGTTATGATCATTCTGGGACATCGGTCAAGTATTTGATAGCTTGTGCATGGCAAAGGAATGCTGCATCTGTGTGGTTCGTAGGCACAGCCACACAATAAAACAAATGGCCTCCAAGTGCATGGTCATATAATCAGTATTATGAATACTCATATAATCAGTTTAGCCTGTCACGATCACATAACATTATGATCACATAACGGGCCCTATCTTGCATCCGGCGCAATTGACTTTCTACACTGACGCATGTGTCGTTGCTAGTTTGCAAGTGGCGCAGAGCGTTCTTTTCCCTCCTGCGCTGCGTGTCGGTAAATTAGGGAATGATCTTGCGCCCCAAGGGGCGGTTCGGCGAAAGGAGGAGGCGTGTTCTGGCGCAAACGTTCCCTGGTGCTATTTTGCAGTTTCAGAAACCACTTGCGCCACAAACCAGGAAATTCCTGGTTTAAAGTCAGTGGCGCGTTGTTCAGATGCTATTTTAAGGGCGCATGCATAATGTTGCTTGTGCACCTTGCGCATACACTTTGCTTCTATCATCTACCTAGCCACACATTCTTGTTAAATTATTTGGGAAAGAACAGCTGATACAGCGGTAATAAGTTGTACTTTTAAATCAATGCATCTGCAAACATCGTACAGCAAACACATATTTTCTTGACACAGACATTGTGTACAAGCCCATAACTTTTAGGATTGATGAGTATTTGATTGTGAGAAAACATTGTTTTACCGTGAGTGAGTGTTAAAAAGAATGAATGAATGCGGGCACGCGTGTGTGTATGTGTATAAAAATTAATGAATGTGGGCGCGCGTGTGTGCGTCCATCTGTTTAAACACACGCAAACTAAACACGTAATGCATAATACAGTCCATGGCAATGTATATTAACGGGGGGACACATGCATATTAGGAACACAAGTCGATAACGATAATGCATACAATACTGGTAAGAAACAATGTTTATTAATGTATTGCATATATCATTAAATAGAACCACAATTACCGAATATCCTATGTGTGTTAAGTTTTCTTTACCGAACTTTATTTGAGGACTCAGTATTTCTGAAGTTGTGGAAGAAAACGCTATTCCATGTGTGAATTAGGCCATATTATTTGGCTATAAACTGAGCCATTTGAAGTTTGAAATTCATGTGGTCATGGATCTGTCTCATCGGAGACTGCAACTTGTCAGATTCAAATGCGCTCATGGCTTTTAAAGGGGATGGGAGATGGCACTCTCATTGGTTTATTGCACGTTACGCCCAAACAATACCTACGGGTAATAAGGCTACTTTAGACCAACCCTTTTTAGATTTGCGCCGGGCGCAAGAGTCATTTATGCGCCGGTAAAATAGCAACATTGCCATAGAACCGCCCACAAAGCTACTTGCGCTTGGTGCTTCTCACTTGCGTTTCAGACCGTTAAAATAGGGCCCAAGACGTGACACTACTCGTATTGTCTTAGTTCATCAGAAATGATGTGAAATCCTGCACTTTGTCCAACCATTGATTTCGTTATCACAGTGATCTGGCAAGTGTCATGATGACGCGGAGTCTCCGCTTTGCAGGAACATCCCCATTCAAGTACTTTCATTACTTTTTTTTTTTTCATTGCTGTGTTTTCTAATGTATTTCGTGTGAACTGTGCAAAAAAAGCTTGTATTAGGTTTCAAAGATTAACATAGCGAGATAAGAGATAATGAAAGCTAGTGAAAGAAAGTAAGAGAGAGAGAGAGAGAGAGAGTGTCAGAGAGAGAGAGAGAGAGAGAGAGAAAGAGAGAGAGAGAGAGACAGAGAGAGAGAGAGAGTCAGAGAGAGCGAACGAGAGAGAGAGAGAGCAAGTGAGAGAGAGCAATAGAGAGAGAGAGCAAGCGAGAGAGACAGTGATAAAGTAATAGAGTTAGAGAGAAAATTCCTAAAAAAAAGGCAGGTAGCAACAAACGTCTCAACACCACCGCCCTTGGAAAACAATCAAACTTCCAAAGGCCCGCCCTGCCCCGGTACGGCCAGCGGGCCTCGTACCTTCGCAGCAGTCCTGCCACATGCGCAGGTCGATCTTGGGCACGTCGTCGCAGCTGCCGTAGCCGTGGGGCAGCTCGGCCACCGAGAACACGTCCTGCTGGATGCGTGTGATGTTGTCGCCGTTGTCGCACAGCACGCGGGACAGCGACGCCTGCTTCAGCTGGGTCAGCTGGGCCGGAGAGAACACGCCCGGGTTCTCGTACCAGAACCTGGAGGGGGAACACGGCGGTGGTTGATGTCTGATGCGTGTATGTATGTATCATATAAACAATGAATTTGGATTCTCATATGGTGAGTTTATAGCGTCTTAGCATGGGGAAGCCCACAAGGGGGGATCAAACCCGTACCCCTTGGTAGTGTTAACACCGGGCTCTACAGATTTAGCTAAACGGAAGCATATCATTTGTATACTAGTAAAAATACAAACGCGTATATTTAAATTTGCGATTGATCACACCCAAACGCAAATGTTGTTTGCCCAGCAAAATCGACCTAAAAAAATTGCTGGTTAAAAGCTTCACGAAAAGCCGAACACATCAACCAAGACGAATTATCCCCATGATTCATAAAGAGGGGGAGAGAAATAGGGTCCGGGTTTGTGTGCCTACCCTCTGGGTCCATGTACGAGGTGAGGGGATGGCTTTGTGGTTTCGGGGGTGTTACCAGCGACTGACCTGTCTCCGTCCCTCAGCCGCTTGAACTGGGCCGACAGCAGACACATGAGGGTGGGCCCCAGCCGGCTGCCCGGGACCAGGTCCTCCGCCATCAGCGCCGGGAACAGGTCTATGTTCAGGGGGGTGCCGTACAGCCTGGAGACAGAGGGGAGCAGGGATGGTGGCTGGTAGGACCCAGCTGAAGCTGTTCTTTGCTTGAATGCTAAACCGACAACGACAGCTAAGACAGCTTCACCCATTAGGGAATAATAGCAGCGGGCATACAATTCTGAACACTTCACTGAAAGGTCCCTTTAGCATTAAGCTAACACTAAACATGAGGGTATTTTAATGATAGCGGGCATTAAGCTAACATCAAGCTAGGACATTCGTTTTGTCCAAATAAATATAGGTCTGTGATAAGTCTGTGTGCCATGCTGCTCTATTGTTCATTCTAATTATCGAGTACGAAAAGTGCTAGATTAATAAAGTTGATAAATAAACGACCCGGGAAAGGCCATCGGGATAACACAGGTGATTGCACTCAAACACACTAAACACAAGCGAGCCGTCTTCTTCCCCCCCTCGCCACGCGTGACCCCCCCCAGTACCTCTGCAGCTTCTCCCGCACCGAGGGGTTCTTGATCTCGTTCCTCAGGTCCTCGAAGCTCTGTGCCGACGTCAGGTTGCAGAAGGTGCGGTAGTCGTTGTACGGCGGTATGCCGTGGTCCCGCCCCCGCTGCACGTTCATGGCGGCCAGGTCCAGCGCCACGGCGTGCGCCATGGAGAACAGCCGCTCCGTCAGCTCCGTGTTCAGCAGCTGCGTGGACACGCGCATCTTGCCCGCCACGCCGAAGAGGCCGCGCAGGAGCGGGTCGATGCCGCCCTCGTTGACGATGCGGAAGGGCGAGAAGAAGGCCCGGTGCAGGGAGATGTGTCCCTGGGGGATGGGCTGGAAGTCCTGGTCCAGCCGGTACAGGATGGGGTTGATGAGCGTGTGGCCGAAGCGGAAGGCGGCGGTGGCGAAGGCGTTGAGGATGCCGGCGTTGATGTTGGGGTTGTAGCCCGCGTACTGGCCCATCTGCTTCATGCCCGCCTCGCCCAGGACCTGGAGGGGCGGAGGGGAGTGGTCGTTGTTGTGCGTTTGGTCGTCGCCATCATCATCATCACCACCACCATCACCATCACCACCATCGTCATCATCATCATCATCCCCATTGTGTATTCATTATTAGCGTCTCTAATGTGATTCATCTCACTCAATTGAGATACCCCAACAAGCAACACAATTATATACTGAAGTATCAAGCCAATCCGTAGAATGCATTAGGTCACAACGCCTCAAAATGATTACGAACGAAAAACAGTGCATCCATCACCCATCCCCAGCCAAAAGGCCCCCGGGGCCCCAGGAGAGGGAGCTCCGCTCACCTTGGGCAGCCAGTGGCTGTAGGTGATGTGCTGCATCTGGGCGCCCACGATCTTGCGGGCCTCGTGGTAGATGGTGTCTCCGTCCCAGTGGGGGTTGAGCCGCAGCAGCTCGGTGGCCACGCGGTTGTGCTCCCGGAACCACACCGTGTGCATGGCCGTCAGCCCCAGCTGCTCGTTGGCCCGGTGGTCCCCGGCCAGGAAGCAGGGGATGGGGCTCTCGTTCTCGTCCCGCATGCACTCGGTGCGCTGGCCCGTGGCGAAGGGCAGCAGGGGCTTCCCCGTGCGCTGGATGATGCCCTGCCGGAGCAGCCCCCGCTGGCTGGCCAGGTCGCGGATCTCGTCCGACTCGTGGCGGGAGTTGCCGTACACGTTGGACGCGTCCACGTAGGCGGTGAGCTGGTTGATCTGCTCGCGCGGGTACACGCTGTTCATGAGCAGCGAGGTCATGCCGCTGCCGCACACGGGGCTGGAGCGCACGAAGAACATGCAGCGGGCGCCGCTGCGCAGCTGCCGCTGGTCGTTGGCCGGGAACTGGATGGGGAAGCAGGGCGGGTCGTTGGTGCACACCGTGGTGCACAGCTGGCCGTCCGAGAAGCGGGACTGGCTGAGGGCCGACACGGTGGCGTCCATGTCGTGGTCCAGGAACTGGCCCCACTGCATCAGCATGTGCGTGTAGCGGTCGTCGGGCGTGACCGTCTCCGTGCCGATCATGGCGGTGGACACCAGGCGGGGCAGCGGCAGGCGGTAGCCGCTGTGCGCGCGGTCGCTGGCGCCGCGCGGCAGGTTGAAGCCGTTGTCGTACACCGACTTGAGCAGCCGCTCGAAGGCGGTGAGCGAGGCGCCCCACATGGGGTGCTGCAGGTTGTTGCAGGTGCCATCGTGGCTGCGGTACTTCTGGTGGAAGCAGATGTCGGAGCAGTTGTTGAAGCGCCGGTGCGCCGTGCAGCCCGACAGGTTGGCGATCACGTCCAGGAAGTGGGGGGAGACCAGGTCGTTGTACCGGAACGCTGCGAGACGGAGAGAGAGAGAGAAGGACGGACGTTGGTCGAAGGGACGAGTGGTACGGTTTGTAGGCAAGGTGGAAGTTAGATGAAGGCACTTTTTTTTGTAGAAAAACATCCAAACTGTGTCAGCACTTTAGCTTCTTTTGCTTTAGCTCGCCCTGATTATCGTGGGAAAAACACCCAATGTATCCAGACTTGGGATATTGTTCATTGTTTATACTGTATCGACATAAAACACAGTGCTGAAGAAAACAAACGATTTGATACATTTTAGTTTATGTGTGGTTTATTTTGCCTAAACCTAAGTTCCAAAATGTCAATGAGAAATATACAATAGTATTGCTCATTGTTTAGAACATGCGGAAGCATTGTTGGCACTGTGAATTCCAAAACTCAATAGTTTTAGTTTATGTTTTAAATCACGCCACTCATCATGTGAGGAAAAATACACAAATATTATGTAAACAATGTGGACGGCACATATTTCCACTGTGGATCCCAGCCTGCTTTGGGACTGGCGAATTCAGTGGAAAGAACGATTCCTGGGGGCATGAAATACGCTGTTTCTCAACCTGCCCCGACTTGTAGTAATATGTGATAGCTCTTGTGCACTGTTGGAAGATATGTATAGCAGCAGGTATTGTATTTGTTTGCGTGTGTGTGTATGTGTGTGTGTTTGAAGTGTGGGCACTGCGGCACAAGAGCAACACACACGCAAACAAATTTGAGATTCTGTGTGTGGCGAACTTGAATAGGGGGGTAGTGAGATTTCCTGCCTTCTTTACCTCACCTCTCCCTCTATCTCTCTCTCCCTCCCTCTCCCCCATGGCTGAGATCTTTCACATTGTGTGTGTGTGTGTGTGTGTGCTTGAATTACTGTTCTATGATTTAAGAGGATGTTTTCCAAGTAACATGTGTGTGAGTGTGTGTGTTTGTGGTGGATGTACAACAGGGAACCTGGAATATCGCACTCCCCTCCTCCCCCCCTCCCTCATAGACCCAGCAGAGATACAATGAAAACAGTGGGGCTGTTTGTCTTTGCTGTGCAAGCCTGGTGCGGGGCCAGCCGCATAGCCCGCAGTTGGCTGTTGGCATAACCAAGCAAAACTCTGTCTACAATGACCCCCTCTCCCCACCCCTTCACTCCCCTCCACCAACCTTTTTCTTTCGCTTTATTTTCCCTTCCCCATATTATTCTCTCCTCCCTTTTTAGTTGATGCTCTCTCTTTTTTCTTCATTGTGTCTACATTTTTTTGGGTTTTTTTTCCATTCATTCGTCTCCTTCCCATCCTCAAGCGCCGTTGCCCCTGCATTGCATTCGTTCTACTTGTTCCCCGAAACATTTTCATCTCCCACATCCAATAGCGCTTCCAACACCACCACCGCCCGTAGCTAAAGGAGCTGGCTGTACGCAGCCAGACAAATGTACACCATCGCCAGTTAGGTCAAAGTTAAAATGTGCATGAGCATTTCCACATGCTCACTCTCATTCGACGAGGCATTTCGCAAATTCCCATTCCAGAAATCGGAAAAATGAGGGCGGGTGCTTTTCTTTTCTTCCTGGGATCACACACGTCTGCGTATCTGCAGGGAGAGGAATAGACCTACACTTCATGCGCCTGAATACAGGGACATGGGACCATAATATTACACCCGGTTGTTGAACAGTGTAAGAGCCCCGACGCAGGCCCAGTTAAACTGTTTATGGGCGGCTAGTCAACTGCCTGACAATTATGTCCCTGGCCCCGCAGCTCCTAATGGAGAGAAAATGGCATGCAGATGGAAGTATGCTCGGCACTATGATAATTCATCGCTGGGTTCAGGGTCTGAGGAGGGAACAACAGGACGAATGAGATTGAATGCAGGCCACTGTTTGAGCGTGGAGAATAGTTGTTTCTAGGAAACCATAGAAACCACATTTCATGCTTCCAATTAACTGCTTTAATTGAGCAATTTCTTCCTTAATTGTGTGTGTGTGTGTAAACTAGTGCGTGAGTGTGCATGCTTGATTGTATGTGAGTGTATGTGTGTTTAGTACGTATTTATCTATGTGAGTGTGCTTCTGTTTGCTTATAATATATATACACACACACCAGAGATGGAAATTAACTTTTTTGCCCACCAGCCACTGTGGCAGGTAGATTTAAAAATCTACCAGCCACTCATCTTTTTTACCAGCCACTTTTTATACGCTATATATATTTTTTAATATATGCTGACATTTTAAACAATATAATAGTAACAATAGATAAGAAAAGTGTTTTTCATACACATCATTTATCCATCAGAAGTGATTTTTACTGTAAGTAGGTGCTACCAAGGAACTGAGTTGAAAATGTTACACTCTTACCACATATGATAAACAATACACAGGTATCTGCCATGTTAAGTCATGTTTATTTCAAAGGTGTTACGATTACAAGTTTGGGGATAATTCATCTATACAAAGTATTTTCAATAAAAGACAAATTGACATATTAACAATAAAACAACATGGCTACACCATCATAAGTCAATAGGAACATTTGTTTTTTCAATGCGCTGGCCTTTAAATTTCTTCAATTCAACCAGATGTATAATGAAATCTGCCCCTATGATGCAACAGATGTATCCTCTCGGTATAGGAAGACTCATACTCTGCCTATGCATTCGAAATTTAACATTTGAAAACAGACCATGAAGAAACAAGAACAAGAAACAATGACTTAATAAGTGCAAGACACATAGAAAAACGTCAGAATACATTAAATTATATATATATATATATATATATATATATATATATATATATAGGAAGTCGTTAGCGTATCTGTTTGTGTACGTTCGCTATGCAGCCCTGCTATTGCGCATTCACAGACTGGCTTTTGTCAAAGGAATACCCGGTCAATGATGGATTTAATATGGACACAAACGACTAAACATTGGATCTTTGTATGGATTTATATGCACGTTACGGGATGAATTGATAAGCTCCTGTAAGGGCTACAATGGCACAGATGAGAGCTGATTTGGAACGGAACAGCAAAGTAAGGAACTCCGACTTTTTTACTGTTCAATTATTAATGTTGTTTTTGAACGAGTATTGGAATACTCGCTCGGAATATCCAACGAGTATTCGAAGCCTGTAAAATGGTATTCGGGACAGCCCTACGTCTTAGCACACACACTTGACATCTGTTTTGACCAGACTGACAGAAAGCAGCTGTTTGCCAAACAAGTGAGCAGAGCTCTAAGGTTACCCAACATGCTAGTTTTTCGACAGCAACAAACTATTGCATTAGGCCTAATAGAAAATAAAAAAATAACTTACGTGCAGTGCCATTCGAAGTCTTGAAATGGCCTTCCCTTTTTAGAAATCGCGTGTGCATTTCAAAATAGTAGAGCCATTCTATCAAGCGGTGCTGTTTTAGGGCTAACGAGCGTCCTCATCGCTGTCGTGGTTTCGGGCGCTGATTTTCCCTTGGCAATTTTCAAAACGTGAAGGTGACTTTTTGAGGACTCGTGGTCCTCCACGGCTTCCAATTTTAGGTTTTGTGTCCCACTCACAAAACTATTGGACCTGTGGCCATCCGAAGCATGTTTACACAGAGAGCACAGAACATTGTCTGGCTCGTCCCGTCAAACACCAGCCGGTCACGGTGTTGCCCACTGTCCGATGTTCGCCATCTCTTATTAAAAATATACAGAATGTCGATACCGGCACATTATCTCTATGGTTACCGGTATATTATCCCGGATGTTGACAGTAGCAGTTCAGCAAAAGAGGCGTAGAAGAAGAAGGGGGCCGGATGTTGACAGTAATGGTTGTGGAACTGTGTAGCGCCGTACGACGAATGTATTAAATATGCAAATTTGAACGGACCTGACTGGAAAGTATTACCCGACACAGTGGCGGGTGAAGTGACACAATTCACCCGCCACCATACAAATCCATCCGCAAATGGCGTGTGGCGGGTGTTAATTTCCATCCCTGACACACACACACACACACACACACACACACACACACACACACACACACACACACACACACACACACACAACTCACTACTTATGTAGGCATCAAATCATGGGTGTGGGTATTCGGGCCTGGGATGCATCACCTTGCATCACCAGGTTGTGCCCACCTGTGTCTCTGTGTGTGTATGTGTCTGTGAGGGTGTGTGTGTGCTTATATAAAGATGGGTGTGGGTGTGGGTGTGGTCATCAGCACTGGGAGGCCTCACCAGTACCGTTGGTGTCAACCTGTGTGTGTGTGTGTGTGTGTTTATGTGTCTGTGTGTGTATGTGTGTGTGAGGGTGTGTGTGTGTGTGTGTGTGCGTGTGTCTCTCTGTGTGTGTGAAGGTGTGTGCGTGTGCGTGTGTGTGAGGGTGTGTGTGTGTGTGTGTGCGTGTGTGTGAGGGTGTGTGTGTGTGTGTGCGTGTGTGTGTGTGAGGGTGTGTGTGCATGTGTCTCTGTGTTTGTGTCTCTGTGTGTGTGTGTGTGAGAGTGTGTGTGCGCGTGCATGTGTGTGAGGGTGTGTGTGTGCGTGTGTCTCTGTGTGTGTGTGTGTGTGTGTGAGGGTGTGTGTGTGCGTGTGTCTCTGTGTGTGTGTGTGTGTCTCTGTGTGTGTGTGTGCGCGTGTGTCTGTGTGTGTGTGTGTGTCTGTGTGTGCGTGTGTCTCTGTGCGTGTGTGTGTGCGTCTCTGTGCGTGTGCTTATATAAAGCGATGTGCGTGGCGGTGGTCCCCTCACCAGTGCCGTTGGTGTCCACCATGAGGCCGCGGTTGACGTGGTTCTGGATGAGCAGCAGGGTCTGCTCGAAGATCTCCCCGGCCCGGGCCTGCCCCACCGTGTAGGGGTCCCGCGGGTAGCGGAACAGGGCCAGCAGCTCCCCCGGGGTCCGGGGCTGCCTGCGGAGACAGGGGGGGGGGGGGGGGGGGGGGGAGGTGAGAGAGGGTCTGTGAAGGGATCACACGGGACACGATGGAGACATGCGGTAGGTGGAACTGATGTGTCCGACTCAGTGCGCTCACGACAAGTTCCACTAACTCCACACGTAAACAGTGTATTGTACGTGTCGTACAGGGAGACATACCAACCGACATGATTATCACTGAACGTTGCAAGGACCACAATGGTTTTGCACGCGTATGTCACTTTACAATTGGACTCATCAAACCGCAACCACTGCCAAACTGTCACGCTGTGTGAACCCCCTTAATGATTCACTTTGTAGATGGGGTCGCTGGAGACATTGCATTAGGTGATACTGGTTCAGGTGGCAAGCTGGGGCACATTCTAGTCAAACTATCCATGATGCACTATGCCTTACACTGTAGTCTTAGTATAGAGCAATGAAGTCGCAGAATAAATTTTGGTATAGCAACACAGTCCTGGCACAAGCCAGACGTTCTGCCGCGCTAGACGTGTTATTTCTAGTCAGGTTGTATTTTGTCCACAGCGAGAGAAAGGAAACAGGCCTGTGGTGCATTTCAACACCTGCAACCACACTGCAGCCACACTGCAGTGTGAGAGATATGAGAGAGAGAGAGAGAGAGGAGAGAGAGAGAGAGAGAGAGAGAGAGAGAGAGAGAGAGAGAGAGAGAGAGAGAGACAGAGAGAGAGAGACAGAGACAGACAGACAGACAGAAAACAAGAGAGTAAGAGAGCGAGAATAGGGAGGGGAAGAGAGAGAAAGGCTTTCGTCCATCACCACAGTAGACCACCTCCTCAAGATACTTTTCAATAGTGCCCCCGACCATCGGCTCAGTAGACGCCCTTATGCTGGACATGATTAAATGATGGGGTGGCAAAAACGGCACTGACATACACCCGTATCCACAGGTGGTCTACGGCCTCTAGCCAATGAATTGTCACGTGTAACAAAATAATGGCCTGTAAAGAGCATGCACTCTTGTCCAATACAAAACAAGAGACAGGAACCAATGGGAGAGAGAGGGAGAGAGAGAGAGAGAGAGAGAGAGAGAGAGAGAGAGAGAGAGAGAGAGAGAGAGAGAGAGAGAGAGAGAGAGAGAAAGAAACGTGAGAGCAATGAGGAAGAGTTAAGGTCACCCGAGGAGAAGGCAGGATTTAACATCTGTCATTGTCATTGGAAAAAAATACACACAGACACACACACATGAACATATTCATTCAGTGTTATATGTGTGTGTTAAACAGGGTCAGACATCAGGGAGGGCGTGGGGTGAAAATTCCCGCAAAGTCCATGTTAAGCGGCCTATGCCTTTTAGCAAGTCTTTTAGTACAATGTGATCCATTGTATGACTACATTCAGTCTAATTACACAGATGACCAGTATAATGTGTTTAGTACAAAATAAGAGTGATGTACTGTATGCACACATGTAAAGTTAATTCCATAGTAAGACATCAATATATTATAATAGTCATTTTAGCATTTAAAGTCATCCTTCACACTGTCCATAGTGACTTAACAGTGAGGCTGAGGAACAATTCAAGAATCAACCCATTGAAGGAGAGACTACAAAGGGTTCCTGAACTAGCTTTCCAAACTCATTGAGAAGGGATGATTATCAAGAAAACAGACATGATAGTCCCGTCTTTATGACAGCTTGATAACACCATCACATGTTGCGTAATTTCCTTTTCAAGAGATAAAAAAAAACATTATCCATCTAAATCAAATCCAGAAAAAAATCATCCAGAAAACTAAAGTTTTTGTTCCATGTCCATCTCTTGTCTTGATGTGTCATGGTTCCTTGGGTCCATTTTCCCATGTGGTGGCGTGTGTGTGGGAGGTTGGAGAACGCATGTAAGCATAAGCCAAAAAAAACGCCCACATCACTCGACAGGACGGAAACCCCTGTGACTCACACGCTCCAAGACACCTACTCTAGTTGCTAAGCGCAGAGCAGGTAACGCAGCACAATGAACAACACTGCTACCAGAACCTGAGGCCATTAAAAACCCTAACCTTATTAGCAGAATGGTAGAACGGAGAGACATAAAACATGCATGAGTCACTGATGATGACATCGCTGTGGTTGGTATCATACGCAGTTGTTATGTTTATGCTCTGAGAATCATTTCTGCTGTAATTGGATAAGAGCCAGTGAAGCACGTTGTAATCTTGTTGTGAAAAGTTTGTTATTATAACTGTGTTACTATATGCAGGACGTGTGGATTTTAGTTTTGTAGAATATAGGCAGAAGCTTTATGCATGCTTTAACGGCGATGTCTCTGGGTATGCTTTCCTACCCATCGAAGAGGCGTCTCCGCGTGGACTCGATGGCGCTGTCCACGTTGCGAATGGCCTGCTCTATGGAGGAGCTGACGAAAGTGTCGCCCTCTCTGCTCACCGCGGGTACTGCGGGTGGACAACGGATAAGAGAGAGAAAGGGGGAGATGGGAGAGAATGAAAGGGAGAAAGAGAAAGAATGAGGGAGCCATCAAGTGAAATTATGAAAAGGATGTGTGGAATGCATTGACTGCAAGAAATAAACAAAAAACATCTGACAATGGTTTTAACCTTCAACAATCACAATTATTGAATTTGCGTCAGTTTTTCCACACTTTGAATGTTTTGATTCTGGTAACGTTCTTGACAGGCGTTAATGGCGACCGAAGGGAACAACAAGACAGTAATCCAGTGACGAAATGATGTGGTTAGTGGCCCACCAACTAACCCTATTAGCCTAGGGTTAGTTACAGCTGTGACGCTAAGCCTTTCATGAGCGTTTTTCATAGCGAGGTCCCCCAGTCAGAGATGTAAGGCAGAAAGTTGCCAATGCAGCCGTTTCCTTAATGCTTTTTTTAAAGGGCGCCCCGTTAAACTTAATGGGAGTACAACAATATTACAGCAAACTCTTGATTCCCTCAAAACTGTATTGGGGGACTGCTGCAGAACTCCCCCTAGCTGGGGCGTGCACAGTTCTGGCACACTCCTGAGCGGTCAGCGGGCCATTAAAAACAGTGTGAGTGTGACGAGAGGGTTGAGAGAGAGAGAGAGAGAGAGAGAGTGAGAGAGAGAGAGAGAGAGAGAGAGACAGAGAGAGAGAGAGAGAGAGAGAGAGGGAGAGGGACTCAGGATTCCAACAACAACCAAACACATTTTCTAAACGGGTCAACGGTCGCTGGCAGAGCGTTGCGGTCGGACCCTTAGTGTTCTCGGCAGGAAACGTCAACACAAGGGCGCAGCAGCTGATGGGAACCCGATAGCCGTGCAGGGCCGCTCTTGGCTGATTTGACGGCCAACTCTTGGAAAAAGGAAATGTCCTGTGCCAAAGTTATCCCTATTATATTATATACTGTCTTACTCTTTAACCTAAGCTAATGATAAATACTCAATGCTTCAAATAAACGAGACAGCTATGATTAGTATCAGTATTATTCGAGTCAAAGGGAGCATCTTGATCAATCCTAGCACGGCGCTGGTTGGTTAGCGAGCTACTCATGCTCACTTACTTCCCTGTGACGGTTAACCACATGCTAGCTCTCAGGCACAGCTAGCAAGGTGTGGGGTTAGCGATCAGCTAATGCTAACCGGCTTACCTGTGACTGAGAGCACCATGCTGACGGCCTGGTAGCCGATGGGGTTGCGCGCCACGCACTCGTAGCGGCCGGCGTCGGCCGTGCCCACGTCCTTGACCTCCAGGAAGCCGTCAGGACTAATGTGGAACTTGCCGCTCTCTGTCACCTGCACCCCATCCTGGGTGGGGAGAGAGAGCGAGAGAGAGAGAGGGGGGTGGGGGGGGGTGGGTAGGAGGCAGTGAACAGGTGGAGATGTTTAGGAAAGGTCAACAGGGTAGGACACCGGGGGAGCAGCCCGTGTGGACATGGGGATCGTCTCGGTCGACTTTCTACCCTGTGGATGTTGAGAGCTTGGAAGGTGCTTGCTCAAAGCCTGACCGGGGGGGGGGGGCGTTAGCAAGCTACAATGCTACACAGCCCGGGGAACAACGGCTCCGTGAGCGAGCTAACGCTGTTAGCGAGAAGCCACGGAAATAAAAAAAAAAAGACCCGAGGAAAATCCACAGGGAACAAAGCGCCCGCATTTCCTCTCCAGCTCCACCCTCTCACCCCAGCTTGACCCCCTCCCTAAGGCTAACCCTCCTCTGAGGACGAACGGTTCATTCTGACGGACACCCCGTTCCTAGGGGGAGATAGGTGGGCTGGAAGGTAGGTGGGGCACGGAGGTGGGGGGGGGGGGGGGTCAAGCCTCTAACCTTGTTCCAGGTGAGGACGGGCTGAGGCTGGCCCTGAGCGCTGCAGGGAATCTGGGCGTCCTGGCCAGACTCCACCGTCAGGTCCCTTGGAGCATTTGTGAAAACAGGCGTTACTGAATGAGTTCAAACATACACACAAAGACACATAGGGCCGTGTTAATGGTTAGGCAACGTCCAGTTTCAACACACAGTCAATGATTTTCCAACAGAAAAACAGCAATGCTACTGCCATGGGTAGAACGTTTAGAAAATAGGCCTTAGCATAGCACAGCCACCATTTACAGTTACACACTTCACTGCAGCAAATCTGTGTGGTTATTTATAAAGATTTACCTTGGCTGCTAAGCTACAGTGCTTACTTTGTATGCAAAATATATTTCATTTTCAGGATGTTTGGTATTTCTTTGTAAATGAAATGAAGTGCACGTTTGTAAACGATAATAAACACAGGTGGTTTTGATAAACAACAGGAAACGCAAAACATAAATTTGGATATTTTCGTTGGGGTACAGCACTGATTGCAACATACGATTCTTCATTCACTCATTCATAATTGAACGTTTCAATCAATCAGCCGTTATGATTTTTCTATGTCATTTTCGTTTTGTAAACCGCATAACAAGGATATACTGACATGAGTCACACTACGCACGCACGCACACACGCACTCACGCACACACGCACACACACGCACATGCACCCACACCCACACACACACACCCACACACACACACACACACACACACACACACAGCAAAAACCCAGACGCGGGATGAATCATTGGCATGATAAAACTCTGGGGGTTGGAAGAAGTCAAATTCCACCCGTGTTCCTGTCTCTGATCCAATGACCAGCCCACCGGCTCTGGGAAACAAACACAATGGCTGTTGGAGAACCAATGATCTGGGGGTGGGAGGGGGGGAACTGGTACCCCGTTGAGATGAACCATAGATCCTTATACCAGGGATTTCGACCTATTGTATTAAACTACAACTATCATATCAAGTATACTTATACAGTTTCCTGTTTTGAATTAGTCGTGTGTTTTCTGGGAGAATTGATCAGGAATAAGGGCACAGAAAAAGCTTTGAAACTGTGTGTGTTCCTGTGCTACAGCTCACACTGTCAATATAAATAACATCAGGTCTAGATGGCAGACGTTGAACAGACGTGAACAGGGGGGTCTCTGGCTCTCTCTCTCTCTCTCGCTCTCTCTCTCTCTCTCTCCCTTTCTTTTTCACTCTCCCTCTCTCTTTCTTTTTCACTCTCCCGCCCTCTCTACGTTGACTGGGAGAGCCCAGCAGAGCAACCCAACAGGCTGCTGGATTTTTGTGTTAGTCGCTTAGTAGCTCTTTTCTTTACAGTCATTATGAAGCGTGTACTTGAGGCCACGTTAACAGCCATTACTACATGGAAAACATGGTGTCATCTGGGGATTACAGACTCCCATGCTTTCCCGGGCTGTGCCAAACCTATCATTTCAGCACACACGCACACACAGTGCACAGTGAACACACACATACAAACACACACACACACACACACACACACACACACACACACACATACACACATACACAAAGAAAGGTGAATACATTCATACAGACACAATAACACATTAAAAGGATGCACATATAATCACGCACACACATGCAAACAAACACACACACACACACATACACACACAGACTTAGTTCTTTAAATACACACACATACGGCGGGCTCACACAAAGTCGTACACATTCACACATACATACTGTGGCAATAAAAAGACCTGTACGTGCAATAATGCACACCAAATGAAACATGCAAAACACACACACACACACACACACACAGGCACACAAACACACACACACACACACACAGGCACACACACACACACAGGCACACAGACAGCTTTTGTCTGTCACTGTGTGGAGGCATTGTTGCGATCTAATGGCAGACCCTCGTGTGCAAGCGACAAATAAGCCGCAGAGGACGTCGATTGTGCACCACTCCCTCTTTAACATTTAAGTACATCACAACCCCTTCCTCCCACACAACGCGAGGAGTGTTCAGAGGGAGCTGTTCCACTGCTACCGTTTAACTAGTCACACTCTACCTATAATGCATACAAAACAAGTCCTGCGTGATTACACAGTATGGACGTCACTTTCTACACTAATCTGTGTATGTGACATGACATCAATTGCTTCGCGCCTTTCATAGCGTCACACAAAGGCTCGTAGTGTAACACAAAGGCTTATTGTGTCCGGCAATTAGCAACCGGCTGCTCACGAGCGCATGTCGGGCTTCGCAATAAGACAACGTCCGGGGTGCTTCATCCAATAATCCCGCAATTGAGTGGACGAACGGCAACGTGTGCTTTTGTACACACACGTGTGTGATCACGCATGGACAAACAGCACCACCCAGGCGGGGCCCTACACCTCTGGCCGCCCCGTCTCCTCACCCCTCTGCTGGATGCTGAGCTGCACGGCGGCGCGGGCGGTGCCCACGGGGCTGACCGCCTGGCACTCGTACTGGCCCTCGTCGTGGGCCGCCACGCGGGAGACGCGCAGCGTGCCGCCGGACAGCACCTGGTGCCGGCGATCCTGGGGCAGCGGGCTGTTGCCCCGCGTCCAGGCGATGACGGGCTGCGGGTAGCCGCTGGCCTGGCAGGGGAAGTCCACCGTGTGGCCCTCCAGCGCAGACTGGTCCTGGGGGGTGACGGTGAACTGGGGGACGGCTGGGGGGAGGGGAGAGAGAGAGGCAGAGGGATGGTGTTTATACGGTGGGATTGTAAACAGGTTGCGTCGTGTGTGGGTTTGAGCTGCGAGTTGAAGGCTCCAGGTTTTGAAGGGGTTATTTAGAATGTGGAATAAAAGTCGTACAGGAGTAAACGGCAGGCATCTGGAGTACTGTCAGAGTGAGCTCAGTTTCCTACAAATGTGGCTTCCGTTATACTTTTACTGTTCAATTGAATCCTACTTAAAGCCTGATGTCCGCTACAGTCTGCCTATATGCATTCTTGAGCAAGGCACCTTCTCCATAAAGATGACCTGTAACCCCCTCGCTTTGGATGAAAGAGTTGGGCTGAAGGACTAAACAGAAGTAGTCTATCTGTGTGGATCATGCTAACTGTGTAAGGGGATGAACTCGACGAACCAAACAATTTTCACTTCAAACCAGACGAAACCCCCCCGAAAAAACCGAAAATCCCTTCATTGCTCTCTAGCTCCGCGACTGTGTTCCCCTGGTTCTCCCCCCCCCCCACCTCACCCTGAACGATGATGTGTGCGCCGGCGTGGATGGTGTCCACGTTGTTGGAGGCGAAGCAGGTGTACTGGCCGCCGTCCTCCTGCACCGTGTTCTGGATGAAGAGGCCGCCGGACGGCGTGATGTTGATGCGTGCGTCGCTGGGCAGCGGCGCGCGGTCCCCCTTGGTCCAGGAGACGCGGGGCTGCGGCTGGCCCGTGGCGCTGCACTCCAGCGTCACGCTCTCCCCCACCAGCACCTCCGTGTTCTGGGGCTGGATGACGAAGCTGGGCCGGGCTGGGTGGAGGGCGGAGGGGCGGGGGGTTGGTTATGTGGTTTAAAAGGCAGGAAGGCTTCGGGCGTGATGCTTCACGTAGGCAGCGGTCGCAGATCAAAACATTCAGGGACGATTGAGGACGATTGTTTAAGATGAATGTAGGATAGAAGAATGAGATGAGGTGGAGCGGAGGGGGAGGGATGAGGAGGAGGTAAGGGAAAGAAAGTCGGGAAGCAGGGAAAAGATTGGCGAGACTCATGTGCCAGGAAGTTCACTTTATATAATACATTAGATATCGACTGTTCCCATTCAACCTGTTGTGTTTCAAACAAAGCAACGTGAATGAAAACCGGTGTGTCAGCAGAAGCAATCGGTAAAACCAGCTTGGGTCATCAGACCATTTCTTCATGCTTTGGCGCTCAGAGTGCAAAACATTCAAACTTATCACCTCTTGTGTAATATGTAATATCCCCCCCCACCCCCCCACCCCTGCCTTGACTTGTTGCTCAGAACAACGTACAGAGCACACATATGCGGTGGAGTGCTTGCAGTCCATATTAGTCCAGTGATTACTCAGTCTGGGGAGTTGTGTACACAGCATGGTTGAGGCCCCAGCGTTTACACCCTCCAAGTGGGACAGGAAACGCACAACATCTGCTCCACAAAGCACAGGAACCGCTCCATCACGAATTAGTGGGAACTGAACTCCCCCCCCCCCCCCCCCCACACTTCAACTCAACGTCCCTCCCCTCCCCTCGCCATCAGTCTCCCCCAGGCGACGACCTCAGGGGTCATCCGGAAACGGCGGTGATAATCTCAGACAGTCGACCGCCCAGAGCGACAGATGAGTATGCAGGAAAAGTACATTAGAGAGAGAGAGAGAGAGAGAGAATGGGAGAGATAGCGAATGGGAGAGACAGAGAGAGAGAGACTTCAAAAAACTGAGTTGAGACGCCCAAAGACATGTTTTTTGTTTGAGCGTGTCCCTGTGTGTTTGTGTGTGTGTGGGTGGGTGTGTGTGCGTGTGTGTGTATATGTCTGAATAAAAATGTTCCCAGGAAACATGGCGAGCAACAGTTCACAGCGCAGTGGGAAATCCCGGCCCATCTGAACCCGATGGATCCTGGGGCTGAACCGAGTGGCTCCCAACAGATGCAAACATGCACGTACACACGCACGCACGCACGCACGCACGCACGCACGCACGCACGCACGCACGCACACACACACACACACACACACACCATGCGTGAGGTTGTGTACTGCACTCTTTAGTTGCGCCCCATCAAGGTTGGAATGTTGCTCATAAAGGCAGAAGAGTAGCGGCCGTTTCCACAATAAAAGCGTGTTTTTTTGGAAACCTCAAAAATTAATGAAATCAAAGAAAAGAATAGATCTTTCCACTGCTGCAGGGTTTGTAAAGGCCAGCTGATGCCTCCACGTAATGAGCCAATGTGTAACCTTTTCAACCAGACGGTGAATAAACCACATTAAGTCACCAAAGGGTTCGACATGAAGTCACTTCATGCCCAACTTTTTACGTGTCGAATTGGAAATGTGCACTTGAACTTTTGAGCAGCAACGTGTTGCTTTTTAATTGAAAAAAAACAATAGTTGACAAACAAACTAAATAACAACAATGCGGCAATACAACTAAACCAGGCGATAATAAAGATTCATCCAGAAGAAGAGAAATGGACTCACAGGGCGCCCCGAAGTATCTGAGGGTGACCTCTGAGGTCTTGACCTCCCCGGCCACATTCTTGGCCATGCACTGGTACACGCCTTGGTCCGTCTCCCGCGTGTCCTGGATCATCAGGGTGCCGTCCTCCAGCAGGTTCAGTCGGCTGTCGTCACGCATGTTCAGAGCATTGCTGCCACCACACACGCACACACACACGGAGGGATGAGAAACCTGTCTTACCCCTCCACACCTGTGGCGGGCGACGTCATCGATATCATTACCTATTATTTTATTTACATTTCTTTGAAAGGGGTTAGAAACCTTACTGCCTACAGGGTGGATGTTGGGGATTGAACCGACAACCTGGCTAGGAGTAGAACAACCCAGGCCTTTGCCCTATCCTGCCCCCCCTGATCTATGTGTCCTATATCGCTGGATGATCAATGAGGGAAGCGTCCTTACTTGTTCCTCAGCCAGATGATCTGCGGTTTAGGGTTCCCCTCCGCCCGGCAGGTGAAGTACACAGTGTTCCCCGACGTCACGTCCACGTCCCTGGGCTCCGACGTGATCCTGGGAACCTCTGGAAGAGGAAGGCCTGAGTTCAGTTGGGTGCGTTGCTTTTTATTTTCAAACAGAGGAGATTCAGATGCCGGCATTGGAACAATAAAGATGAAACAGCACTACTAACACAGGCAACCCAAACAGACGTAGTTTGGATTATATGATGCGTCTATGTTTATCAGAGCAGTCCAAAACACTTGATGTCGGGTCAATTAGGGTTATATATGAGGCTGACTTCTCTTCCTCTCTCCTTGTCTCTCTCTCTCCCTCTCTGTCTGCTGTGCTTATCAGCTGGGGGTCACCCATGTCTGGTATGCCAGGATTTTCGGTGGGATTCAGTGTGTGTGTGTGTTCGCGTGCGTGCATGGTTGTGTGTGTGCTTGCAAGTGTGTCCATGCAAAGCCAAAATACAGATTGTAATATTAAGCCATGTCCCTTCCACAAAGCTGAACACAGAACAGAACAGATCTGTCTCCTAGATCTCAGTTTCTTCTGACATGCCCCTGATTAGTCGGTTAGATAAAGATAGCCCTTTAAAGAGAAGGGTAAAGACATCAGGCAAATGTGCAGCAGAGGTTAAATACAGCAGGCTAAACAATCCTCAACAACTATTTTTAGTTGGTTTACTCCATCGAGGGGAAGCAGGGGGTGAGACCCAGTGGAAATCTGATTAAAGTAAATGATATGGAACACCTACGCACACACTCACTTGTATTACACATTAAAAAACAAAAGAAAACTACAGACTATGAAAGTACTACTATAGTCAGTGCCCTTCAACACCCTAGTGTACACTGGATCCAACCACTGGATGGATCTGTCAAACACCCATCCTCATCAATGCTGCTGGCTCGAACGCATACTTTCAATCCCACCTAGCTGCGGTGGGACTGGGAACATCAGGCCTCAGTTGCGGCTTTGTGTATTCTATTTTTGAAGAATGCTGATCTCTGCAGGTTGCACACACTCCAAAGACTCAAAATCGATTCAACCTATTCAAAAGGGCCAAAGGCAAACAACTTTTCTTCTGTTTACAGTTAGCACTTCTCAAACGGCATAGGGAAAAGTCAACACCACAGTTAACAAATACATACTCTACATCACGACATCCACAACGCCGGCCTACAGCTGTCCAGATGTCACAAACAAAAGACGGTCTGCAAAACAGATGCAACAAGCATCATGAGTACACACACTTTACATTTCCAGTAACAGGAGACCCCTCCACGCACTTCTGGCCCCCCTTGCTACTAGCACCTCGTTTGGGGGATGAATGGAGGGGTTTCCTTGGTTAGGACAAGGGAAAGGCATGTACCCATGCAAACAGAAACCATTATGGAGGAAGTGGTGGGGATCTGTGTTTGTTTATGTGTATGTATGCGTGTGTGCTTGCGTGCGTGTGTGTGTTTGTGTGTGTGTGTGTGGGGGGGGGGGGGGGGTTGTAAGGTGTGAGCCAGCTGTGTGTGTGTTGTCACGGCGACTCTTCCTAAACTGCCTGTACATGCAACGGACGCTTTCCTCCAAACAGACATCATGTGCAGATGTGCAGTGTGTGCAATACGTACATGCTTACAAATCCAGGAGCATTATTGGATGCGATCTCGAGTTGTACTGACATGTGTTCTACCCCCCACTTACTCGCTTAACGACTGCAACTTGTTTTTGGTCATGGTCGGCACACACACACACGCACGCACGCACGCACACGCACACACACACACACACACACACGCACGCACACACCAACACACACGGTCAACACGTGAGCAGTGCTGCACAAAGAATCCTGCTCCTCCTGTCTCCTCCTCCTCTCAAAACCACACACTTGGCCCATTGCCCATAAATCTTCCTACGCCACTCCATCTGTGAGCGGCTCCACCCCTGATCAGCTGCTCCTAAAGACCTCACCCTTCTGGGCCGTTAAACCCGATCCATCTCTCCTCTGCTCTCTCGCTCTCACTCTGTAGCTGTCGACTTGACCTCCTTGTCACTCTCTCTCCACCGACCACACCGACGATGACATCAGAAGACGGCAGCCGGCGACAAGATTCACCCAGGGCTGCTGTTCGGACCCCAGTCCCCTCTATGGAAGCCCACCCCTCTACCATGCACAGAGGGTGTTTAGGTTGATGGAGGTGGTGTGTGGCTGTGCGTGGATTCAATACAGTTTGTGAAGGAGGAAGAGATTGGGGAGTTGGGGGTTAAATAAGTCGCTTTGTTTCCACCATGATTTCTTCCCCCCACGAGCATTCTTCTCCCTGACCAACGCAGACAGACGACAGGAACGGAAGGGGGAGGGGGAGGGCGGGTTGAACGTTCATTCAGCGAGACGGGGCAAGTCGGAGGCCGTCATTAGCGACTGAGCTTAAAGCGCGGTTGGGTTACACCCGTCGGCCTGCCAACTGCTCCCTGCCCGGCCCGGCTCCGCCCGGCCCAGAGAGCGGCCCCCACTAAGAAGAGGAGAGTCGCCCAGACTCCCGGGGACAGAAGCCAAGGCTCCACCACAGACAATCAACTGAATGCCAGCCAAGTATTCAATGCACATTTCTTTGGGACTGCTTCAACTGTTGGGTGCTATTGATGTGGATGTGGATGTGGACAGGGGGTTTGCTTCTGTGGTAAACAACAGGAAATGTGGTGTTTGAGCCTTTGCATGTTTACAAAAGCATAAAAAACAATTAGGATGTAATTGGTAATTGTTGCACATGTTAATGTATAGGTCTCGTGCATTAGAATATAAAAAGGAATGACTTTAAATAATTTTAGGAAACGTGTAGAAAACACAGGAAAATGCCACCGCGACAAAAAAAAAGGCGAAGACTTAATATTTCCCAAACCAACCACATTCAGACTCCCAATCATCTTAGCACAGCTCAGAGGCAGGCTTTACACAACCAGGAACTGATCTGAGCTGACTTAACTGGATGGAGCACTAACACTGTTAATGACTCAGATTCTAGACTTCTACACACACACACACACACACACACAGACCCACATGGATACACAGACACACACACGGATACACGGATACACAAACTCACATACACATACACGAACACACACACACACACAGACACACACACACACACACACACACACACACACACACACACGATTTTTAGCAACAAAGTGAGCAGATGCCTTAGTGATTGGTGGCCAGCGATCGGGGAGCTGGAGGCCTCCAGGCTGAAACTCAACCCAGACTAGGGGCCCAGTAGGTGGGGTGTGAGTGCTGAAACAGCTGGGAGTCTGCAAAGCTCATACATAGAGTGGATCCACCTGTGTGTGTGTGTGTGTGTGTGTGCGTGTCTGCGTGCATTTGTGCGTGCGGGTGTGTTATAAAACGAGAGACAGAGAGAGAACGAGATATGAGGAACAGACAGAAAATAAAAAGATATATATTAGGATTGATGGAAAACTAATGCGATTGTGATACATTACGTCTATGAAAGAGATAAAAGGCACCGAGGGATTTAGCGAGACATACATATATATATATAAAGAGAGAGAGAGAGAGAGAGACAGAGAGAGAGAGAAACTGAAAGAGAGGGAGACAGAGACAGACAGACAGACAGAGAGAGAGAGAGAGAGTGATTGACAGAGACGGAAAGAGAGGGAGACCGAGAGAGAGTGAGCCGCTCTACCCCTCATGGCCAGGAAGGCTGTGGTTACTGGTGTGGATTGAGCTGCGGTTTGGTGAAGACCAGTGTGTCTGACGTGTGTGTGTGTGTGTGTCTGTCTGTGTGAGAGTATGTTAGAGTGTACCAGCAGTGCAGGTGTCTGAATTCGTGGTTTATTATTTGAGAAGTGAAATGTTTCATAATCACAGCAAAAGTGCATCGTAGGCACAAATGGCCGCCGCCGCCGCCGCCGCGGTGATTGTAAAAACTCCCCCCTCTCCCACTGAATGAAGCTGAAGTGAATGAATGGACGGATGGATGGGTCCATCCATTACGCGGACAATAGTGATTCCTACCAGTTCCATTCCAACTGAATGAAACCGAATAGTTGCATGGATTAGGTAATGAAGGAAAGGATAAGCAGATTAATAACTCGCTCAGTATTACGCACCGCATTGTGATTCGGACCACAGACTAATGACCACTGAATTCAACCTCGAATGAATGAATTAATTTATGGATTAATGGATGAATGATCACCCCCTACATGCATACCATTGGAATTCCTCCCACGGTCAGATTACAGCTGAATGAAGCTGAAGTGAACGAATGGATAAATGAACGGATGAATGAAACCCTCTCTATAATGCGTACCGCACCGATTCCTAACACCGTTCAACACCTCCTTGAATCAAACTGAGACGGATGAATGGATGCATGGATGAATTGAGTTCATCCCTCTGTCCACGTACCACAGTTGAGCTCCTCGGCGCTGAGCGCGGCGACAGAGCGGCCCTGCAGCCTCCCGGGGCGGTCGCAGGTGGCGGCGGCCTGGGCGTTGCCCGACTCGGCGTACTGCTTCAGCAGGTCGGCCAGCCACAGCAGCTCACAGTCACAGTTCAGCATGTTGGAGTCCAGGCGCCTGCACACACGCACAGGCACGCAGGCACGCACGCACGCACACACACAGGCACGCAGGCACGCACGCACGCACACACACACACACACACACAGGCACGCACGCACGCACGCACGCACACACACACAGGCACGCAGGCACGCACACGCACACACACACACACACAGGCACGCATGCACGCACGCACGCACGCACGCACACACACAGGCACGCACGCACGCACGCAGGCAGGCAGGCACACACACAGGCAGGCACAAACAGACAAACAGGCAGGCACGCACACACACACGCACACACGCACACAGACAGGCACACACACAGGCAGGCACAAACACACAAACAGGCAGGCACGCACACACACACAAACACACACACACACACACACACACACACACACACACACACATAATATTTTAGGCTTTGGGTGGGGGGAGAGGGGGTTCATTTATATTCATTTAAAACGGCGAATATAATTCAAATCCACTGTATACCACACCCTCGCACATACACTCACAGCTATATATCTATACTTTTTGTACACAGACATACATTAAGCGTGTTGACACTCAGACAGAAGAGACACAATGAGATGAATTGGAATTCGCCGGGCGCCGGGCCAAAGACATGAGTGCGGTAAACACATGGTGAAACTGTTGGACATGCGCTGGGAGCAGGGGTGTTGTAAACGATCCCTGGCAGCCACTGCGGCGTCGACAAACTTTGGCTCGCTCCCATTTATACGGAGAGCCATCGGGGCCGCGCTGGAAGACCCCCACTTCCTGCAGTGGGACCCAGTGCCTTCTGGCCTCCCTCGGTCCCAGCGCCGGCCCACTTCACAAGCCCTTTAATGATTCGATTGGGGTGGGTTATATCCATGGCTACCACTATTTCTAGTTTGTTCTGGGGTTTTTCGGTTTTGGGTGCCGCTGAGCGACTGTGACTCGAATCCCTAAATCCGTCAAATAGAACAATCGCCTTTGTTTGTCTTCGTAGAGGTTACATCCAGACTCTTCACACTATGATATTCTCCAGCAAGAAACAAAAGTGTTTTTTCCTGTCGGTGAAGTGCACTCGTAGCCGGATCGTTCGTCTGCGTACTCTGTGAGGAATCCTGTCTCCGGCGGGCTGGCGGGGGATCTGAGCCGGCCTAGACGCAGTAACTCACGGTCGGAGAGGGGAAGGGAGAAAACGATGGCTGCGAGCCAAGAATCAGCTCGTTCCGTTCTTTCTGTTGGCCGGACGGAGAGACAGGATTACACGCCGGCCCTAGCGCTTTGTGAACGGTAGTTGGGACTCACACCTATGACCCGGATTATGTCTTCGCCGCTGCCACGGTTACAAACCAGCAGTGCACAACACAAGTGCTTTTCTTCTGTTGGTGCGTGTTGAAAATCCTCAAGGTGCCTTCGCTCCCCGTGGATATCATCGACCCCATTCACAAGTCGCCGTGTTGACGTGTACGCCGATGAGTCGAGACAGACTTCTTGGCGGGATCGTCGCTTTGACATCCCACTGTGCCTCGTAATGTACCGTAACAAATTGTGAAGAACATCTGATTCTCTTGACCTCATCGGACACAGAAATAGAGGTTCACTCTTGAGAAGTAAGGACAGTCACCCAATTGTTTAGGCTGCTCCACCGCAAACCAAAGTAATAACCGCTGAAAGGGCTGTTTGCGCATTTTGTTTGAGGATCGTAGGTGTTAATGTGCCAACCCCAGTGTTTCACATTGGATATAATACAATGGAGCGTGTTTTTTCTGAGGGTGAAGGGCTTCGGTGGTTCTCCGGTGGGTGTAGTTCTCAATCAGAAACGGTGCAGAAAAAGGGGAAGAGAATGAAAGGCCTGGGGAACTGAAGGCCTCTGGACACAATCCTCCTCGTCGCCAGAGAAGCGTGAGAAAGGCGGGGTGCGCAGTGGCTCTGATGGCACACAACCAAACACACACACATACACACACACACACACACACACACACACACACACACACACACACACACACACACACACTCCTCCAGCCCCTCAGCTGTCTTTTACACCCCCACCTCCTCCTCCCTTCCCCCCATTTTCCCCAACTTTAAAATGGCTGGCGTGGTAGCTGATCCAGCTGATCAGCTGATCAGCTGATCAGCTGATCAGCTCCTACTGGCTGCGGCAAACATTTCCTAAAGGCCAACTCTGGCATGGACATCGTGCAGCGCGACTAATACATTTACATTTACAAATAAGTACTATTTTTAAGTGCCAGTGTCCGCTTATACAGACTCATACGCCCGCTCCAGTTTGCTGAGCAGGAAACCCTTTATAACATCTACGAATAACGCACATTCCCTCCATGGGTGACCAGGACATCTAAAAAAAGCTAAAAGAAAGAAAAAACGTCACCACAGCGGGCGTTTTCAAACGCAAGCCGCTTCGCCGAAATGGCGGTTCTGTGGATCCAGTTCCTGTAATACATCCATGCTTCCCCCCCCCCCCCCCCCAACTTAAGAGTGGATGTCATCTACTCACAGTCTTTTCATGGACTCAAGGTGAGTGAAGGTCCCTGGGACCAGGTGAGTGATTCTGTTGTTGTGCAAAAACCTGTAGGGATGGTAGAGGGGGGGGGGGGTGGGTGAAGGTGAGAATAAACAGAGAGAGCGGAGGACACTGTGTCCAAAAGTTGAAATATGATTAAAGTTACACACAAACAGTGTTCTTCCAAAGCTTGGGTTGAGTTGGGTCATAAAAGCTCTGGAAAAATTAATTTCACTTCCAAAAATTGTTTGAGAGCTATAACAGGGACGGGTGGACAGATACACCTCTTGTGTGCAATGTTATTTATGGAACAGATAAACAGATAGCGAAAACAATTTTATTTCATGACATTCTGAGCATACTTTGCAGCGATTTATTTGATATCGTATTTCATTATGCGCATGGGACATGAAACATAATCCGTTTCCCAGACATTCTATTGATGCCCAGCCCACGCTAAAAATAGTCTGTTCTTTGCCTTTAAAGGAAAACAATGAAATAATAACCATGATAACAAGGTCAGTCCTTGGTGGGGAGGGAGGCTTGGGGGGGTGACCCATCACATGGATGTAGTTTATTATCTCCTCTGTAATTCTTTCCACAAGTGATCTACCCTCGCTCTTGGCTTCCATCTTGACAAAGCGAATGCTTGGACCGTTGCTATAGTGATGACGCCTAACAAGAGCCCCTGTGCCTGGGATTCCCTTCCAGCCTCCCGATCCTTCGCAGGTGTCGCCCTCCTCAATTTCCACTCTCTCTCTCTCTCTTTTCTTTTTTTTTGCCGAAGCTTGGACCGCTGAAAAGACGAGATTCCGGGCGCTGGCCGTAAACGAGGGATAATGAAACAGGAATTGAACGAGGCCCTCGATGTCCATGGGGACATCTGGCTTTGAGTGCGAGACGCTTCGGAGCCCATGGTGGTTCTAAAACGGGGCTGGGCAGCGCTACGTCCGCCGGGGTCAGCAAGCGGAGCTGGAGAGTGGCAGGTGACACGGCCTGTGTTTACAGCGCAGCGAAAGGTGCTCTTTGATCCCTTGATTAGGAAGGAGAAAAAGTGACATCTCCAACGAGACTGTAAGAAATGACGATGCCAACTGAGAACACGACTCTTGAAGTTGTATATTTTCAGGGAAAACCGCACAGAAGGGTTATAGTTGGGGCGTTCCTAGCACTGATTGAATTGCCTCCGTTTACCGTTCGATCGAAAGCAGAATGTGCTTTTAATTGACAGTTGTCAGTGTAGCAGTTATATAAGAAACAGAAGGACTGTTCTGTATTGTCAAACAAAGTGACACAAGGTCACTCATGATTACCGGCCCTTAGCAACCGCTACAACTCCATCCAATGAACACTCATGTGTTAAATATCCAGGAAGTGTTCTCCACTTGCTCTCACTTGTTCATTAACCTATGACTACAATACAACAACACACAAATATAAAGGAAGTCATTGGAGCTGAGAGTCAGTCAGCTGGCCTCCGTTTACGGGAAGCCTCTAAGTGCGTCTTCAGGGTCTACGAGAGGTCAAACAGATGTCCCAGTGAACACAACCGAAACATTCAGGTGTCTCTGCTCTGACACACAACCGGGATTTGTCTGGCCAAAAACACTTCATTCCACCATGGAATAAGTTCTCATCATCCCCGTTGGTTCTTCCCTGTGCCCTATTCTGGAATATGCCTCTGCTTGTCCGAATGGCAGCCAGCAAGCGTTTGATAAATGTCAGAATACATGACTGTTTACCTTTTCTTTAAATATAAGCAGCAAGAGCTACACAAACCACACCTGTATAATGAGCGGAGTCACTTCATTACAAACAAAATGAATGGATTACAAACAAACTCACAGGCGCTCCAGCTTTGGCAAGTGGGTGAAGCACTCTGGCTCCAGGGACTCAATGTTGTTGAAATGCAGGTACCTAGGGAGGGGGGGGCACAGGACAAATCAGAATTAGTGACGGCTCTGGCGACACCCCTCCGAAACACTGTGGGTACACTTTCCTCTTTTCCCGGTGCATTCTGGGAATGGAATGTCGACTAGATCAGTTTTGGGGGGGGAGATGTTGGGGTACACTTGGAATGATTGAAGATGTTCCCCTATTCCATCTCAACGATTCCATGCCTGGAGGTTGTGTTGTATGTCTCTTTCTGCTGTATCTATCTGGTCGGATGTTTCCGGACAGGGCGGCGCCTGGTACGCTTCGAGACACAGAGAAGACTTGGAGTTGTTGTTTTTTTTCCAGGTTCAGGTATTCATTCCGAGACAGGTTGATATATGGGGGGCCTGAAGTTGCATGTCTGAAGGCTAACCGTAAAATGGAACGGCCCAGGGGTGAAAGGCATGCACACATTTGGTGGAATGCATACGTTATTCATGCGCCGGTACCTCTTTGAGCTGGGAAAACATAAATCAGACCGGCTTGTCAACAAATAAAGGGTTAGAAATGAAACCCAACTGATAGCGATAAGCTACATTGTAAGCGTTCAGTTGGGCATCATGCTTGTTTAAGGAGGAAAAGCAACAGTCAAGGAAGCCGCGATAGCAGGGAAAGTTAAACACGAGACTCACAATTACGCAGAGCATATATACAGCCGCCTCTATGTCCATGAAACCATTAGCAACACAAGAGCCAGATCGAGATTCTCGTACATATCGGTGATGTTGACACAGCATCAGGGTTCTTTTTCAACCTTCATTTTTTCAATCCATCATAATATCTCGGAGAGGAAAATGAGATAAAATACGTGATTAAAGTGTGCCGTAGCAATGGGCTGATATAACCCGGGCCGGACGAGCCATCTACAGAAATTAGCCAAGTTCAGAGGAGACACGTTAAGGTTAAGTCATGTTCTCTTAAAACATTTCATGGTTTATTTTGTGAGAATAACTCAACTGAGATAAGAACACTTTCCAGTTTGTTGGAGGGTAAGGAATGTCTTTTGTGGTTAAATATTTCTGATGTGTGCTAAGGTTTGTTGGGCCCTTGACTTGTGATGTGGCCTTTGTACGCTCCACACAACAAACAAGCATATACTGTAAAACAACATCCAACCGTTCATTCGGATCTTGCTGCTGGGCCATTTTTTTAACCGGTACATGATTTGAAGAAGGTGGCCCCTCCCTTAATTATGCTTGTGACTTTTGGAGAAGCTTTAGAAGCTGTAGCCCAGCAGAACGGTAAGAAGGTTGGGGCGGGGTGGGGGCTTATGAATGTGTTCATCTGCCTAGAAACCTATCACCCAAATATAAAAGCCTTCATTACTGTGGCGAAACTGGAAACAGCTGCGAGGCACGGAGCCTAGCGCTGGAAGCGGTTGCGCTGAGTGAATTAGCCATTTGTTCTATGTTGATGGGGGCTACAGTGAGTCGCAATCTCCCATCCAGGGTTAGGCAAGCCTCATTTTCTTTTTAAGGAGACGTTGCATGTCAGCCAAATTGCCCTGCGGTAAGGGCATACCGGTCCCATGGAGTAGTTTGCCTGCGAGCATAAACGCTGTTCCGCCATTTCTTCTTTTTCATCAGGAGGGGTCACGTCAAGTGTACGTACATGAGATTTAAGAGCATGGCTGGATACGTTTCATCAATGTTGAAACATCCTGAAAAATCCTGAAACATTTGGTTAAGTGTTGTAATCCTGTAGACGTGCAATTCCGAGCATTCTTTAATAACAGATCTGGGTCTTTTCTTGCAAAAAAAGACAAATATCTCATTCGCACAATTGTGTTTCGATAATTAAACTACAAAATATTGAAGAAAGCGTTTAATCAATAAAGTCATGTTCTTCTGAACATTGCAGAATCTGATCTTTTTTATTTAAGCTTGTGATTTGAAGTGAAAGCCACAGCGTCGTCTGCCTGTTGCCGAGAGACGGTCAGGGCTGGAGGCGGGACAGGAAGTCATGCTTTAAGCGGAGGTCAGGCGCACCTGTGTGCTGTGGCCGTCACACATGCGACACATGCAACAGAAACAACAACAACAACATCAACCCTAAGGCAGGTTCGAGGCGACGAGATCGGCGTCAGATCAGAGTAACAAGGGCCGGCCGCACATACGCTCATGCACGGTGCTGGTGCTGCGGGGTGGGTGGGTGGTGGAGGAGGAGGAGTAGGAGGAGGGCGGGGAATAATAAAAACAAGGCACAATATGGGGTCCGCAGCACCAGGTAACAGCTGTTAGGAAAAGGATGCCCTGCCGTCTCTATTGATTGTCACATGGGACACATCTTAATTCACCTAAGGACTCGTGTTAGATCTGTGTGGTGGGGGGTCTTTAGGGGGCGGGGAGGAACCTTGCAGATCTGACTAGGCGACGGGCATCATGACACCTTAAAAGGAAGGAGGCAAGGCGGGGGGGGGGGGGGGGGGGGGGGGGGTTGGCAGACAGTCAGATGACAGGGCAGAAGGAGTAGGGGAGGGAGGAGGACGAGGAGGAGGAGGCTGGTCACTTACAGTTGCTCAAGAGCCACAAGCCCCTTAAATGCTTGTCTGTCAATTGATTGGATTTCATTCTTGTACAAATAGCTGAAAGGAGAGATGTTTGGTAAGATTAGTAACACACATTGGACACGTGTGCACACATGTACAGCAATAGTAACATCTGAATTCCCTCTGGGGAGTACGTATCCTGACTTGACTAGTCTTAGATGATTGTTTTCAAATAAATATGCAAATTTGATTACTTTTTGGCTGGCATGTCAGGTTTATGAAATTCGACTTTCTTCAAGCAGTATTAAAAAATCAAAATCCATGCAGTTTGATAGCAGCCCTATAGTAGTACGACTATCATTGCATGGAGAGACTAAACCATGAAGAACATTGGCGCTGAAATGAGCGGGCTGCTTGTTTCAGACAAGCAACTCTTCTCTCAACCACATGCGTGCAGCTAAAGTACTAAGACAGTCCATAGCAAAACATCCAAAAGAAGCAAAATGTCAGAAGAGCTTGACCCAACATTTGTTACATGAATTGACGAAGCATGAATGAGTCATTTAAATATGATCCAAACACGGCGGTTTCCCATGTTGATAGGATCCCGGCTACGCTCTCTCCCCTACCGTGTGAACCGAACCTGCTAATGAAGGCCATGTGTAGCACAGCAATAGTCACATCTGGAATATGTGACCTCACCCCAGCAAATTAAAATCACCATTGGGTTATTTGTCTTAAAAATCCTCACTGTAACACCAGCGTAGGGCCATTGTTGTGAGGCAGAGTCCAGAGAGACAACAAAAAGGCCTTCACACAGAATTCATTCAATGTTTAACCATTTTAACATTAACTAGTAGAAAAAACAGATTCAAAGCTATTCAAACTATTCTGTTATTCTATTATTATACTATAAAGGACCAACAACCGATAAACCCTAAATCCAAATGTGAAACCGTTTCTCAATGAATTCCTTAATTTTGCGTTTAGCCCAAAATGTGAACGGGAGAGAGGCCCTCTGAGAGATTAGCGGGACGTTTCAGTGCTGCGTTACACAAACACTGGGGAAACACAGGGGGGGAAGTGCACGCATTCCCCTCCCCCCTTTTATATGACAAGGAAACGTGACACTGAACCAGCAATGCCCTCCAGCTCTGAGCTCCTTTCATGTGCTCTTTTGGTGTTGACTTTTCAGTTCGGGGTTGACTGGAGATACCCATCTCCCTTACGGCTGACGTGATGCACGCATGGAAACACAAACACACCGCAGATCCCTTTTTGTCATGGCTCAAACATCTCAGAGATTTGGTGTAATGTTTGGTGTGGTGTGTGTGTGTGTGTGTGTGTGTGTGTGTGTGTGTGTGTGTGTGTGTGTGTGTGTGTGTGTGTGTGTGTGTGTGTGTGTGTGTGTATGCGTGTGTGTGCGTGTGTGTGTGAATGCCATGAGATGTTCCAGGTGTGAAAAGTGTAATTCAACCCCACATCTTTCGGGATAAGACAACCCACCCAGTAATCAGAGTTAAGCATGTGGGTTCTCTAATCAGTGGGAGCTGACCTGAGGTCAGCTAATGCCGTCGATCCGTTCAGCCGGGGCAATGCAATTGATGTGTTAGAGACATGACAGGACCTTTACTCTCTGATCGTTGAAATGTCCACCCTCGCTTGTCTAGGGGCCAATGTTTACTGAAGAAAACTCTAAATTCTAAAAAGTATCCCAAAGTCCCTAGCCAGCACTGGAGCAGTAGTATGACCTCCCATTCAAAACACATCTAACTAGCTATCCGACTTGTGTGTACGATACATTTATCATCCGCTGCATGTGGACCGCAGTGTAATTGGCGTAAGCTACGTCGAAAAATGGAACATTGCATTAATAACATATTCCATGACATCTGAAAGAGAGGTCCAAAAGTCAACCAGAAAGTTTGGATTCATCTATCAGCTTCCAGGACTCTGCGGTGGGCCGCAAAACATAGATTGCAGGCTGCCAGCGCCTTTTGTTCTGTTGCTCTGTGTGTGCACATGCATCATCAACCAAAGGATGGCCTGGGAGGCGAGGGTTAGGGCGGAGATGGTTGGGGGGGGCGTGAGAAACCGGATTTCAGAAGCTAGGGGTCCAGGCTTCGGGGGGAAAGTAACTAACGGCGGTGGTTAGGGGTCTGTGCGTCGAAACCCCTATAAAAGCGTCCACTTATCATATAGACAGCAAGAGGTTAGCCGCCCTGCCATGGACCACTAACATATTTGCCGTCAAGATCCACATGAGAGAGATCAATCTTTTACCATAATGTCTTTTCATTCTTGAACGTGGTCCAGGAGGGATACTCCCCCCAATGACCCTGATTGCCTAACCCGACCAGCATCGCCAGAGCTGGCGCAGGCCTTTCTTAAGGGCTGATTATAGTCCCAAGTTCACGCAAACCAAGGGGGTTACGGACCCGTTATGTCCTTGTGGACCCTCCTTGCGTCCCCCGCAAGGGCCTGACGTGCGCCTCCCAAAAAGTTGTTACTTTCCGTCGAGGCGACGCGGCAGCAAGGGCTGTGATTGGTCCGCTCACTAAAACCCGACGCAGAACCAAAACAGGTTTACGACTGCGTCAAACTGTCTGCGTGGTCCTTGCGTTGCGTGACATGGGACCATAATCAACCAAAGGATGGCCTGGGAGGCGAAGATGGTGGAGGGGGGCGTGAGAAACCGGATTTCAGAAGCTAGGGGTCCAGGCTTCGGGGGGAAAGTAACTAACGGCGGTGGTTAGGGGTCTGTGCGTCGAAACCCCTATAAAAGCGTCCACTTATCATATAGACAGCAAGAGGTTAGCCGCCCTGCCATGGACCACTAACATATTTGCCGTCAAGATCCACATGAGAGAGATCAATCTTTTACCATAATGTCTTTTCATTCTTGAACGTGGTCCAGGAGGGATACTCCCCCCAATGACCCTGATTGCCTAACCCGACCAGCATCGCCAGAGCTGGCGCAGGCCTTTCTTAAGGGCTGATTATAGTCCCGCGTTCACGCAACCCAAGGGGGTTACGGACCCGTTATGTCCTTGTGGACCCTCCTTGCGTCCCCCGCAGGGGCCTGACGTGCGCCTCCCAAAAAGTTGTTACTTTCCGTCGAGGCGACGCGGCAGCAAGGGCTGTGATTGGTCCGCTCACTAAAACCCGACGCAGAACCAAAACAGGTTTACGACTGCGTCAAACTGTCTGCGTGGTCCTTGCGTTGCGTGACATGGGACCATAATCAGCCCTTTAGTGTCAGCCCAAACAGCAGTCCTTAAGTCAAGACGGCCGACAGACTCCCATCAGAGAGTTCAACAGAGACTAAATCACTCATATCCACCTCGTTCTATATCGGTCCCCGTGTTTTTCCCGGGGAGGATCCGCCGTAACAATCAAGCAACGACGGAAAACGTTTGCTCTAATGACCGCAGCCTGACCCTTTGTTTGTTTGCACGGGCGTCCGGGCGGGTGGCCTTTGCAGACACTCCCGGGCCGTTGAAGAGGATGTGGAAGACCCCAAGGGGGTAGGAGGTATTTATAGAGCTACAAATGTGGAGGTGGGAGATAAAATCTCGCCCAGTGCTGTAGTTGATTGGAATGAGAAGGAAGGGAGTAGGATGGTTGGGGAGCACTCAGCTGGGACAAAGGTTGGTGGGTGGGGTTGGGGGGTGACCGTGTGGCCCTTACTAATCACAGGGGCCTGGGGTCCCTGGCTGGCTTCAGATGAACTCTGCTTTTAAAGGGGCAAGGGGCCCTGTAATTACAATAACTCCTTTACAGCCGCCGGAGTCGACCCCGCCTCACTTACTGCGGGTGGGGAAGGGATGCTTTCTTAGAAGGAGGTATGTGTGCTTGTGTTTGTGTGTGTGTGTGTGTGTGTGTGTGTGTGTGTGTGTGTGTGTGTGTGTGTGTGTGTGTGTGTGTGTGTGCGTGTTTGTGTGTTTGCTGGGTCGCTAAAAGAAAGAAAAAGAACAAGGAACTGTCGAGGGTCATCAAATAATGGTCAAACCGTGACCACTGGCAAGCCGGTCTCCAGAACGACGCTTGCTGAGCTATTTATGAGCCCTTATCAACCCTCTGAGACCTCTCCAAGGTGTCCCGTACAAATCTTTGTTTGGCTGAATTAGTTGTTAAGCTGTGTTGAATCACCAACTTTTAAAATGACTGCCAAAGTCATAGCAAGACCCGTAACGTCATTGTTGGGCTCTAGGCAAAAATAACAAAATAATGAAGAAATATCTTTACGACAAGAGGAGCTCTTAAAACGGCCTCTGACCTACAGAGGGAAGGGGGACGGGTCCACGAAGAGGCAGGGGAGGTGAGGTGAGACGTCTTAAGAAAGATTCCCCCAACCTGACTGTAGACCACAGACGGTTCACCGCCAGCAAGTTTTGCAATGACTAATAAAGTCATCACCACCACAAGAGCACATGAGACAATACCAAACCAACCCCCCCCCCAACGACTCCAACCGCCGTAACCCTCGTGGTAGGTGGTCAGGACATCCAGACGCATAAGTACAGATGTTCAGACAGAGCGTGTCTTTTCATTAAGGCAGACTCTTTTTGTAAAGCACACCTTCTAGGGTTCTTTGTCACTCAGCATTGTGCCGGCGAGCTGTGTCAGCGTTTAGGACGCTGTGTGTGTGTGCGTGTGTGTGTGTGTGTGTGTGTGTGTGTGTGTGTGTGTGTTTCGATTTCCACAGCGCAGCACTCCAGGCGTGCGTTTGCCACACTAAAGAAGCAAAGGGCTCAACCACTTCTTCACCGGGAGATCCTTGTCTGCACATCGAGACTGACGAGACAATGAGCACGGTCGCATTGTGCCAAGATCCATAACCTGACCTCCAGAGCTAAATGAGATTGACATAAGAGGCCAGACTCACAGATATTTTAGGTTTTCCAGGTCTTCGAAGGCTCCCCTGGGAATCCCTCGTATGAGATTGTTGTTGAGGAGTCTGCCAAAGGGGAAAACTGATTAGTGTGTGATGTTAACAGACTAAGACAAGTTACATTGTTCCATGCCAATACTAATACTGTTATAGGCTGTTTATTTGTCAATAATATATTTATATATTATATATAAAAGAGTAGAATACATAAAAAGTAGACAAGGACCTTTGACATTGAAACAAAGTCTAGATTTGATTTGGGGGGAATGTTTAGACTTTAGATGTTTAGACTGACATACAAATGAAGACAATGAATACATAATCAATAATGTATAGATTAATGGACAAAGGATAGCACATATAACCTTAATAAACTTATAAAATAAATACTAACTATATGATAACGAGTGAATGCCAATAATTAGTCAGCCAAGTTGACCATCAGTTCAATATGAAGGATAGCATAATACACAAAACTAAATTTGTTTTGCAAGTTAATCTAAGCAAATCAGATATGTGTGATTCACTTAAACCACCAAGTCAATAGAAATGTTGTCCATTTAAAATGCGATGGCTCTGGAAGAGAATCTTGGCCCTGTTACCAAGACGTTAGCAATGCCCTGTCTAGCGGGCCAGAACATATGAAAAATGACCCAGTCAAGGAAATGGAAAAATACATTCCTGCCAGATTAAGAGCTTGCGTACATGTGTGAAACAACAGCGGCGCATTGAATAACACCGTCTGTCTGCGTTTGTCGACTTATAGCGTTGCTTCAATGAGGCAGAGGAGGCAGAGGATTTTAAATCATGCCTTGGGGATTTTCTTGTTGAAAATTTGATGTCTCGTTTTCAAGTCAGCAGTGCCATCGCAGAACAACAGCTTAAATCTCCTGTGTTCTTTTGAGTAAAGCACTTACAGTGTGTTGAGGTTCTTGAGTCGTCTGAAGGAACCGGGTTGCAAGTCCTTGATTTTGTTGAACCTCAAGTCTCTGTAGGAAAAAAGAAACACAGCTGATCAGAACATCTTCCCTTTGGGACACTTAATGAGTTCTACCATTTGTTTGACATTAAACATCAACATGTGGGATCTCATGTTAGTTGTGGGGAATGCCAGAGATAGGCCAATATCACCAAGGGGTTGAGGGGAGGAGAGGGGGGGTTTATCATCTACATTTAAGATAAATGTGAGTACGCCATGTTCCCTTAACTCTCGCAAAGCCATTTTGTAGCGTGAGAAAAATGAGGCATGAAGCACCAGACATCTATGAGGTAATAACCATGAGGGATGATAATGGCACTCATTACTCATCCCCACAGAATGCTGTTCATCATGCTTTAATCTTACGGGTCGGGGGTGATACAGCAGACCACCTTGACATTGGACATGGCTGTCTCCTGAGATACAACTCTAATAACCCTTCGTAGTACGACAGAGGAAGACTTAACATGTCAGAAGTCATGTGTGACAACGCAAACCACCTTCACATGGAAAAATACATGGATAAGCCCTGTCAAGGTTAAATCACCCTTTGCCCCAAGTGGCATTAGGGGCCGTAGACAGACAGTCTGTCTTGGTAAGCCGGACATTTATCTGGACATTTATGGACAAAGCAAAGTATGTTTGTGGAACCTTGGCTCCAAGTAGCTTGACCTCCCAGGGGGAGTCATTTACCAAAAGCATCTTCACGTGAGGAAGTTGAGATAAGAGTGTGAACAAATGTTCCTCAGGAGGAGGTACTTGGTGCAGGAATAAGCAGGGAGTTAGAGCCCAATCTGCTGCGTCAGTGCTCAGTGAGTTCCCACCGCTGAAGCCATCCCCGTCCCTCCTGATAAGCGATGGCTGATGCTACAGCCTTCAGCCGCCACATTCAGCAGCCCTTGCAGGTGGTCTCACCCAGTGTGGTTTTTAGAGACAGGCCGACAGACAGACAGAGAGACAGACAGACAGACAGATTGACAGACAAGAAGAAAAGACACAAAGAAGAAAAAAAGAGAATGAAAAAAAGAGGGCAAGAAAGAAAGAAAAAAAAGAATGACAAAAAAAACAACTGATAATAAGGCCACTGAGCAAAGATTTCAATTACTTCTCTGAGAAGGGAGTACTTGGTGAACTTCCCTCCCTGTTAAAAAGCACAGGGCCATTCAAATCACCACTTGCCCTCGGCTCCGATCAGTGGGCCTTCAACGGCATTTTGTTTTTGTTGTTGGCCAAATGACCTTAGAAGGTAAACACTCATGGGAGGCTGGGTTCCAAAAATGCAAACACACTGGATTTGTCTATGTGCAAGCGCAGCAGAAATCTGCCAGTTGTTAGGCCTTGTTCTATCAGAGTGATAGAACAAACAACTGCTATGAGATGGAGCCTCTAGTGTGGGACTTGAGTGGGTGGGTTTAGAATAAAAAGAAAGACATTATTTGTACTATGAAAACTATACATGATTAAAGATTGCCACTCTTATCTTTATAGTGTTATATATATATATATCTAAAGTGCAGAAAACACATCATTTCACCAGATGGTTTGAATTGAGCTCATTCAGGGCAAGCTATATATTTCTAGTTGTTTGCATGCACAACAGGCAATTGAAAAAAAAATTAAACTATACATTACATTGCTGACGTTTTTTTTTCTGTCTAGAGTTTCTGGGAAAAGCATGGGGCAAATAACAAAATGACCTGATTCCATAGCCAGTGAAATGTTTATTCTCTCTGTAAAAGCCCCTGCATATGGATCCTATCAGAGAGACAGAGAGAGAGAGACAGAGGAAAGAGAGAGAGAAAAAGAGAGAGAGAGAGAGAGAGAGAGAGAGAGATTTCATATATTTCCCTTCACATATAGGCTCTCTGAGCTAGACACAGGGAATGTTTTTGTGAGACCGATTGTTAAGGTAAGCAAGAGTCTGCTAAAAACCTTCCTCAACTTGCTAAAAACCTTCCTCAACTCAATTTAAGAAACTCTGCCTTCTGGCATTAGGAGAGATTCTATTAGGTATCAATTAAATTCCACTCTGTCCCAATGTATGTCTAGGTTGGAATGCACCAGGAAATGACCACCCACAATCCTGAAGCTGCAATGTGCAGGATGACGTTGGCTAGTCACAGCCTCACAAAGGATTTCTCGTTGGGAGATAAGGACAAAGAGTCGCGCCACTCGAGTTTGTCTTGAGGTGAGTGGGGTGTCATGGGGGAGTCCCTAGAGCGATGGAGAGTAAGATGCAGGGTCCTGAGGTAAGCTTGGTTTTGGCCAAAGGGAACACAGTGCGCTGAAGTGGACACACTGGGGCCAGGGGCTGACCGAGCATCTGTTGCCTCTGGTTCTGTGTCTGTGTTTGTCTGTCTGTGTGTCTGCAAAAGAGGTGCTTGTGTGCGCTGGTATGGGTACAGTAACAGTCTCCAAAAATAACAACTTTGTTTGTGTTTGCGTCAATGCTATTTCTGTATATATGTATATGTGTGTGTTTAGTTGTGAGTGTATTTTTGCACGACTATGAAATTGCATGTGAGAGCATGCTTTTGTGAGTTGTATGAGTCGGATGAGAGAGAGGGAAATAAGAGAGACAAGAGGGAGAAATATTCAGAGAGTAAAGAATAAAGATTCTAGGTTTCAAAGATTTTCGTTGAAAAATACGGTACGAAAGACCAAACATTCATGTCTTTGTGCGAGTTATCTTTCACAATCAGGGATGTGCTCCCAGAGGAGGGGAGATACAGTGAAGTTGGCATGGATTCCAGAAGATTATATGAGTCCTTCATTTAGTGTGCTCATTATTTTCCAAGGCCCTACGCCAGAGGAAACTGTGAAGACATAGTGCAGACACATTCTGTCTGAGTCTCTTTTTTATCGGAAACGGAGTTACCTTGACTTGGCTGTATTCTTGTTTCTACGAAAACAAAGAACCCAACATATTGTATATATATAAACACACACACGCAGTATCCAAGACATAAGGAGGCCGGCTGAAAACGGAAGATCTGGATCGACACACACATCAGTTGGTTTCCGTTAGGGGGAAGACATGAACTTGTCATCCTTTATTGTCACGGTTGTCTGATGAGGATACAATGTCAACTGGCAGTTACAAGGTGAGGCTAAAGAAAACTAACGAGAATCATTTGAGCTGTGCATTTCCCGTTAATCCCAGTGGATTTCCATCTGAAAGATGAAGAAGAGCACATGCATGCATTCTGTAGAATGGGATAGGTCCGTTGAGGGAGTATCAACGTTAACTGTGCATAACTCTGGTGGTTAAAAGCATTCAGGAGCTCTGTGCTGGGAAGCAATGCTGCAGATGGGGTGCATCTGAGCAAAATACCAGATCACCTACTCTGTAGACTATGGCAGCCAGGGAGAGCTGCTTGAACAGAGATAGTGGAAATTTACTGGGTAGCTACCCCGGTCTTACTGATTCAATTTTCATTTCACTATGTACAAACAAATATTAGAACAGCATGTGGGATTAGGATAAATAAAGAAATATGTTGGTGTACTTGCCATGATCATCCAATATATCACGTGCAAAAAGGTGCTGTGTGTCATGCAAGTATCGTTTTATACTCCCCCAGAATTCACAGAAACCCTAATAGCCGATTCATATTTGTCAAACTGTCAAATAACTGTCAAATAACTGTCAAATATACTATTTTGGCATCCTGGTACTTAGGCCAGTGAAAGACTGACATATTCAATGCCTTCTGAATTTTGACCTGTTTAATATCTTCTGTGCTGTATCACAAATACAGTTAGTGCACAACTCATTTGGGGGTGTGGAGTCCACTGAAAAGACCACAAAATAAAATTGAAATGAATTACATAGTGGATGAGTACATGAAGCAGCATGATGTAATGGGTTTCGATCATCCCTTTTGGTCCTTTGCAATGGCTATGAGCAGACCCGGTCTTCGACATTCCATACGGGAAAAATTCCTCTGAGCAAAAAGGCTAGAGTGATAGAAGCTTGGCATGATAACAAACACGGACTGTGATTACAAACTGACACATGACTCGATAGCTTTCCTGCCAAAACATCTGCCAATCAGAATGAGGCAACTCGAAGACGACAACTGCAAGAGGCAGTTTGACACTCAACAGTTCATCAATATTCTAGTCCAAACACGACCGCAAGCAAGTGTTTCAAATCGAATGTGAGGCCAAATTCATAAACGTGCAAAAGCCAATGACGATTACTTTTTTGCTTTTTAACTATTATCTTCAAAAGCTCTGATGTAAACTATGAAACTCTTGACCTTTCCTCGTCTTTTCTGTCCAAAAAAAAACGTACGAAGGGTCTGGGTCCATAAGAGGAGATGGCTTTTCTCCAGCTGCTCTCCAACATCAGCTAGCATCTGAGCGCCATGTGTGTGTGTTTCTCTCTCTCCCTCTCCCTCTCCCTCTCCCTCTCTCTCTCTCTCTCTCTCTCTCCCTCCCTCTCCCTCCCTCTCCCTCCCTCCCCCTCTCTCTCTCTCTCTCCCTCTCCCTCTCCCTCCCTCCCTCCCTCCCTCTGTTCTTCTCAACCAGGGTAACTATTTGGACATGTGACACATGCCTGTGAGGAGCCTGCCAAGGGCTCTTGGGCATGCGTCATTCCTAGTTAAACCAGAACATGGGGCTAGCGCTCCGGTTGGGTATCCTCGGGAAGGACAGGGAATCTGGATCTTGAAGAAGTGCCCTTCTTCAATAGGCTCCCCCGTGGACACATATACAAGACCGATCTATTTCTCGTCTGGGGGGATGGCTGGCGCTCACAGAGACTGTCAAGAAACCAAAGACATGTGATGGTAAAATGGAGCTGAACATAAGAGGGGCATAAAAAGGGCATCTCAGGCAAGGCAATGACAGAGAGGGAGCTCCGTTGGAGGCTCGCCTACTTAGAAAAAAGGAAAAGAGTCATAAAAATGACTCAAAACATCTTTAGAGAGGAAGAGCCCAAAAACTGTGAGAAATAGAAAACCTCATAGGCCTTGGCCCCAGGTGTATGACACTGCAGGGCAGCTGGAAAATGTGAAATTTACTCCTTATATGTAGAATTAGTGTCGTTTTAGGCTTAGGGATTGACTCATTTGATTGATTAATTTCGGACCAATAGAGTTACATGATATTTTAATGGTTTGTTTAGAGGCTGTCTTGGCTCTGGGGCAACCCGGTTGTGTCAAACGATTAGTCTTGAAGAAGTGGAGGCCAAACGCGAATGATTTTATGAAGAGACGTTCAAACATAGCCCTAAAACGGCTTACGACCTCATTGTGTATAGACCATGATGCTTTATAGACCAAGAACAACTAGGTTGGTCCCAACAGGGCTACGCTCTGTGTCCCCTGGTGTGGCCCCTGAGGCTCCTTATTTTAGGCTAGAAAGTCTACAAATATGTGGATCTTACATCAAAGGACCACACGGATGTAATTATAAGTTATAGCCATTTTTTTAGATGTTCATCGTTAGTGTCCATGGCTGTATAGAGTGTATGGTTTCAGTGGCTGTCCCTTGTAGCCAATCGAGAACCATTGACTGCCGTCCTTGGCTATTAATCATTCCTTAAGGCAATGGAATGCAGATAAACACAGGAATGGATCAGGGGAGGATACCCCCTGATGTGCTCGTTACAATCTCTTGTAGTATGTCAAACAAAGTCATTCAGTGATAGGCCCTGTTTCCCAAAACTTGGCTAGCACTTTTGAAGTCTTTCCGTTCAGGGTTTTTCTATACATTTTTTAAACATGCATGGCATTGAATGGTACTTGTTGGGGTAGTCTGGCATTTGCTTAAACTTCAAGCATCACAGTCTATACAGCAATGAGGTCATTAGGCGTTTTAAGGCTATGTGTGAACGTCTCTTCATAAAATCAATAACCTTTGGCATCCACAGCTTAATGACTCAGTCTAATGACTGAGTCATTCTAATGAATGTTTGACGCAACCAGTGTTGCCCCAGAGCCAAGCAACATCTAAACACATCATTACAATATCATGTAACTCTATTGGTCAGAATTATCAAATTAGTCAATCCCTAACCCTAAACTGAGACTAATCCTACATATAAGAAGTAAAGTTCACATGTTGCCGCTGCCCTGCATTGAAGGTACACCTGAAGCAAAGGCCAATGAGGTTTCCCCCTTTAACAACTATCTTATGGACAATCTGCCTGTGCAAATGAGCAAAGCTTTAGGGATTTCTGGCTTTGCATTCCATAATGCTGCAGAGACCCGGAGCCTTACAAAGCCTGACTGCAGCAAATTCCACACAATGGAACATGTCTTTCCCTCTGTGACTCACTCACACCCTCGTACACATGCATGAACACACACGCACGGTACATGCACACACACAGGCACACAGACGCATGCACAAACACACACAAAAACACTCAAATGTTCACACACACACACACACACACACACACACACACACACACACACACACACACACACACACACACCACACGCATGTGCGCAGAACCATGCGTGGCGAAAGAGAGAACAGGTTGAAGCACTAAAAAGTTATCATCCATCATATTAAGTGATCTACTGGCTAAATGACGACCATACCTCAAAGAGTGTGTAACAAGAGGAGAGTGCATTGGAATTCCTAAACAACTCCTGCTGCCCCGCTGACAATACTTCCTGATTACACAACCAGCCCCCAACTGGACAGTCTGACCCAGCTGCCCCCTGAAACCTTAATTACCGCTTATTGTCACACAATAATTACCGCTTATTGTCACTTAGGCCAAATTTAATAGATTGGGATTTGTTTTCGCTTAACGAGACGGCGCCTCAATGGAACCAATCGCCCAAATGTGTGTACCAAAAAAATGAGTGAATATTAAAGTCACAATGTGTAACGTGTCCACTAGCTCGTAGCTTCAAATAACCTGTACATATCTGTAGTCAATGTTGATTGATAGTGATTTCAATGTTATCAATACAATCCCATCCTAACTGATGTATTCAATGCTGGCCAGCATTGAACATATAACCTCTCTCTTTGTTTACAGGAATCTTGCACTTCCGAAACCCCTCCCACTCAAACCAGCTGAGCTACGCTGGTTCACGTCACACGGTTGAACAGCCAGTTAGAGTGGACAGGACACTGTTATTGAGATTCTCGAATTCTCATTGTCTGCCATCTATTAAATGGGATTGGCTAAATTGTACTTGTTTGCAACTTCAATTTAGTGAAAGAGAAAGTGTGTCCTCATGACACTGTTGATTGTGTGGAAACATATGAAAACTTTCCTTCATGTTTTTAACACTGAGTTTCCTTTTTGTCCTGGATGTATCAAAATTGGGGCAAAAACGTATACGCTGCGCCACACCCACAACACTATACAGAAGACATCCTAGCGAAACACAAAGGGGATCTTTGTGTACTACATGTGGTACTGGTGTCACTGTCTCTGGTAAAGAAGCCAGCTTATGAGTTAATACTTTGACACATTTACAGCTGGCGTGCCCTCCTCCGTTGCCATGGAGTCGCTCATATGTTTGCAGTAAAGCTTCACTTTCACCATGTTGAAACAAATTTCTGCCTGGCAGAGTTCTGGTCTGATATGACACAGCCCCGTCTGCTAGACCATGTGACACTGCCTCAGATAAATGAACGTGTGTGTGTATTGAAATAACTAATAAATACAAATGAGTGACACACTCATGTTGTTACTGACTTAAAGCTCTTAATGACATGACAAAGGGAGACCTCCGCAGGAAAAGTTATTAGTTTATTATGTAATTTTACAATTTTGGCAAATGACTAATATTTTTTGCTATTCAGGCACACTCAGAAAACAACCTCAAGTTGGAGGCGATTATAATTGCATGAGTGTGTGTGTGTGTGTGTGTGTGTGTGTGTGTGTGTGTGTGTGTGTGTGTGTGCATATGTTTGTGTGTGAATACATGCAATTGTTTCCTCCAGTGTGTGAACCGCTAATGGTGAGCAAGGGTGAACGAGGCATAAGACAAAAGACAGTTCGAGAGAGGAGGGAGAAGAAAGAAAGAACCGAAAGAACAAACAAATGAACAAAAATAACCATAGGCTGGCTGACATATGGGGGTGGACCTCACCACAAATGTTTGAAGTTAGAGAGAAATACAGGCCTGGCTGTTCAGTCAAAGACTTCGCTACTCCATAATTGCTTTCTTCTGGGCACTCGATTGAAACTGACAGTGACATGGGTGAAGCCATTGTGCGTTGGAGAAATGGCATGCACCGATTTATGCAAACGTACAACGATAGAGAACACTTCACTATCGTGTATTTCAAACATGCAGCGAGTCTCCTGATAATGCTGTCCATGAAAGCCAGCAACATGAATGTAGCCCAGGTTAAATGCTCTTCTCACTTGGTTTCATGTGCAGTGAGAACAGCTCTTGGACTGAAGCCAACGTGTCTCTCTAGTTCTGGGCCAGAATCTCTGCGGTGCTCTCACCTCTCCACTTATCGGCTGACCCGGAGGAGGGACATGAGTGGTGAGAGGTGTTGGCATCTGGGAGGGATCTACGCAAGATCAAATATACTGCGACTTCCAATGATATGTTTTTACTGCCTAGTTCCCAATATGAAGCACTAAGACCTTGTGTAAGGGCTTATTGAACACCACGAATGGAAGCGTGGGTTAAGGGATTCCTGGATGGAACTGGATCTCTTCCAGGTGTGAAGAACAGGAACGTAATGCCCATGAAAGCCCTCCCAACTTCAGTCTGGCTTCACGGGGATCTCCCCCAACTGAACCCAGAATCAAAGGGGTCAAAACACACACACACACACACACACACACACACACACACACACACACACACACACACACACACACACACACACACACACACACACACACACACACACACACACACACACACACACACACACACAAACATCTATGAGCCATTTTGGCCTCAGTTCAACAAGGAGAGATGAAGACGTGTTGGTTGGCAGTCATGAGATACCGCTAAATATAAACAGTTGTATAAGTCTTGTCAGAGGGAAATCTTCACAGAACAATATCTAAGATGATCTGCAAGACAGAGAAAAGTCTACAGTTGATTTCAGATCACCCTGATCACCCAGTGTGTAACTGGAGTGAGACAGAGACAGAGAGCGTGAGATAGAGTTAGAGAGAGAAAGAGAGAGAGAGAGAGAAGGATGAGAGAGAGAGAGAGAGAGAGAGAGAGAGAGAGAGAAGAGAGAGAGAGAGAGAGAGAGAGAGAGATGAGAGAGAGAGAGAGAACAAGACAGACAGACAGAGTGAAACCGACACAGAGAGAGAGCGGGTGGGGGGTTCTTAATGTGATCAGCCACACTGCCAATGGACCGCATACTGCAGATGAACAACTGCTGCCTGAACTGAATGCATTCCAACCAAAGAGAGCCTGCATGGGCCACATTTCCAAGGCGTGCAGCTTTTATTAAGAATGGAGCAAAGTCAAGCAGAGCGATTTTTGTGTGGAGTGCTTTGAGATGGAAGAGGCAGAGGGGGAAGGACATTCATGTCCTGGCATGACAGTGGGCTGGGGCAAAAAAAAAAGAAGCAACAGGTGGCTCTGCAGCATCTAAACCACTGTTGGCGTTAGAAACAACTCAAAATCAAAAGCATCGGCTGGCATTGCTCTCCGAACACCTTTATGACAGCGGAGGTACAGGAAGGAGGAGGAGGGGGAGGAGAAGGAAGAGGAAGAGGAGGAGGAAGAAGTTAAATAAAGGAGAATTCACTCAACAAATGTCTGATGGCTCCCCAGAGGGAGATTTCGTCTAAGTGAGAACGACGGGACGTGTCTTCCAGGCAGGGCTCCAGACCGTCTCCTTTGACGGACGCCTGTAAGGGGCTTCCCAGAACCATCTTGGAAGACAGGGCTTATTTTCAAACATGCCGCTGCAGTCGTTTCGGATTGTACTTCATGAGTGTGTTTTAAGTGTTCGAGTTCTTTATCCGGGGCGGATGTGAAGTGCTACAAAATAACAGCATTAATTATTTCGGAGGTTTGGGGATATTTCAGAGCTGCTGTCGAGACCTGTGTCCCCTGTGTGTCCTCTTGGGGTTGTGTGACTGGCTTTGACAAAATGCAAACTGCTTGGCTGCCTGCCCTAGTGGAGTGCTCCTAACATCCAAGTCACATTCACAAGTAGCTACCAGACGAAGAGACCACATTTCCTTCCTTTCATCCTTTAAGGGGATTCCAAACTACCATTTAACCCCCGGTATAAAACCACCTCCAGGCACTGCATGATAACTCTTTTGATCTCGTAAGAAGGAATGGGAGCTGTTCCTAAGGGTGATCCAGCAAAGCATGAGCATTTTGTTCTGGAAAACCTGATATGTATTGAAGTATGCGACGTACACCCAAATCCTCCTTGTTCGAGGTCAAGATATAAATTACACAATGAAGATAGAAATGAAAGTGTAAACGCTGCAATAATGTTAGCCTGCGTGCTCTATTGGTCTGGGTTATTACAACTCCAGGTTCTGAATATAAGCCAACATCATTGATTAGTAAATGGACCTAAAGCAAAGTCTCAGAAATAAAATGATTGTGAAACTGCTCCTTAAAGTCATTCACATGCAGACTGATGCAGCCAACAAAACTTAATTCAACAGGTGCCATGTTGCATTACGTAGACGATGTTGCAACATCTGTATAACCTTAATATCATCTGTATAAGTATTATGGGTACTTTTTTCTTGCAGAACTATGTCAACGAATGACATCCACGAACACCATCAAACAAGGCAATACGTTTACAGGCTTTCGTCGGGTGCACAGAACGATTTTTAAACCCATTGTTTGTCCATTCCACCAGCAATGAGTGCACGCTGTCCAGTGGCGTGCACCGTTAGGTTTAGGCGTGATTGAGTAGTACTCACAGAATGGTGGTCTGGGGTGAAACGGCTGGCACAGTTTCCAAGTGTAGATGCATACACCTCACCGTGGTGCGGAAACATAAACATCGGCTCGGGCAACAAAGTGCACACGGCGGTCCATGTGCAACCAGCAACAAAGTTATGGTGAGCAGAAAAGGAGGAACTATTTTACCAATCCACAGCGCCATTGCAGGGAGTGAGCTGTGCAGAGCACACACCGCCAGCTACCCCTCTCGCCGACTAACCGGCTCGGTTATTGTAAGGGCTGAGGAATTCAGCTGCGCCGGGATAAGCCCCCGCCTTCTCCCGGGGGAGAGGGAGAGAGAGGGGGAGAGATAGAGGGGGGGTTCACAAATTCAAAAGCCAAAAGGCAGTACATGTTACAAAGCCAATAAAAAGTGAATAGGTTTACTCGGATATTAAGTTGTTATTTATTCTTCTTGTGCTATTTCGTAATTATCTGGATTGCATCCGTCACAATTACGCACGGCACATTGACTGAATGACAGTTAACAAGCCAAGGTTTCATGAGGTCACCTTCAACTTTCACCTCCAACATATGTAATGCACAGCACATGCCTACTAATAGGGCAGTCTATTCAGTGAAGTAGGCTAATACATATTGGTATTTGCCCCCCTCTGCTGGTCGAGATTTGTACTGCGGACCTCATTACGATTAGAGTTTAAGCCGCTAAGGGAGAAATATTCGACCAGGTCGAGGATGGATCACTCTACTATGGCACACTATGGGTATCAGTTCTACGGTAAGCAACTTCGTCAAACAAACACAATATTCAATTATTGTCCCTTATTCGCCGAATTTCAACAGCTCATATTCATATTTGGAAATGGGACATGTTTTTCTTGACCCCATTTGTTTTGTAACCACCTGTATTAATTGTCAATATATTCTTATGTTATATCGCTTGTACTTTTAAGAAGGGGGGGGGGGGGGGGGGGGGGGGGGGGGGGGGGGGGGGGCACACAAGGTGAACTGAACGCATCCATGTGCAGGAGTTGATTACTGCCATCTGCTGGTTGAATGTTATATAAACAGCAGCTCTCTTCTGCTAACAAAAACCATAGAGGCCCAAACTTCTGCAGATTCAGAAAAACAACATCTCAGTACCTTTGTGTTGATCAATTACGTTAAAAAATCGGAATCATTCGACTGCCAAACAACTAAGGACTATGGTTAATATAGTCATGGTACCAAACAAATTTAAAAATAGCCATTTTACAGGTCTGTGGCAACACATTTTTTTCTTTATTCAGAGTAAGATGTGTCAACATCCAGCATGACAAAAATTGTACAAAGTTCACAATTTATAAATGAAATATCACAGCAACTTGTGATCTCACACATTTATAGCAAAATTAAAATGTCAACAAATTCATGCTGTGTAGTACAAAAATAAATCAAACTGTCAGTTCCACAGAGAGCACAATAGTTTATACAAAACCCCGTCTTTGTCAATGATCACCAAAATCAACTCAAAAATGAACTGGTTTAAATAAAGTCATAAACTCTGATGGATTCACATTAATTTATATGAAAGGTCAGCATTCTAAATATGTGACAACCCTTTTTGTGTTCCTTATAGATAGTCAAGGAGATAACTCTTCTCCCCCACCACATCCACCACCAAAAATGTATTTTTTTACCCATGTACCAACACCAGATAAGCAGCTGGCTTGTGCTTTAAACAGTCCCCTTTGTCCATTGTTAAGGTTAATGAGAACTAATAAAAAAAAACTGGTACTAGCTATACTCTACTGAAAGCATCACTATATTGGCGAAAAGCTGCTGTCATGAGGCTGTGGAAAAAAGGCGCGATGCAGTCATGGTGGATGGAGAGAGAGAGAGAGAGAGGGGTCCTGAAAGAGGACGGTTAAGTACAATAGATGAATTTCAATAAGGTGAACAACGAGCACCTTTTGCATTAGCTCTCAAAAAAGGCAAAGTTTCCAAACATGATCGCTAACAACTAGCACAAATAGTACGGAGGGGCGCATACAGTCAGGCATATGGGCGTCGATGCTGGATGTATCACCCCCTTCCCGCCTCGAGGGATTGCTTCCCCTGCCCTGGGAGAACAAGCCCTCGTCTTCGTTTTTTTTTTTGTTTATACCTAGAATTGATTGATTATTTAATCCTTTGTACAGTGATTAGATATAAAGTGCTGCTGGGGCATAACTTCCGCCTTCTAAAAACATAGTTAAACAAAAAAAGTAAAAGAAAAAAAAAAAACGAAAACAAAAGAAAGAAAGAAGGATTTTATTTTGTACAGTTGATAATAGCCTACATTATAACTGCTATGATTCTAATTTCTCCTTGACTATTTCCCCCTGCTAAGTCCCTGTTCTTCCTGGTTCCGTGGTACCCACCCAACGCCTACAGTGGCTACTTGCAGTACGTTGCTCCAATTCTGTGCCAAAGAGGCCACCTGGGGAAAAAAAATTGCACACTGCCACACGTTAGGATAATATCTTCAAGGACAAGTGCAAATAAGTCTACTGGCACATAAGTGGGGACAGTGACCCTGTAAGTCCCGCTGTCATTCTCTATAAATACTCTTTACAAAACCCTCCTCCACACTCCCTATTTTTTTTAGGCTCTTGGGTACTTGTTTTTAGTTTCTGTAAGAACATCAAAACATGGAAACGAAGGTGTCCCTGTGCAAAATCGTACAGAAAGAAATTGGAACTCATATACTTTCGCTTCGAAAAACCGAACGTCCAAGATTTCCCCTCGTTTTTTTTAAAAAGGCTTTTTTTTTCGTATTAAAAGATTTGTATAAAAATCAATAATTTACATAGGCTATATTAAAAACACTCATTTTACCCCGTTGTTTATAAACAAGAAATTGCATATACCCAAACTTTTTACGTCCCTTTGCAGATTGCATCTCATACTTATATTATAAACAAATGATTTTAATTATCATATTGCTGAGAAAGGGTCTTGATTCTAGCAATGAACATCTTGAAATTGAACAGAATTAATTCTAGGGAGCCTAGAACATTTTCTCTATAAGCTAATGTTATTACATATAACTTTAGTTTTTGATTATGCCACAATGAGTGTGGTGAACTTGCATGCACCACCACAGATGTTTTTTTTAATATATTTTTTTGTGTTACTCTGTAAAATGTTTCCCTTCATGGATAACAGGGTTTTCACCATCTGGTTTCCGTGTAATGATGTCTACAAAAAACTGTTCATACATACATTCATACATACATCAGGTCAGTTTGTCGTTTCCCAGACGCATTTACAGCACCAGTTTCAAAATGCCCCCACCTACAGCTACAGATCTGTTTTTTTCCTTTGTTTGTTTGCAAAACGAAAAACAAAAAAATAACATTTCTTGAATATCGTCCGAAAAAAATAAAGCAGTTTGCAAACAGGTTCTGGCTTCTTAATAATTCTACACACGAGAAGAACAAAACACCTAAAATCATCAATTCAAAAAAGATCTGTTGAGGAGAGGGAAAAAAAAAGAGTAGATTCCTCCGTGCTTGTAGTTTGGAAATGTCTCTCACTGTCCAGCTCAGCTTCTCGTCTAAAATGATTCGTCGACAAGCAATAAAAAGGAATTTGCGTCCTATAATTGTTAGCTTACTGTTCATAAATATACACTAAAATGTGCATACATGAGCAGCTAAAAACATTACATGACACAATGTCAGCTCATATGAAAACGTACAAAAATGTGAATGTCCTCAAAAACTATTTTTGTCGCTGAACTTTTTTCATCGCAAAAGCAAGACCCAAAAAGAAAAAGAAAAAAGAAATTATTGAGGCTTTCCGAGCATAATACCCCATTTTTTTGAAAGAACAAAAGGTACTATATATATATGTATATATATTAACACTATATGATAAGTTGGTGCACCTTGTCACAAAGACATGGTCACCTATACTTTTAGCTTGCCTGCAGACTTTGAGACACCAACCACAACTGTCTGAGGAATCAAAAAACGAACCAAAAAATAATCCAACAACCAAAAAACACCTCTTCCCAAGTTGCAGCTTGGCTACACTTGGATTCCTTGAACAGCTTGCTTGATATTTTCCAAAAGGGCTTTGTTTTCTGCAGTCTGGTACTGGTCTTGGTTCGAGTACATATCCGTTAGTGTTGTCACGTATGCGTCAAAGTTCTGATCGCTGATGGGGTCCTGTAGAACATCACAACAAAAAGAAGGAGAATGACTGTTGTGGAATCCCAATAGCCTGCCAAAAACAAATCCTAGTTCTCGTCAGATGAGACAATTTTCTTGAACCAAATCTCACGAGAGCATCAAGTCATCATTTAACCTCTCCCTCTATCAATAACAAAATCAATTCATTTATCACAATATAATAAATAATTTCAATATGTTTTAAAGGTCAACATGATTTGTTAAGAAGATTTAAACGTGTTAATCGACACTAGTGTGAATACAGACTAGATTGGAACACTATAAATTATTCTATTTGCCACCATTTCCTTCTTCACACAAATCACGGTAAACTGTGAATACATTTCCTACAACAACTGTTTAGCATTAGTTGATAAATGTTGTTTTTTTTTGTGTATTTAGAACCAAATCAAAAAATCAGGGCTAGTCCCCTGTGGGTTGTACAAGTCATGCAGAAGATAATGACTGTAAGTGAATAAGTGATTCTTACTCGTTGGTGCATCTGTAAGCAGCTGTTATTTCTAATGGCAGCTTCTTTGTGTACCAATGGTTTCTATGAAGGGAAAAAAAGGTTGTACAAAATGTTGTTAGCTGGCTTCAAGGGAAAGTCCTTGATAATGATTGTGTTATACAAACATCGGAGGTCATTGATTCACAACTAAAGAGGATTTGATATCCCTGCCATTAAAGGCAGCAAAACACGGCCTGCTAAGAGAGACATGCATGTTCATATATATTTATATTCGTGTCAAATCTACATGCAATAGTGCTCCTTATTAAAAAAAGAATACTGACATTGATATAAATGAATGATGTAACGTCCAACAGCTTTCTATTAAATTAAAATATGATCACGAATGATTTTTAAAAAGAGAGAATTGAATCCCTATCAATGGTGTGTTTGGGGCCAAAATGCAGGAACTATTTAGCTCTACAGTGCAAGTGTCATGGCTACGTCACTTTGAACCAACTAAACCAACCATCTACGTCCAATCTCATTTCCAAACTCCCCCTCACAGCTGGGAAGGACAAGCTTTTGACCCTACACTTTAGACTACAGGCATGCACAATGCGTCTGTACTCAAATACACACAACTAAAGTCAATGCGTATTTGCAACGCAACTTGCCGGCTTGTCGTTCCTGTTGGCCCTTACCATATGAGGGAGCTGGACATTAGCTAAAGTGTTTATCAGTGACTGGCTGAGGTTGGCCAGCTCATGCAGCAGAGAGTCATTTTGCTGTTCAATCACCTTGTTATCCTCCTCTATCGACTTCATGTTGGACTCCATTGTTGTAATCTGATCGGAGGAGAGGGGAAACGGGTTGAACAAAACATGAAGGTTTTGTCCCACCGTAGAATATGCATACACAATGACACTTTGTAGATTGTGCTGTGAAAACGGTATCTGCGTGTGTAAATGCACAAGCAGTTGGATGTACAAACTGAACATGACTCTTTGTATTTTTCGCCACGTCCTACCTGTGTCCTAAGTTTGATCATGTCGGCTTCCACTTGTGAATTCGATTCACTTAAATCTTTGATTTCTTCGTCTAGCTGTTTAATATCCTCCTCATGCTCCAACCCTTTTAGGAAAAAAACAAGAAAACAATACTTAAAAAAAAAACATTCCCAACGGCAGTATCATAATTCAGTTAGGTTCATATTGGGCGTCCTGTTTCACCTGCTAATTTATGAATGACTAGAGAAAATACTTAATGATGATGCATAATACATGCATTTGAATTCATTATTTTTTGTTTCCACTCAGGTTGAATGAAAACGCCCTTGTAACCTGAACCCCAGCTATTATCTGTACAAAAAAACCCTAAATATGTATATATTTTCATAAATAAAACGGAATTATGCCTATGTCA